>NW_025999949.1:25252868-25359759 GCF_001458135.2 Marmota marmota marmota
ATATATATTTATTCTCTCACAGTTCTAGAGCTAGAAGTCCGAACTCAGGGTGTCACGAGGGCCACGTTCTGAGGGCTCTCCTTGCTCTGGTGGTGGCCGGCCACCTTGTGTGCTCCTGGGCTAGAAGCTGCATGGCTGTAGTTTCTGCCTCCATCATGGTCTGACCTCTCCCCATGGGTGGGAGTCTCATCTCCTCTTCCTATAAGGGTGCTAGTTGTTGGATCAGGGCCCACCCTGATCTAGCGTAACCTCATCTGAACTGTTTATCTCTGTGAGGAACCTATTTCCAAATACGGTCACCTTCTGACGTTCTGGTTAGACATGAATTTTGCACAGAGTTTATTTGACCCCAGTGTCGAAGCCTAATGGATAACATCCTAGCCCGTGCCAGCATTTGATATTTTTATAATTGTCACTTGCTAGAGGCGTGGATAGACATTTCTCAGGTAGTATGGGAGCAAGCCACTTATTTGAGGAACAGAAGGAGGGCCAGATGGAGAAGTGGAGTTGTAGGGTGTGGTTGGGGCAGTGGTTGGAGAGGAGCTTGCAGTGTGGAGGGTGACAGTGGAGGGGGGCAGCATGCTGGTTAGTTACTAGGGAGAGGGGTGGTGGCCTGGGCTGGGTGCTAACCTGGCAAGTGAAGAGACAGTAGTAGATTTAAGTGTTTTGGGGTGGGGTGCCTGGAAGGCCTTGCTCATGAGTTGGATTTGGAGAGTGAGAAGAGTGAATCAAAGATGACTCCATGCTTGGCTTCAGAGACGGGGTGTCTTGAATGGAGGTGGAAGGATGGGGAATAGAAAGTTCTGCTGGAAAATGGTAGGCCATCAGCAAGAGGCTTTTGGAATGACGGATGAGCATTCATTCTCTGAAAATGGCCGTGAATGAGTCTGCTGCAAGAAGAGGTGGGGGTCACACACCGTTGGATGAGATGAGAGAATTCACATACCGCTTTGACTCGGTCCAAGATTGTTTGACATCCATGGAGTTATTTAATGAATCATGGTGTCCGTTGACATTCTGGAACACAAATACAACCATCTTGAGCAGAACCTGCCCCTCTGCTCTCTCTGTAGGAGGGCCAGGGGCAACAGGATCGTGAGCTTGTTAGCTCACTTGGCTGCTTGGGCCCTGGTCTTTCCTGGTCACTGTACTTGATGGGGGTTCCTCGGGTTGAGGAGAGGTGGCAAGCCTGACCCCAGGCTTGTGAAGTGAATTGGGCTTTTATGGCCTTTGCACAGGAAGTTCTGGCTCAATTACCTGCTGTGTGCACATAATCCCTTGGGGGAATAATAAATGGGATGGTACTCCCAATGGCTGCTGAGGGATTCAGCTGGATTCCGCAGGTCAGCTTTGGTCAACAAGCAGGCATTCTGTAATCCTCTCTACCTTGCACAGTCCTGCCTGGGGACTTTGAGGCATTGTCTGCATTCCTGTCATGGAATTGCTAATGAGGCTGGTTGGACAGTGACTGCAGGGACGCACCACTCCCTCTGCTGTCCACTCCAGCTCCACCTTTGGGGTAACACCATCCTCCCTCCTTTTTGTATGGTGCTGGAGAGAGGACCCAGAGCCCTGTGCAAGCACTCTACCATGGAGCTGCATCCCCAGGCCTGTGTCCCTCCTGCTCAGCCCAGGCCTCTCCTGTCTGCGCTAGCCTGGCTCGAGCTAGCCCAGCTGGGCAAACAGATTTTGACCAAAAGGACAAATTATTTTCCAGAAACCACCTTGTGGATCTCAGGATCTTGGCTTTGGGCTTTGGCTCTGCCTGGCCCTAGAGGTATACGAAGCTGAGCCCTGAGGGCCAACTCGTGTATCCTACTCATTTATCAGCGGTCTAGTCCAGGGATTCTGAAATTTTAACTGACATCAGCATCACCTAGAGGTCCCCCAGGGGTTAGGGTGAGGCCTGAGGATTGGATCTCTAATAGCTCACAGTGACCCTGAAGTTAAGGACCTTGAAATAAAAGGTTGGAATTTGAATGCAGATGAGACGGGCCAAGATGCACAAGGAAACCCCAGATCAGTCCTGAGGCAGTGGAGTCCCTCACAGAGGCTCAGCTGAGGAGGGTCTAGAGGAGGGACCATGGACAGAGATGGGGAGGTGAAGGGACCAACATGGGAGCAGGTGGGGGCAGGTAGTATGGCTGGAGCTGGCCCTGCCGCAGGGAGGGTGCCCCCAAAGTCCTACTTTTGAACTCTTCCTCATCGGCCCTATGACTTCCTGGTGTCTCCCGTGGACTGCACTCGTCCAGCAGCCAGTTCTGGGGCCTGCAGGCTTCTGCTCTCTGGGCACTGAGTGGGCAGTGGGCTGAAGGTGGGGCACGGGGTAGCTGGAGGGTAACCCAGAGTTAGGAGGGGAGTGAACCGGGGAGGGAAGGCTGGGAGGGGAGGCCACACCACACAGGGCCTTCTGCTTTATTGGGAGGGAGTGTGCAGCCAGTGGAAGGCTAGAACAGGCCTGTTTAAATAGGGCTCTGCCATCAGGAGAACCTGCCTCCATGGTGGGTGTGGGCAGGTCCCCTTCTGTCCCCTCCTCCAGGCCCCAGAGCCTGACTTGGGGAGGAAAAGGCCCTTTCCAGCCCCTCCCCGAGCCTCCATGAGCTGTCTGTCTGAAAGACAGGAAGGGAAAGGAGCATCTGCCTCCAAAGAGGATATTCTAGAAGACTTGAGAACCATGTTTGATTAGAGCATTTAACTCTTTACCCCAGGCTGTCCCCAGAGACTGGCCAGTCCCATTAGGATCTCTGAAAGCTGTGATATTGTGTGGGATGCTGGGAGACAGGCTCAGGGAGGCCAAGGGTGTGGTCTAGTCATGCTGGCTATCTTGGTGGACTCTGCCACTGTCATGGCTGTGCTTCTGCAGAACAGGATGCCCAGATGCTCTCTTGTCTGGTTGGGTTCTCTGGGAGGTGGTACCCAACTGGCTTTGCCCATGCAAGATGCTGGTCCAGCCCAGCCAGGGAATGAAAGGTGGGTGGTGGGGTGTGTGCTCAGGGCAAGCTGTGGCCGAGTCTCTTGGTGAACTGGTCCCCGTGGTGTGCCCAGGAGAGGCCCACATGCCCACCGTTTGTTAGGCAGGGGTGGGCTCAAATGTTGTACAGTCCCAGCAGGTTCTGCTGCTGGGTCCCAGGTGACCAAGTCACCCAGAAACCCCTGGCAGGCGGAAGTCCTTTGTCACCATTTTTTTTTTTTTAAACCCCTGAGCTTGCTCTGGGATGGATGATTTGGGACACAGGGGTTGATATCTTTGAACCTCAGTCTCTATACTTGTCACATGAAGACAATGTACAGAAAGTCATGGATTTATGATCTTTAAAATTTTAAGATCTTCAGAATTTAAGATGGTGCAAAACCCATACACACTCAGTGGAAACCATCTCTGAGTTGTGAGCCGTTTCCTGGGCCAGTGATAAGCAACACAGTCCTCTGGTTTGGGCTGGGCAGCAGCAGTGAGCCACCCATCCATCAGGAGCTGACCTCTGGTGGTCCATAGGCGGGGGGTTGGATGTACTTTGACTTTTTTCAGTTTGTGAGGGTTACTGGATGGAAGCCCATTGTTAATGGAGATGGATCTGTACATCAAAGGGCCCTTGGGAGCAAGGGGAGAGGTTCTGGGCCCTGGCCTGACACAGTCCTGCTCAGTAAATTCTCCTCCAGCTCAGGACTGGATCTTCATGTACCTCTCATGGTGGGAAGGAAGGGGCGGCAGGTGCTACTGTCCTCATCCCATAGGAGGGCAGATGAGACCTGGAGACGCTAAGGAAACACTGAGACTGAGGTGGGTCCCCTGGTGGAGTCCAGGTCTTGGCTCAGGCCTCCTGATCCCAGAGTGTACACCTGTATTTCTAATTTCAAAGGCACATGAGTGCATTTTAAGTTGTTACTATTTTTAAATTGTTCTATCACTTATTTATATTTGTTATTTATTCATTTTTGATTTATCTTTTGCCAAGTTTTTGTTATTTACCTATTTAGTTAAGGTGTGTGGCCCTTCAAACTATTATGAAAGCGGTGTATTATCAATTCCTGTTATTTTATGCTTTCCCCGATTACCTTTTGTGTGTGTGTGTGTGTGTGTGTGGTGCTGGGGATTGAACCCAAGGCCCGTGCAAGGCAAGCACTCTACCAGCTGAGCGGTATCCCCAGCGCCCCGGATCACCTTTTTATTGATTTTGAATTTCTAAGACAAAACTAAAGATCTGTTTTGCTCTTTGATGGGAGCCTAGTCTGCAGAAGGGACAGGCAGGACCCTACCTACCACCCAGGGTCGGCATAGGGTGAAATCAGGTATGCCCCAGCAGAGACGTGCCATGGGCCCGGTCTTCATAAACCAGGCAACTGTCACTGTTTTCTATGAGGTCCTTGCTGTTCTGGGCAGATATGGTATGAGGTGCTGAGGTGGAATTTGGGACAGATTCCCTAAGAGAAGCCCCCGTCTTTTCAGACAGTGGCTGCCGGACCTGTGCCCTGGGAAGCTGCTGCCCACCTCCCTAGCAGGGGCTCTGGGTATTCTTCACGGTTCCTTGGGGACCCTCCTGACCTCTGAAATATGGACATCTAGGGTTACGAAAGGACCCCACTGGCATTGCTTAGCTGTGAATGGGAGAACTACCCAGTGAAGGCAGGCCCCATGTCCTCTCATGATGGTGTGGCGGAGGACTTGTGGAGGGGGGCAGAGCTGAGGCTCTGGGCAGCAGCAGGGTTTGAGCACCTGTGCTTGTGGTTGTGCGTCCACTCACCTGGCTCGCTTCCCTCCTCCGCCTTGCCCAGGGGCCTCCGGTGCCTCCACAGCCCTCACGACCCTCTTGCAACCTTCTGATCCTCAGCTTCTCAGTGATACCTCTGGCACCACCTCCTCCAGGAAGGCCTCCCGACTTCCAGCTTCTCTGAACGGGGCCTTTCTCATGGCCTTGCATCTGGTTGTATGTCTTATTCACGGACTTAACTTCTTGGGGATGAACCTGGGTGTTCTGTGCTTGTTGTGGGCTGGGACAGTACCTGGAACCCAGCAGGTGCTTCTGCTGGGGTCACCTGAGTAATAAGACCCAGAGCTCTTCTGGAAACTGGCAGGAGCATAATTAATGCATCACGTCAGCTATGCAGATGAACGGTCTGGTGTTTTGGGGGAGGAGTCTCAGTAGACTTGATATGTGTAGAGTGGGGTGTTCTGCCTGCCCCCCGCCACAAGGCCTCTGAGGATTTGTGTGTGAAAGGTTTTCAAAGTGGACGTCTCTCTGGCACCTGCGGGTTTTCTCTCTGAGCAGAACTCCTAGGAGTGGTCCCTCCTGTTTGTCGCAGTGTCCCCTTCCCATCCAGCCTGCATTTTGGAAAGCCTGGTCCCCAGCGGGGCTGCGGGGCTCCAGTCACTCTTGGGACACAGGGGTGGTCCTTTATCAGCCTTTCCAGGTGCACATTTCCCATCCACCCTGGGTGGCACAGGGAGCTCTTCAGAGCACTGAGGCTTACAAGCTGTGAACAAGAGGTCATGAGAGCAAACACAGCAACTGGTCTCACAGTCAGTGGCTCCAGAGGAAGGACACAGAAGGGCATTTCCTCTCTGCTTGCACCATGGACCCGGATCCTTGGCTGGGCTGCAAGGCTGTGGCGGGCAACTATGCTGCCCTTGGTCTTCCCTCTGCTGTGCGGGGCTCCTTCCCTCTCTGGTCCTCTCCAAGTAACAGACAACACTCCCGGAGGCTCTGGTTGTGTCTAAAACCTTCTTTCAACACTGCAGCACCGCTGGGCTTTCCTTTGCCTTTCTCTTACCCTTGCATCCCTACTGTGTGCTCCCTCAGGCTCCCCTTTCACGCGGGCTTTCTCCTGGATGGTCAGCTGTGTGAGGACTGGAGCCCGAGTCGTGTGTGCCCAGGTAGCAACATGCAAAAGCACTTGTGTGTGTGCGTAGAGGGAGGGATGCCCAAGAAACCAGTGCAAGTGGCGACATGGGTGAGGGACAGCAGGAGGGGGGGAGACAGTGGGCCTAGGAGGGGCGAGGAGCCTGGAGAGGAAGGCCACAGAGGTGAAAGGCCGGTTCTCATCCCATCATTCCAAGGGTGCATACTGTCGGCACACCACGAACACATCCCAGTTAAGTCTCCCCATGAAATACTTGAGCAGTGAGGAGGTGAGGAGGCAAAGTGATTCCCCTGGATCCAGCCTGCTTGGGTTTGAATCCTGCTGTGCGATCTGGAGGGTGGTATTGATCTCTCTGGGCCTCAGCTCTCTCATCTGTAAAACAGGGAATCTTGACCTACTTCATAAGGTTGAAGTTTTAAATGAGTTCCCGTATGTCAAGTGAATAGTGCAATTTTGGGCCTACGCTGTCAGGATTAAGGGGGGTAAAGCCCTGTGTATCTGCTATGGCTCATCACTGAGCCGATGCTGTCTTCTCCCCTCTCCCCATCCACACGGCAGCCCAGCAGCAGGTTCTGGCCCCTTGTAGCCAGGTCTTCGGATGACTTGGCTGACCCTTTAGGTGGTGGAACCCATGAGGGGCTTGGTCCTCTGTGCCTGTGGTGTCCAGTCAACGTGGAGCCGGTTCTCAGTGAGCTGTGACCTGGGGCGGCTCTGGCTGGCGTGCTGATTGTGGGGGAAGCCAGCAGGGTCTTCACTCAGATCAGGAGAAGTCCGCCCAGTGAGGTTCTTGAGCATCCCCTGAGGGCCAGAGGTCAGTGGCCAGAGCCCTGACGTCTGCTGTGGAGGGAGTGTGGGACTTGTGGGACCTGGGCTCCAGGTGAGGAGGCAAGGTGTGACTCCTCAAAGAACTCAATGCAGCACTGGAGAGGAAAGCCCTGCCCAGTGGGAGGCCCTCAGGGCTTCCGGAAGGCTGCCTGGGGGAGGTGGACTGGGGGGGGGGCAGCGGGGCTCTGGGCTCTGCTGGTAGGAGGGCAGAGAGTTCCAAGGGGATTAGCTTGACACCGAGTGCAGGGACGGGGTGTGACTGACCTCTAAGCTGGTGGGGGTCACCGAAAGCTCAGTGATGACAATCCAATAATGAGGACACGATTTTGAGAAAAAAAGGAGAAAGAAGTTTTATTGCTTTACTAGCTAAGGAGGAAAACACAGAGGACTCCTCTCCCAGAGGCGGTGATTCCGGCCATCAGGGGAACAGGGGGTTTTAAAGGGGGGAATCAAAGGCTGCCCTCCCTGTGTTCTGTGTCCAGAGTTGTGATCCACTTGTTAATTTGGGAGATGGTCACTTCTGAGATCTTCTGGTGCCATCTCCAAATCTGAATGACCCCGTTCCTGTGGTGGGCGTGTGCTCAGGGACGGAGGACTCAGCCTAGGATGGGGAAGAAAGGTGATCCTACAGAGAGAGATTAGGAAGGGGAGGGGGCAGGGAAAGAAGAGAAAGAAGCGTCTGTTTCAAAAATAAGCCGCGGTGGCCGAGCAGCAAGGGCTATGGTCAAAGCATGAAGTGGACCTCTGTTGGGGGCGGGGGTTGGGAAGAGCAGCAGGATGCTATTTAGGTCTGTGAACTTCACACAGAGCACTTTACGCCACAGTCCCCATTGTCCCCCGGGGCTGTGCCTGGCCCTGCCCTTGGCCGTCCTGCACTTTTCTTCCTGGGTTCTCTCTCTCTTCCTCCCCAGAAGCCAGTGTGCAGCAGCCTGGCAGGGCTGCCCGCTGGTATCCAGGCCGTTTCCTGCCCCCAGGGGCCACCCACCCTGTCCGATCCTGCCGCTGCCTTCCTTGCCCTCCACCCTCGCAGGCATGACCTCACCCACAGCCGGGAAGCCGGGCTCGGTTTCCCGCCTGCTGTTTACCCTGGCGCAGCAACAGGTCCGTCACTTGGCACTACTCGAATGCCAGGCGCGTGAGTCGCCCTCAGTGGGCACAGGCGGGCGGGCGGGGGCCATTCCTCCTGACTGAGTCTCCTGGCATGGGACCCCCTGCTTCTGGAGGCAGGCAGGCGCTTGGCACAGGGGTGCTGAGTCATCTCCCCGGAGTCCAGCTGGCCTCTGAGTCACCGTGCAACCCTGGCCTCAACAGTGAGCCCTTTGTGGGACCCTGGTGGGCTTTCTTGCTTCTAGAAGCATTTAAAGGGGATACACTGGCATTTGAACCTCTTTGCTGCCGGCCACCCTCGAGGTGTCTTGCTCCCTGATCCCTCTCCAGGTCTGTGCCTGGGCTCCAGGAATTCACCCCCATCTACCTTTGGAATAAAAAAGTTCAGTTCAGGGAGGAAGCCAGGGTGGTGACCGAGCCTGCCAGAGGCAGGAGCGAACTGGGCAAGATCTCTGCTGCCACAGGAGCTGCCTGCAAATCTCTTTCCTATTTTGTGAGCATCTTGAGAACCCTGTTCCCAGAGGAGCAGGTGCAAGAATAACATCTGTATGTGGCATCCTGCAACCCCCCTGAGCACGCACTGATGCATTCATTCCTTCCTGACCCAAAGACTTCACACCATCTTCTACCCAATTCATTGAAGAAACTGAGGATCTAGTAGGAGAAGATACTGACTCAGAGTCACAGAGCTGGACAGCAGCTTTCTGGAATTTGACAATGACTCCTCTGACTCAGTTTACTATTTTAACCCTCCCCCCATTCAAGTTTGTCTTTCCCCCCTCCCTCTTTTTTTTGAGTGGCTGCTGAGATCTTCCCTGAGGACAGCAGCTGTCCTACAGGAAGATGGCTATTAAGGGAAGACAAAAGTGTCATTAAGAGACTGCTGGCACTGTGGATTGAGCTGCATGCTGAGCCCTGAGGCCTTCTGGGGTGAGGGACCTCAGTGCAGGGTTGCAGAGAGAGCTGCTGGGGGCCTTGGCAGTGAGGACCCGGAGGCTTTGTCTTGGGTGGGGGTCGGGTAGGTGGAATTAAGGCCATTCTTTGTCCCTGAGGGGGAAGCTGTGTTGGATTTGTTTCTGCTGTCCTTGGTGGTCTCACCTATCGAGAGAGGAGCTTGGGCTAGATCAGTTGTTTCTAAAGCACAGCCCCTTCCCTTCCTCCCTTCCTGGGAGGGGCATCTGCTTAAGGCTTAGAGCTGGTACCTGCCTCTGTAATGACCTCCCCAGGCCAGCTTTCCTGGTCAAGCCCGGAGAAGCTGTGAAGCCTTAGGGCTCTTCAGTGTGTGTGGAGGGGAGAGGAGACAAGAGGCCGGGCTACTGCTCAGAGCTGAATGGACGGGAGGACAGGGATTTGTTGGACCTGTGTTCAAAGAAAACAGTTGGCCTTTGAATTAACCTCTAACCTGAAGCTGGTCACTAAGTAGGTGCTAACTAAGGTCACTAAGTAGGCCTCAGGTTACCTTCTGTGGAGGTTGCACCTGTGAGATGGAGAGAGGTCATAGAAATGGACACTTTTCGAGGTTGGGCATTTTGAATATTAGTGAAAATTTGACCGATGTGGGAATAGTTTCATTTTGATGGATGCTTTCGAGTCTGTTTTTTGGTAAAGGAATGATGGTGGTACCAGGGTTTCTGGGACTGTGGTTGGCATATGGAAGGTGGCCAATACAATAGTTTTGAATGAAGTCTAATGTAGAGCAAGGCTATGTCCTTGAGCTTCACCTGGTTCCTTTCTCTAGTGACTTCACCCAAAAATTCTTTTTTGGGGGGATACCGGGGATTGAATTCAGGGATACTTAACCACTGAGCCACATCCCCAGCCCTATTTCATATTTTACTTAGAGACAGGCACCCACTGAGTTGCTCAGCACCTTGCCATTGCTGAGGCTGGCTTTAAACTTGCGATGCTCTTGTCTCAGCCTCCCGAGCCACTGGGATGACAGGCGTGTGCTACCGCATCCAGCCTGAAAATTCATTTTTAATGGCACTTTTAAGTGAGAGAAAAACTTGAGCTTGTTGGTAGCTGACTGCCTCATTTGGGGCCATTTCCGAGGAGGGCTTGGCTGCTCCAGCCTGACTGTACCCTGTGTCACTGGAACACAGCGAACCAGGAGCCATGCGCTTCTCACCTTGTTAGGCAGGAGAAGAAAAAACAGGAGCAACCCACTTGGTGCCCACCCGCTGCCAGGCACGATGGTACCCAGTCTGGATTAAGGAGCAGTGTGTCATGAGCACCTTGCTTGGGGTCACCCAGTGGCCCAGGCAGAAGGTGTCTTTTGAGTTTGCTGTCTCTGTCTTCTCCGTTGTACTGCAGTATAGGAGAGGCTGTGAGGTTGGGATAGAAATATCCATTGCCAGTCCCCAGACTCTTGGTGCAGATCCGAGTCCCCACTGAGATCTTGGCTGCCCTGGTTCTGTTGAAGTCCGTGTGGGCCCTCTCCGAATGAGCCAATCGTTATGAAGAGTCAGAGCTGGGCTTTTGAGTCCCCTGGAGTTGCCTCTTGGGCCTGCTGATGAGTTAACCTTCCCTGGCCTCAGTTTTCTTGCCTGTAAAATGCAGACAACACCTTGTAGGTCAAAGTTGGTGAGATTCTCATGCCCGCAGTCTGGTACCCTGGAGGCCCTCGGCAATCATTTGTTCCTTTGTCTCTACAAGTAGAGAGGCTGAGTCACAAGTCCTGAGGGAGATCGCTTTCTCTGTCCTCCTTAAATGTGTCATCTGGCCCTCCATAAGCTTGTATTATCTGGGTGTGGTACGCCCCAGGAGTAATGCCGCTGTACAAGCTGATTGGTGACATAAACCCCTGGGAACACCTCCGCTCACACTGGGAACACACCTGGCTCGGAGCTGCCCTTGGTGCCCAGAACTGGGGATGCTCCAGGGCTGCAGGGAAGGGCAGGCGAATCTGGGCGGGGCCACTTCCTGGAACCGCAAGGTTGCTCTGGGTAGGGACTTGGCCCTGGGCAGCCTCAGCAAGACAGGAGCTGGTTTGGCGCCGGATGCCAGGCTGCAGGACTGCCTTCCAGCTGTGGGCGCCGGGGTGCGGTATGGGAACGGAACGGGTGACTCTCCTGCCCACCGCCACCAGAGCAAAAATCTCCCTGAAGGAACCTTCAGAACCAGGGAGAGGGCTGTGAACTCCAGACCAGCACCTTTAGGGAAAAGGACCGAGGGAGTTAGGAGCTGGCGAGCACTGCCACCTCGGGGGACCCACAGGCCATCACACAAAGAGCTGGACAACACACATGATGAGCTCTCTGTCCTGTCCAGCTGACCGCTTTGCCGGACGGCCGTTTCCCTCCTCCTGTGTGACCTTCTCACCGGCAGGGAAGCTTCTTGCAGGGTGTCCTTCACCTTGAAACACACACCAGTGCCCTTGGATGCCCCACAGGCGGGATGTGACATCTTGGGATGTCACTGTGGATGTGCCACCCAGCCTTCCTTCTCTTCCCTCAGCTGCTGTCGTGTTGCTTGGGAAGCTCTTCCTTCTTCCCAGTGATTTCCCTTTAAGATCTGATGGTCACCATCCTACCGCTGTCCTGGGGCACTCTGCTGGAGATGTGGTGCCGGGAGCCAGCCTGGTCCCCTCTGACAGCTCCTTTTCTGGTATGAAGCCAGGCATAAAATCGAGTCACTTTAGCGCAGTCTGGTAGGTGCTGGAATCGACATACCGACGGGCACACAGGCGTGGAGGGCAGCAAGGGGTCAGCTTGGGGGGCCTGGGGACAGTTTCCCAGGGAAATTGCCTGAACTGAGTCTAGAGGCTGAATTGGTTTCTTGGAGCCAGAGCAAGGAGACAGAGGCTCCCAAGAGGATCTTGGGATGTATTCATAAAGCGGAGAGGCTGGCTGGTGGGCCTGGCGGGAGGCCCCACCTGCAGATGCTGGTTAAATCATCGTCACCTTGTCAACTCAGTGGCCCATACTTAGTGCGGTCTTCTTTGGCTGTCCTTCCCAGGAGTGCTTCCTTTGAACCTGTGCCCTTGTCCAGGGTCCTAGTCTGATGGGGTCAGCAGTCAGGGCTCAGGACCGTGTAGAGGGTCACCCCTTGGTTGGGAGTTCTGGCTGTTTCCCTTCAGCCTTAGGCCCATCGATGTTCAGGTCACTCACAAAATTAAGGGATTAAGGGGGACCTTAACAGGGAGATGATTTTGTTTCATTTTTTGGCAGAAACAGAAAACACAGGCAAGTGGAGATTCAGCAGTGCACAGCCCCGTGCTGGTGGTAGCAGCCGAGTGCCTTGCTCTCTTGCTTCCCGAGGCTTTTGAGTTGATTTTTTTAACTTAATGTTCTATCGTGACCTTCTCCTGGTGTCATTGGAAGCTTAAAAACTTGTTTTGAGTGTCTTTACCATATTCTGTTGTGTACCCACCCAGGAAAGTGCTGCAGAGCTGGTTTTCGCTCCTCTGTGAAATGGGGTAAGAACCTCTCCTGGGGGGCTGCTGTGAGGGGAGGGCAGGGAGGCCCTGCCTGGAGCCTCCCTAGGATGGCCAGTGCAGGTGCAGGGTGATGGCCAGCTTCTGCCGGTCACTGTTGTCATCATCCTTGCAGTGGCTACGGCAGGATCCTTTTCTTGGCAGAGTGCCACCCCCCCCCCCCAACAGGAACTTGATGGTCTGCTTCATTCAGTCAGATTTATTTTGAGGCTATTTCACCAGTAGCCACTTTAGACAGTGCGGGGGGGGGGGGGCTGGGAGCCACCTCCTGAAGTTGGAGATTCTAATTAATGCAAAATTCTTAAGGCAGGAAGGGACCCAGTCCTTGGCAGACCCAGCACAAGAGACACCGCAGGCAAACAGCCACAGCTAACAAATGAAGAAGCACAACCCAACCAGTATCTGGTTATAAACTTAGGGTGACTTTTCTGCCACTCAGGTGTGGCTGGCCAGCTCTTCCTGTTTATCACCTGTTTGTGTTTTGTAAACCTGGTCATTTCCTATGGAGCTGTTAACAACTTTTCCCCCCTCATTGATTTGTAAGATCCTGATTAACTTTGGAATTTTGCGGATGTTGGGGAGAGGGCAGCCCAGGAGTCCTCTTTGTTAGGCATGCTGTTGCAGGATTGAGGCTCCATTTCCATGGGGGACATTTTTTTTTTTTTTTTTACAATTCTGGATCTGTGGGAGCAAAACCATGTTTTGCAAGTGAATGCCAGGACCTGCCCATCCTCCTGGGAAGCTGTCACTTTTAAATGTTTCTCCAGTGAGTCGCATTTGCACAGTTGCTCTCTTCCTCATAAACACACACACACACACACACACACACACACACACACACACACGCACGCGCGCGCATAATCCCGCAAACTTCCAGTCGGTGTAAATATCACCTGAATAGTCAGGCAGTCAGATCCCTAAATTAGCTTTGGAGGAGCCCACTTCTTCAGTATTCTGACTTGGAGAAGTGATTTGAGAGCAGATCACGCTGCGTTTATAGTGTGGAATGGATCAACATCCAGCGATGCTTAGCAGCTGAAACCCAGAGTGGTGCTGTGTCCTGCCTGTGGTCACTCAGATTGAATGTGGCGGATCCCACACTTGACCTGATGTCTGGGCCTGGGCTCTGGTGGTGGGGGAGGGGAAGGTGTGGGGCAGGTACCCTTAGCACCTGGGTCAGGGCTTTGCTTTAGCGTCTAGGTGAGTAGACACCGGCCGCCTTGCTGGGTGGCAGGGCCTTGCTCCTGTGGCCTTGGCCATTGGTCATTTTGGGTTAATGAGAATGAGGTGATATCCAGGGGGAGGTTGGGACTGTCTTCCAGGTGGGGGCCCAGTGACTGCTGCTGCATTCTCTGATGGGGCATACCTAGGCAGCATGGCTTCCCTGGGCCTGCCTTTGCCAAGCCAAGGGACGACACCAGTACAAAGCTCTGGTTCACCAGCTCCAGGTCCTGCCCTGCTGGCAGGAGGAGCACAGGTATCTGGTGGCTGGAGAGAAAGTCCACAGTGCTGGTCGGGTAACATCAGTGTGGGTTGGAATGCTTGGTTCCTGGGTGGGCGAGGGCAGAGGAGGCCTCCTGGTGGATGGGAGAGGCCTGCTGGCTAGAATCCACGTGCCACCAATCCCCTGCTGTGTGAGTTTGGACATGCTACTCACTTCTGGGAGCCTTAGATTCTTTTTTTTTTTTTTTAATTTTTCAACATTTATTTTTTAGTTGTAGTTGGACATAATACCTTTATTTTATTTATTTATATGTGGTGCTAAGGAACCCAGAGCCTCGCACGTGCTAGGCGAGCATTTTACAGCTTTGCAGCTGAGCCACAACCCCAGCACGCCCCCCACGGAGCCTTAACTTCTTTTTTTTTTTATTGGTTGTTCAAAACATTACAAAGCTCATGACATATCATCTTTCATACATTTGATTCAAGTGAGTTATGAACTCCCATTTTTTACCCCAAATACAAGTTGCAGAATCACATCAGTTACACATCCACAATTTTTACACAATGCCATATTAGTGACTGTTGTATTCTGCTGCTTTTCCTATCCCCTACTATCCCCCCTCCCCTCCCCTCTCATCTTGACTGTCAAATGGAACTCATGAAGCCAGAGTCCTGTGACTGACTGCCTCTTCCTGGCCTGGCAAGGTGTCGGGGGATATTGGTTTCTTTCACAGCTGACCCAGGGCTGGATGCAGCAGAAGATTTCTAATATTGGGAAGTCCTCAGTGGAGGCAGTAAGATCTGAGATGCAGATCCTCCTGTCCACCAGAGCACCAGATATGGGTCCCAGAGGCACCCCTGGGCTGGGAGGGACCCCCCAGAGACTTAGTACACAAGCCCAGAACCACACTGAGTTCTTGGTCCATGTGGGGCAGTGGAGCCTGCTGACTTGAAGACCAGATTTGTGTCCATTCTATAGGGATGGGTGGCCCAGGCTTCATCCTGAAGTGGGCATCTGGTCACTCTACCCCAGTTTGGGTGAGAATCCTTAGGATGAGGAGGGAGTTAGAACCATCTGGAGTGACTGGATCAGGGTGAGTACCAGTCCAGCAGGGTAGGTTCCAGTCTGGGGGCTGTGCAGATATTAAACAGCAGTTCACAGACATTGGACTATATGTGGGTGTCATTGGCAGAATATTCATTGGCAGGCCCTCCTCCTGGGCCTGGCAAGGTGCTAGTGAATGCAGCCTTCCTGGAGGAGCCCCTGAAGGTCGCTCCTGCACACCCCTGTGTGGGTACAGATGACACTGGCCACTCAGGCTACACAGGCGCTACGCTCTGTGCTGCTGACTGCACCATCCTGGCGCCCTGGGCCATTTTAAAATAGGAGGCACATAGTGACTGTGCAAATATAATGTGCATATGTGTGACGTTAAACATCTCTTTCAACCCAAGCCAGTCAGCTCACCCATTTTCATCCCCTGGCCCTGAGTGTGTGGGCTGCTCACCTGATGGTGACTGAGGATCAACACCCTTCTTGATCCTGCTCACAGCTGCCTGCAGCCTTCCTCAGTCTTGTTCACCTACAGTGCTAGGACTGACTGGCCTGGTCGCTGCCTGGGCTTGTTTTTGTCCTTGGCCAAGGTCAAGTTGTGCAGAAGGAGGAAGGGGAGGGACGCCTGGCCTAGGAATCAGCCAGAGAGGGTCCTGGCTTCAGTAGCCCTCGGGTAGCCAGCCTGCCTGCCGACTTTTTTTTTTTTTTTGTGCAAACTGGACTCACCCACTCCTCTACTTGGAAATTCCTCCCCAGGAAGAGGAGGGAGGTGCCAGGAATTTTGTGGGGGGCCTTGTCTGTGATGTGATGTGCACATTCCTCTGCGGTAGCCTGGGGTCTGCCAGCATGTGACACCTGGCTGGAATGACAATGAGGGAGGATGCTCTGCAGACCCGCCCCCCTCCCCTCCCAGGATGCTCTGCTGATCCTGCACTTCCTTCCTGCATTTCCATCCTCTCTCCCTTCCTCTCCCACAAAGCTGGGCTATTGGGATGGTAATGCCCTCTGGCTTAGCCCTAGCCCCACTAGAAAAATGGACCTCTGGGACTGTCCTTGAGGCTGTGCAGACTCATTTTTTATGCAGATGTGTTGGAGGTGAGTAGGGGAGAAAGAGACCTGGAAGCTAAGGTCCTCTGACATGTCACCCATCCCCTCACCCCCTAAGAAAATCACCCTGTGCTGGATCTCTGGAGGCATTATGTTTATGCCTCTCTGATCCCCTCTGTTCTGTTCCCCCAATTTTTTCCTTGGCTTTTAAAATGATTTTTTTTTTCTCATTCTAAAGTAATACATTTTGTTTAATAAAGAATTATATAGCACTAATATCAACGAGGCAACTGTTCTAAACCCTTTGCAAATATTAACTCATTAATTCCAAGCAGCCCAGTATGCCTGCTGATACTGAGACACAGAGGTCAGGATGCTTTTCCAGAGGTCACACAGCAGCTTCCTGGTAAAGCCCATGCTGCCCAGCTTTATGGTCTCTGGCAGGCTGTCCTCCCGGAAGAGAAGACAGAAAGTTTGCTCTAGCACCCAGACACTAAAGCACTGCGTATTTACAGTATCTGATGTGTAGTTATGTAGCTATATGGACAGCGTTTCATCTTACAACTGTATGATAGTTTATTTTATCAATGCCTTATCATCTGAATGAGTAATGCATTTTTAATGGTCCTGAATATCTGATTTCGTATCCTATTTCTTCTCTGAGCATATTTATCTTTACTTTTGAATGTTTAAGAAACTTTAAGAATGACTTCAAATTTCTAAAGCATGCCCACAGGCCTATTGCGCTCTTCATGCACACTTGGTACTCAGGAGTTGCTTCTGCGGGACTGAAGTCAGTAATCTACAGCTCAGCACTGTGTTGATGGCAAGATGGTATTGACCAGGGACTGGGGGCTGGTTCAGTTATTGAGTCCACAGGATTATAATTGCATATTCCTTTTTTTTTTTTTTTTTGGTACTGGGGATTGAACTCAGGGATGTATTATTATTATTATTATTATTATTATTATTATTATTGAGACAGAATCTCACTAACTTGCGGAGTGACTTCAAACTTCCAATCTTCCTGCCTCAGCCTCTCAAACTGTTGGGATTACAGGGATGCGACCTGACACCCGGCTTTATATTATCATGCATTAAACAGTCATAAGGAAATCATGACTCGGCATTCTTATTTCCTATTATTCAATGACAAAATGATAGTAATGCTATCAGGTATTATTATTTATGGTACTGGGGATTAAACCCAGGCCTTGTGCATATTAGCAAGTACTCCACCACAAAGCTGCATCCCCAGCTCGGGTATTAATCACTTACATCTCATTATTCAACATTAAGCTCTGTAGTATTTGGCTGATAAAACAGATGGACAAATAAGATGCTAGACAACACCAACCATTTTCCATTGGGCTCTTTCCTTCTGGTTTTCCTGAGAGCTTAAGGACCTGGCTGGTCTTACCATTACCTGTGACTTCATGACCTTCGAGTTGAATTCCTCCCAGTTCGTGTCTGTGGAACCTCAGAAGATGGCATTGCTTGGACACAGGGCTTTTGCAGATGTACTTACTTAAGATGAAGTCCTGCTGGATTAGGGTGGGTCCTCAGCCCAATGACTGGTGTCATACAGAGACCCAGGGAAAAGGCCAGGTGACTATGGGGACAGAGCTGGGCATGATGTAGTGACAATCCAAGAAATTCCAAGGACTGTGAGGAGCCACTGGAGGCTGGGGAGAGGCAGGGAAGGCTCTTCCTTAGAGAAGACACTTTGAATTTGGACTTCTGGGCTCCAGAGTTGGGGGGAATACTCTTCGGCTGTTATAAGGCGCCCACCTTGTAGCAGTTAGTTATGATGGCCCTAGGAACTAAGCAGTCAATGCAGGAGGAAACTCCTTTTGCAGGGGTGGAGGTGGGAGGGGGTAGGTGAGGGAGTAGGGGGCACCTGCCCTTTACGCATGGGCACTCAGTAAATATTTCCGAATGAGGGAGGGTTGAAATGTGCTGTGGAACTGGGCATTTCAGTTTGCATTCCCTGCCGCACCGCTGGCGTGTCTAGACAAACACCCTCTCAAGAGAGGAAGTTCCTCCTCCTCCTCCTCCTCCTCCTCCTCGAAGGCCAGGGATCTTGGGCAGGTGGCTTGACCTAGCGGCCTTGCCTGGAAAATTCAAAATGCCAAATTGCTTCGTGGTGGCCGTTACACCTTCATGGCCACATCTAATTCTGATTATTTCCCAGAGGTCCCACCTCCAAGTGGCATTGATGTGTGTACTTGGAGATTGAGTTTTCAGCACGTGAACTTTTGGGGACACATTTAAATCNAGGTTGGGATCCTGCCACCATCCAGGATGTCACAGAGTTACCAGAGATTTGATGAAACTATGTCCTTTGTGGACTCAATACACATTCTTTGTCCTCACTCTTACCCTTTGCTTTCAATCTTCTAGGAGTCTAGATGCAGGAGAGCAGAGGGGCTGGGGAAGCCTGGCCCCGACTCCCCACTTCTTCTCTGTCCTGGAGTCCTGCCTGAGTTAGGGGAGGATACTGAGCAGCACACATCAGGCCTGGGGTGCCTGAGATGTGTCTCAGGCCCTGGTCCTGCCTCCAGCAGGAGGGCCATGTCCTCTGGAGGGTTCCAGAGAAAGTCTGGGCAGGCTCAGACTGTCTGTGAGCAAGGGTTCCTGCGACACGGGCCTGGCCTACTTCACCGGGCTCACCGTTCAGCACACACTGGGCTGGCATCTTGGAGTAAAACGATGCACTTCTCATCCTTCTCTTATTTGGAACATGAATGGAAAGAAGCCTCCGTGAGTGCAGGGAATAGCTTTCTCCTCCAGGTGCGAGAATTCCCAGTGGTTAGCATTCCTGTTCCCCCGAGGGGCTTGGTCTGGTGGTAATAGAGCTGAAGTCTACTGAGCATGTTCTGTGTGGGAGGGACTTAGGCGGACCATCCTCCCAGCAGCCCTTATCTGCAGGGGACGCCATCCAAGCCCCTCAGCTGATTCCTGAAATTCTGGCTTTATTAAACCTCTGATGAGGTTTAATTTATTAAGTACAATAAGAGATTAACAGAAATAACTAATAATGAAATAGAACAATCATAACAGCATAGTATAAAAAAGTTGTTTGAAGTTTATGAAATTTTCAATTTTTTATTTTTCTGCAGTATTAGGGATTCAGCCTCCCACATGCTAGGCCAGCACTCTACCACTGATCTACACCCCTAGGCTATTAATTGTTTATTTCTGGAATTTTCTATTCAATATTTTTAGATTGTGGTTGACCAGGGGTCTCTAAAACCCTGGAAAGTGAGATGATGGATAAATCAAGGTAATTGCAGATTTCTCAGGAGAGGGTGAAATGTAGAGATGGTGAACAGCCTTCCTGGTATATACAGTAGTGGAGGTGGATGCAGATCTGCTCTTGAGGGTCCTGAGCCGGGCCCCACAGGGGGGCCCTGTGCCTGCAGAATCTTCTGCACATCTCTGCTTCACTCCCTCCCAGATCACTGACGGAGCTCAGTCCGCCTTTCCTCTGGGATATTTTGCCATCTTTTCACTAGACACGGTCTCCATCCTCCTGGCCCCGCACACATGGTGGGTTTGCAGCTGTGTCCAGTGGATGGACGCCAGCTGTTAACATTCACTGAGCACAAGGGGCTGCCTCGAGCTGCACATCTGGGAGATGGGGCATCCAGGGCGTGGTGGCTGACCACAGGCTGTCCCCTGGCTTCAAAATGGAGGGAGCTGTGGCCGGGGCCCTTCCCACCTTGGCATGTGCTGCGGGTCGTGCCTGCTGGAGGAGGAGGGGTGTCGCCCCCTCTGAGTATGCTCTGGGGCCTGAGTGCTCACAGTGGAGGAAGGAGGTCCTGAGAAGCATCTTGTCACTGTGCTCAGCCGTCTGTGGAGGGTGGAGAGAACGCTGCGTGCTGGGTTTGAGCTCCCTCTCTCACCACCCCACCCAGGACAGTGGAAGTCTTCGTCCCTCCTTCACCAGCTCGGATCTGTGAGGCTGCCTGCTCCGTGGGCCCAGCCGGGGGGAGGCAAGGGAATCCTGTCCCTCCCTCCTTCTCTTTGCCCCACACTTTTGACTTCTGATTACAGAAGCAGTGCTGTATCCATTAGACACCTTCCCAAGCTGGCCTCCGTGTCCACACCTGTGCAGTGGTCATCCTCAAGGACCGAGGACTGAGACTTGGCCAAATTAGCAAGTAGCATGCGCTCAGTCATTTCTTTGCCATTTCTTTTCCCCATTTCCTTCCTCTCCTTTAAGCCGCTCTGCATTTCCACAGTTTATGGCATGTTCTCATCCTTCGGGACAAACAGGCATCCCTGCTGCTTCCAAAGGTGGGTGGGGACCAAGGGAGACCCTAATGTCAGGAGGCAGCCCTGGCCCTGGACGGAATGGTGCTCAGTGGGACAGCTGTGGCCCCTGGTGCCCTTTGAGCAAGACGGTGCTCACCCTCAGGTCTGTGTACAGAGAGATCTGCTCCCTGAGCAGTTAGCCCTCCCAGGGCTTTGCCCGTGAGCTGTGTGGCTCCCCCTCAGGGTGGGGGAGGGCCTGCAGAGCAGACACCCAGGTCCACTGCTGTGCTGGCCCTCAGGGGTCAGCTTTGCAGCAAGGCCACAGGGATTCTTGGGGACGCTCAGGTTTGAGCCCCACCGGCCCCAGGATAAGACTGGGAGAAGCTGTTTATGAAGAGTGCTGACCCTTCCATCCAAAGGTCCCTGGGAAGTAGGGAGTGATTTGTACACACCCCTGTGGGGTGTGTGAGCACGCATGCCCACACGCTGTCACACTTGGCTTGCCATGAATGCTGCAGTGCCACCAGTTCCCACGGAGCTCTGGGGAGCTCCAGTTCCCCACGGTGGGGCCTGTTTTCTGGAGTGCTTTTCTGGCAGTGAGTTTAATACAGTGAATTTGAATTTCTCCTGCCTATTTTAGTTTTTTGGTACTGGGGATTGAACCCAGGGGCACTTTACCCTCAGCTCTTTTTAATTTTTTCTTTTCTTTTCTTTTTTTTTAATTTGAGACAGAGTCTCACTAAGTTGCTTAGGGCCTCACTAAATTGCTGAGGCTGGACTCGAACTTGTGATCCTCCTGCCTCAGCCTCCTGAGCCACTGGTATCACAGGCATGCACCACTATGCCCAGCTATCCTGTTTATTTAAAAAAATTTTTTGATTTCCCCCGTGTCTTCGCTTCCCCCAGATCAGGTTAGTGTTGTGGGCACTCTTCCCTGTCTCACCAAGGTTGACGTGGGCCACTGAGGGCAGGAGGGGGAGAGGGAGCACTGGGCTCCCCAGATTGCTGGCTGGAAGCTTTAAACAGCCCCCTGCCTCATGGAGGGACGGGTGCCAGCAAAGCAGCTGCCTGTCATTTGGGGGTTTGTGCCAGCCTTCCTCCTGCCCCAGGCCATTGGGAGTCTGTGGGCAAGGTTGATTGCTGCTCAAGTTTACTTCGTGAAATGTGCCTATGTGACTTCAGGTAAAAGGGCCTGTTTCCGTGACAGTCGTGCCCTCCGAAGTCAGCATTGTGACCTCTCCGGAAGCCAGCTAATCCAGGTTTTAAAGAAGAGGGGGGACAAAGGTGGTGACTGTGGAATGTATGGAGCTCAGATTCAGCAAGGCGCCTCTGTCCTGCTGAGGAGGCCAGCTCCCAGCCCCTGAGCAGGGTACTCAGGAGGAGCCCTGCATTCTAGAGAGGCTGGGGGAGGGGACTGGTGGTCAGTGGTTCTGCTTCAGGTCCAGGGGCGAGGGGCCCATCCTCCCATGCTGCCAGTTCTATAATTTGGGGATCTGAGACCTGTCTGTGAAATTGTGAGCCTTCTCGGGATGAAAGGGGGAATTTAAGGGACCTTTTATGAGACTGGTGTTTCAGGAATGCAGTTTCCTTCTGTCCCCCTTATTTTGAGTACTAGTTCCTCCCTTTGTCCTCACCCCTACCTGGAAAGTCTTTCACCTCTTTCCCACTGACCTGTCTCTCTGACCATGTGGCCTGTCCAAGAAAACAGCTCCAAACGGGGTACAGAGCTTCTTTGAAGCCAGTGTGGCTATTTCTCATAAGCCTGTTTCTTTTTTCTTCTTTTAAGTTTTGAGACGGGGTCTTGCTAAGTTGCTGAGGCTGGCTTCCAATTTGTGACCCTTCTGCCTCAGCCTTCTGCTGAGTAGCTGGGATTTTTAGGCACATGCCACCGTGTCCTATTTGGGCCTATGTTTTTTTTAAAATGAGATTTTACATTCTTGGCAGGTAGAGAGACCAGTGTGAGCGCTTGGGTCTCCACTAAGATTGCTTTCTGGAACAACGTGTGTACTTTAGACTGTGTTTTGGATCTTCCAGGGTAGATCCTGCTGTGAGGCACTGTCTCCCTAAGCGCTTACATGGTCTGATGGTTCAGTGTCTTGACACCTTGTCCCTTTGTGCATGGGGAGTTGGCCTTTGCTGACCTTTCCCTGAGGGATGTCATGGGCGAAGGCAAACCACACTTAAAAAAGCTTTGAAGGTTTGATTTGCGGAAGAAAAGTATTCCCAGCTTTTCTCAGCCATTTCAGTATCTTAATCACCTTCAAAGTTAATGCTAAAGGAAAGTGAAAGCCCACTGACTGGATGGACCCCTTCCTTTATGGAGGACCTACTGTGTGCCAGGGCTTTATGGAGCTTATCTCTGTTCTTCCCCTTCGCTCAGATCCATCCTGCAGTCATGGCTGTCAGCCCCTGAAGTGCTGTTCTTACCTGAGGTGACATCCCTTCTTTAGCCCTTTCTCCTCTGTCCCTTCCCTTCTCTCCTGGTCCTCTCAGGGGCCTCAGTCCTGCTGGATCTGTAGGTGAGCTTGAGAGGAGAGCCCGGGTCCTATCTGGATGCTGCCCACAGGTGTCTCTGAGAAGGATGCACGTGTCTGCTGTGGGGGCTGAGGTGGGGAGGAGTGGTCAAGGGTCAACTTCTTGGGGATTCCAGTCCCCAAGCCTGCTGGGAATTATGTCGTGGTCCAGGCCACAGCTGGATGCACTGTGCACTCTGATGAGGAGCCAGTCTGGATGACCTGAGGGGACGATGGGGGAAAGAGCAGGACTCCTTACCTGTTGGTGGCCTGTTGGGCCATTCAGGTCAGTTCTGGCATTGACGTGGCCAATACCTCTATCGCCTCTGTTCCTGCTTTTCCAGCAGCTGAGCTCCTGCCCCCTCATCTCTTTCTTCCACAAGCTTCTTAGCCTATCTTTTACCATCAGTCCTTCCCACCACATAATCCGTCTAAGGCAGGGCTGACGAGTGGTGAAGCCCGTGGTTTCCAGAGGTAGCGTGCCTGGTTGCTACCCTGCTGTCTCTTACTACCTGGTGACTTGGTCCCCTGGCTGGCTGTGCCCCAGCATTCTCGACGGTCCGTGAGGTTCCACCTTGCACCCTAGGGGTGGTTCCCGGAATCAGCACACCCACACTGCTCTTGGGCTGAGCGCTCTGGAGATGGGGTCACTGCCTCCTCTGCTGGGCTTCGGGTCACACCACCTCTGGCTGACAGTGCCCTGGCCCCTGCCGGGTTAAGGAGCCACTTCCCCTCCCTTAGGCATTGTGTGCCGACCCGCCTGTCTCAGTTTGCTTCTTCCTGCACATCTGCAGGTCTCACCTGGTGACAGTAAGCACGTCCCTGCTTTTCTGCACCTTGCTTCAGCTCTTCACCGAGGAAATTGAGCTTGACTGTCGCCAAGCTTCAGTGCGTGCTGATGTGCTGGGGCCTCTCTTCTCTTCCTCTCTTCAGCTCCCTCCCACCTGCCTTGGCAACTGGATGTCGCCACTTATCCTTTTTCGCAGGCACGCATGGTCTTCGTGTTTGCTTTCTGGGTTTCTCACAACAGCCTGCAAGTCCCACGGGGGTCAGGACCATGGTTTTCTTGTGGACGTTCTTCCCAGCCCCCATCAGGGAGCCAGTCTGGATGATATGAGGGGACGATGCGGGGGAAAGAGCAGGATGTCCATCAGGGGTGGACATCACCACTTCCCAACATGCAGCTGTGACCCATGGCTCACCACCCGGGCATCACCTGCTGGGCACTTGTTGAGCCTGAGCGCTGTGCAGGAGGTGCCCAGGCTCCTGGGAGCTGGCAGACTGGATGCCAGTGCTTTCAAAGAACGGCTCGGAGCCGTGGACTTTGCAGTTGTAAACAGATTCCCTTACGTAAGGCAGGGGAAGGTGCTGGCAGTAGAAGACTGGTCGCCCTCAGTGTGGGGTGCAGTGTGGGGACCTCACGCCTTTAGTCATATGAGGGAGTGGGACTGGGTTTGGCTCACATGTCTCAGGGGACTGAGCTGCCGAGGGTGACATTGGCACTGCTAATTGTGAGCCACCCTGGGGCGGGGGCACTTTGTACACCTATTCTCTCTTGCACAGATAACCCCAGATGACACAGCATTTTTCTCCTCCTCCTCCTCCTCCTCCTCCTCCTTCTTCTCTTCTTCCTTCTCCTCCTCCTCCTCCTCCTCCTCCTCCTCCTTCTTCTCTTCTTCCTTCTCCTCCTCCTCCTCCTCCTCCTTCTCCTCCTCCTCCTTCTCCTCCTCCTTCTTCTCCTCCTCCTCCTCCTCCTTCTTCTCCTTCTTCCTCTTCTTCTTGTGCTTCGATTGAACCCAGGGCCTTGTGCATGCTAGGCAAGCACTCTTGCAACTGAGATATACCTCTAGCCTTCTTCTTTTTTATTGAATGCTTTCAAGGAGAATAAAAGATGTGCCTGAGGCCACAGGGCTTGACCCAGCCTGGGGATTCACACCTTGGTTTATTGGTGCCCAAGCCCGGCCTCATCCGCAGCCCTGAACAGGTGGGAGTGAGGGGAGCCAGGGCTGGAAGGGCTGGGGACTCTGGAGCTGGTCAGCATCCGAGCGCATGTTAGGAGGGGAATGGAAAGCAGCTAAGGTGGGGACTGGCATCAGGGAACAGCTGCTGCTTTCTCTGGGAACACAGAAAGTTCCTTCATTTATCTTCCCAGGTAGGTAAGTGCCTGCTTTCGGGGTACCAACAACTAAAGTGACCATGGCCTCTGCCCTACTTGGAGAGGGTGGAGGAAACACCTTTGTGGTGCCAGTTACAAAGAATTCTCACCTCACTGACCCGAGAGAGGGAGAGAGAGAGAGAGAGAAGGCACGCCAGCACCGTGAGGCCTTACGGACTCTGCTTACCTCCCAGAACTGCTTTCCTCCTGGGGCTGCCATGGGCTCCCTGCGGCTGCATCTTGGAGGTGTGACTATCAACATCTGCAGACCCAGGCTGGAAATTAAAATCATCAAGACAGATGTTTGTGCAAGAGAGGGAAAGAGCAACACACACACACACACACACACACAGAATGACACAAAGCCACACACACTGACCTGGCCTGTGGCTCCCACCGCAAGCCATGTTCCCCTCCCAACCTTGGTGTCGGTGCTGTGCCGCACCTTGCCCACACACCATTTGCTGGCCTGTGCCAACCTTGGAGACTTGCAGTGTTTAGTCCCCAAGGCATCCATCTGTCTTCCCCGTATTTAGGGGGAGTCGACGGACAAAGAAGCTCTGTTGGCATCGGGTAGAAAAGAGAAGCTGTTTTTCATTTTTCTTCCAGATGGCCACTCCAAGGGGTCAGCTGGGGGAAATACTTGGTAGGGAGGGTCAAGAAGGAAGTGACAAATTTGGGTCTGACAGTCTGGGAGGCAGAGGAGAGAGGCTTAGGCTGGAGAATGGGTCTGGGGGCCACGTTTTCTTGTGGGGAAATTCTCTTGTCAGTAGCCAGCGTCTTCCCCTCTGGTCCTCCGGGCAGGGGCAGCTTGGGACAGTGGGGTGTGAGAAGCCCGTGCAGCAGGGAATCCTGGACGCTGCAGATTTCCCAGCTGGAGGGCATTTCTCAATGCCTTTCTACTTCCACAAACACCCTTTCATAGGAGGAACTTTAAAAAAAAATGTGAACTACCTTTTTATAGAAGTAAAGTGCACACACAAAGGTGGCCAAGTCATATGTCACAGATAGCTTGATAAATGTCCACCTCCTGAACTTGCACGGGAAGCCAGCGCTCGGATGAACACGTGACCCAGCATTTCAGAAGCCCCTCCTGAGTCTTCCAGACATTCAGGATGACCTTGTTCTGACACCTAACGCCAGATAGTATATACACAGATAGTTGTATATACCTAATATAAATAACACCCTCACACACTCCTTGGTGTCTGCCTTCTTTCACCCAAAATGACATTTGTGACATGTATCCATAGTGCACTGGCCGGTCTTTTTTTTTTTTTTTTCTTTTTATATCAGGGATTGAACCCAGGGGGGCTCTCAACCACTGAGCTACATCTCAGCCCTTTTTAAAAAAATGTCCTACTGGCCAGGCATAAAGTGGTGCATGCTTGTAATCCCAGCAGCTTGAGAAGTTGAGGCAGGAGGATCGTGAGTTCAAAGCCAGCCTCAGCAATTTAGTGAGACCCTAAGAAACTCAGCAAGACCCTGTCTCCAAATAAAATATAAAAGGGGCTGGGGATGTGGCTCTGTGGGTAAGCGTCCCTGGGTTCAACTCCTGGTGCCTTCTCCCCCCAAAAAAAATTTTATTTAGAGACAGGGTCTCTCTGAGTTGCTTAGGACCTCACTAAATTGCTGAGGGCTGCGGCTGGCTTTGAACTCGCCAGCCTCCTGGCTTCAGCCTCCCAAGATGCTGGGATTACAGACTGAGCCACCGCGCCTGGCTGGCCGGTCATTCTGTTGCTCATTGGGTGGTACCATCTTCTGTCCACAGAAAGAGTCCCTCCTGTTTGGCGGTTGGGAATGGCACTCTGAGCACCTCCGTCTTGTCTTTTGGGTGTCACATGCACATGTTTGTGTGTTTGTCCCGAGGACTGGGGCCGTTGGGTCACAGGGATGCATACATTTCATGTTTGGGGGTCCCCGTGTGGTTTTGTCCTTCCTCAGAATGTCTGTCCACCAGCATGTATGACTTCCTGCTCCAGATGGCCTCATCTGTCTTTCCTGCTTTAGCCAGACCCTTCTAGAAAGAATAAGTGACTGGAAAGGAACCCCGTAGCCGGTGAGCAGAAGAGAGGAGGACATGCTCCCTGTGAGAACAGCAGTGGTTTGGAGGGTCTCCCAAATCCAGGTGAACCAGACCTGGGAGGGCACATTCTTGCAGGTGGAGAGTGTGTGCTGAGGCTGCTCACGTGAGCCTCTGTGCCGCCCCTGCCCTTGGCCAGGGACCACCACTTGGCTGCAGTAATACCCAACAGACCATGTAATAACTCTTCCTCAGGTGACAGAGCTTTAATGGACCCGACCCCAACAAAATAAACCTGGCTGCAGACTTGCCTGGGGGCCTCAGTAAATATTTAACAATGTCCCCCGTTACCTCCCCTGCCGCAGCCAAGGCCGGCACCATATATCACAGCTCCCCTTCCTGCTGGATGGAGCCCCTCCCAGCTGATTGGCCTCCAATCCTGACCTTCACAGCACTCCTGGCCTCTCCTGACTGCTTTGCTGTGCTGCTGGTTCTCAGTGGAGCCTGTAGGGACTGAGCAGTGGAAGAGGAGCCACTATGGTGGTTCTGGGGGACTGCCTTGGACTTGGGTAGCTTTTTCCATTTGATGCATGGATGATAGCCAGAATTGAGCCTTTTTTTGGGGGGTGGGTGGGTGGGGCGGTATGTACTGGGGATTGAACTCAGGGGCACTCAAAAAAAATAAAATTGTATTTTATTTAGAGACAGGGACTCACTGAATTGCTTAGCACCTTGCCTTTGCTGAGGCTGGCTTTGAACTCATCATCCTCCTGCCTCATCCTTCTGAGCTGCTGGGATTACAGATGTGTACTATTGTGCCCGGCTTAGAATTGAGCTCTTAATGTGTGGTCAGCAATCTGTTAAATGCTTGATGCTGATTATTTGAGGTCAACCTGTCTTTGTCCATTTGGACTGCCATAACAAAATACCTTTGACTGGAAGCTTTAAACAACAGAAATGTATTTCTCATGGTGCTGGAGACTGGGAAGTCTGAGATCAAGGCTCAGGCAGATTTGGTGTCTGGTTAGGGCCTGTTTCCTGGTTCACAGGTGGTACCTTCTTGCTTGTCTTCACATGGTAGAAGGGGCAAGGAGGCCCCTTGGGTCGCTTCTGGATGAACACTTAGTCCATCCTAAGGCCTCCACCCCCATGACCTAATCACCTCTGAAAGACCCTGTGCCCAAAACCTACCTTAGGAGTTAGGATTTCAATATATGAATTCTGGAGGGACACAGACATTCAGACCATAGAACAGCCTCACCCGAGGACTCTAGGTACATGTTTTTACTGCTATTTACAGAGAAGAAAAATCTAAGGTTAAAGACATTTTCCCAGAGCCAGGCACAGGGGTGCATGCCTGAAATCCCAGATACTTGGGAGGCTGAAGGAGGAGGATCACAAGTTCCTCAGCAAAATATCATGACCCTGCGTCAAACTAAAAATAATAATAATAAAAAAAGGGCTGGGGAAGGGCTGGGGCTGAAACTCGGTGTCAGAGTGCTTGCCTAGCATGTGTGAGGCCCTGGGTTCAAACTCAAGTAGTGGGGTGATGGGGGGGGGGAGAGAGAAAGAAAAAGAAAAAAGTGTTCCTCGAGTAACTTAGCTAGTGCATTTGGCAGTCTAACTTCAAACCATGATATTTTACTGCTGTGCTTCACTTTCTCTTCTTTTGTAGGGGTTGATACTTAGACACCTGAGCTTCCTTTTATATCCATTTTTCCCTGGGTCATATAATGGGCTTTCATGCTGCCAGGTGGATTGAGGATGTCCCCTGCAGAGTGCGTGCTGGGTGCAGGTGTGACTTTTAGTCTTTCTCCGTCTCTTCTCAAGACTTTTCAGTCACGGGTTTCCTGCAGCATGTCCCCGGCACCTTCACGGGGTCTGTCTGTGTTTCTTGTGTGGGATTCACGGAGATTCTTGCATCTGTAAATCCATGTCTTTTATTGAGATGGTGCCTGCCATTTTTTCCTTCAGTTATCAATCCTGCTCCTTCTCTTTCATTTTTTCTTTTGGACTAAAATTACCCGTCTGTGAGGCCTTCTGATGTTGTGCAACAGGCCCCTGAGGCCCTCTCCAGTTTTTTCATAATGTTTCCTCTATTTTCTAGATTGAACAATTTCTGTTGATCTCTTTGCAAATTCATTAGCGCCCCACCCCCTAATCTGCTGTTGAATGAATTTAGGGAATTGATTTTGAGGTTTTTTTTTTTTCCCCCAATTTCCATTTCTTTTTTTTTTTTTTAAGTTTTCCTGTTGAGACTTCCTGTCATTTCATTCACTAAGAATATATTTTCCTTTAAGTTCTTCAGCATAGTTATCATAGTTGCTAACTCCAGCAACTGGGCATTTTGAGGACGTGGCCACAATCATCTGTTTTTCCTGAATGGGTCAGATTTCCACTTTGGTCATTTGTTGTACTGAGCTCTTTTAATCCTGGTGGACCCTGTGGGTGAGAGGCTGTAGGGTTGAGTTCCACTCTGTTCCTCTGAAGAGCATTGCGTTTTTGTTTCTGTGAGCAGTAAACTTCGCGGCTTCAAACTGTGCCTCTTACGTGGGCAACAATGAAAATCTCTGTTCAGTTCTTTGGGCTCAGGGGTCACTCAGTGGTACTGGGAACATTTATACACTCTTAATTGGGGCTATCCTTTTCTGGATTTTTCTTTTCTAGGATTTCACCTCTCATTTTCAGCTATTGTGAAAATGAAAAAAAATCTTGATCTCTCGCTCTCTGTCCTGATTCTTAAATTCAGCAAAACTTAAGTTTTAGCTCCCAGTATGTACTGACCTGGGCCTGACCTCAGGCTAAAAATGACCAAAAGGAGGACATCAAGGAAGTGCTGATCCATAGAGTGGGCCTCCTGCTGCATTTGGTCATTCTGGTGCCTTTAGTGAGGTTTCTTTGTGTTCCTGCCCTCCCATCTCTCCTCCCTCCCTCACTTTTCTTCCCTCCTGTCTCTGATCTCTGCCTATCTCTTTATTTCGTCTCTCTCTCTCTCTCCTCCTGGTTTTCTTTTCTTTTTTTTTTTTTTGCAAAAAAATATTTTGTGCAGGGTTTATAGTTATTATCCACAGGAGCGCTTGTCCAACAGGAGTTACTTGAGCACTGCCAAATGCAGAACTTTCTAGAAACGGTGCCTCATTTAATAAGAGAGGGTATAGCTCAGAATGGAGAAAACACACTTAGGAGTCAGAGCCAACTAGGATGCAGAACCCGACTCTGCCTCTTCAAGCCTGAGGCTTGGGAGTGTGGTCTGTACCGTGGGTGAACACACGGGCCTCCACACGCCGTAGCAGTTGACATGAATAAAATAACGCGTGCTGAGCACCTAGTCCTTTGCATCTCCTAGAATGTCCTCGTTAACTGGTGGTCACTGCTGACCCTGAGGAGACCACAACCCTGGTGTAACCCTGTGTGGTAGGTGCTGTTTTCACCTGCACAGGTGAGGATATCAGGGTACCCAGGTGTTGTGAGGGGTGGTGGGTGTGTGGAAGAGAACCTACCTTGCTGTTTCCTTGGTGCTTGCTTTAGTGACTGAGCAAGTGTGTGTGGTGGTGCGGGGTCAGGTCAGGTGGATCTGGAGGTAGCTGGCTTGATTTCCATTTGGAGAATGGGCGGCTTTTCATCTTTCAAGGATGCTTAAAAACGGGATGAATGCCCTTCTGGTGCAGGTGCTGTGGGAGGCAGAGAAACGGCCCCCCAGATGCCCTAATCTCTTGAATCTGTAAGTACATTACAGTTACATGGCAAAAAGGACTTTGCCGATGCCATCAAGGCTGGGGACCTTGAGACAGAGGGGTTATCTTGGATCATCTGAGTGAGCCCAGCAGAGTCACATGGGTCCTGAAATGTGGAAGAGGGAGGCGGGAAAAGAGCCTGACAGCAGAGCAGGGGCAGAGAGGGACCGGGGCTGGATTTGCAGATGTAGACGGAAGCTGTGAGCCCAGACATACCTGCAACCTCTGGGAACTAGAAAAAGCGAGGGTACAGATCCGCTCAGAGCCCCAGAAAGGAACAGCGCCCTGTTCTGCCTGGGTTTTTGCTCAGTTGAGACCCATGCCAGACGGCTGACCTCCAGAACTGAAAGAGAACACAGCGGGGCTGTTCTAAACTGCTAAGTCTATGAAGATTTGTTTTGGTGGCTGTGGTGGCTGTTGATTGAGGTGGAGTCATGGTCAGGTTCATGGACCTTTGAGCAGACGCCTGGCTTCTAACCTGTGTGACCTTGGGGAAGCTGCTTAACTTCTGGGCTTCAAATTTCTCATCTCAAAAACTGAAAAATAATGATCTATAGCGCATAGCTGCTGTGGTTCTAAGATGAAAAGAGGATTCGTTACATGTGAAATGCCTGGAAGTGAGTTTGGGCTGTAGCCTCTCGGGGGTGGCAGCCCTCCAGACACCTCGGATCCGTGGATCAGAGCTCAGACCTGGGAGGCAGTCTGGCTCCAGAGTCAGGCCCCCTCTTACCAGTGTGAAATAGTCCTTGTGCTCCAAGATTCATCTGGGAACCTGGGTCAGGAGTTGAGGGGATCTTACAGGATGTGGGGGCCAGATCTTCTTGCAGGGTGGCTAATAGATGCTCTGTGAGGGGCAGTGAGTGCTTCCTTGGTGGCTGGGGAATGCTGAGCCTTGGGTCTGGGCATTGTGGACCCCCTTTTTCTGTCTGTGGGGTAGTTTGAGGATGGTGGTGTAAAGATACCAAGGCCTCACCTAGAGCTGGAACAGTACTTGGAACCTCACAGGTGCTGCAGGATTGCTGAGTGAATGAGCAAGAAAGGAACAGGCCTCAGGCCCTGCCCTGAAGAAGCTCACAGTGCAGGACAAGGTCTGGAGCCACGCCAGGGTTTTGTGGTTGTCTTTCAAGAGAAACAAAACAACTACTTCCCACCAGCTGACCCTCAGCCTCTCAGCTCACTGCTGGGACCTTGCAGCCCTGCAGGGAGCCCAGGCCTGGTGCCAGGCCTGGCTTTGCTGTGGCTCTAAGCCAGACACCTAACTCTCTCTGCTTTTATGCAAAATAGATGCACCTCAGCTCCACCCTCCTCCCAGGGCAATTCTGAGGACCCCCCAGCAGTTGGAAGGCCCCTATTGGAGGGGGTCCTCGGTGCATTTTGGGAAGCGACACTCAACCACCAGCCCCAGGTACTCCTGACCTCCCTGGGCTTGGGTGCCAGAGTTATGGGAAGTTGTTTTTTTGTGAGTTCCTCTCTGAGAATGTCAGGGTCAATCATGAGGAGGGAGGGGTGGCCGACTGCTGTTCTGGATCGGTGAGTGTGACAAGATTGTTGTTCCTTTCTCCTGTCCCAGGCCTGATCTTCGGACCAGAAGGAGGTTAAAAACATGCTGCTCAACACAGCTGTGCTGCCAGTTGCAAGGAGCCTCATTCTAGATCTTTCCTGAGCCTGATGGATTTACAGGGATGTCCAGTCTCCTGGGGAATAAGGAGACCACTGGTGGAAGCTCGCCCTGGAATTACACACACCTGGCACATTTTAGGATGGTACAAGGGATTTTAAGGAAGACCCCGGCGGAGGGCTCCGTGGTTTCTTCCAGCCTGAATGCCTTCAGGGGATGCACAGAGGACCTCAGCTGCCAGCTCCCTCTGGCTCCCTCTGAAACGTAAGTCCCCATCTCCTCCCTGTGAAGCATCTCTTGAATATTCTGTCCAGTGCGCTTGGGGCTTTAGGCGCGGCTGTCCTAGCTAGTGGTGGCTGTCCTAGCTCTGATGTGCCTGGTCCTCAGAAGGAGCTGGTATTTCATGAGCTCATCATCTATGAGTCTGGCATGGTGCTGGGAGCCTGGGACAGACAGATGCAAATTGAAAGGTCCTTCCTGAGAGCTGCCCCTGTGCCTTGTGCTGACGTGTGCTGTCCTGCCTGTCACCCTTCACTGATCTTCCTGGTTCTTGTATCGAAGTCTTCCGGGGTGTACGTGCCTTGAAGGCCAGGGTCTTTGGAGCATGTCCGTGTCTTTAAAACATCGTCACACGCCTGTCACACCGTCCTAAATTCTGTAGAAAGGATGAAGGAAGACATGATGGTTAGTGAATTAGGACACCTGAGGTTCAGTGGGGAAGATGTGCCTGGGGGGATGGTTGTCTAGCTCCACGCAGACACCTGGAAACAACGTAAGTCCACGTGGCTGATGCTGAGAGAGTCGGATGTCCGCAGGCGCCTGTCCTGAGTGTCAGCCTCCAACATGTGCATCCTATGTAATTCGGGACAAGTGGCTGCTGGGTTCCTTTCCCTGTTCTCTTCAGTAGGGGCGAAAGATCATCCTGCTTGACAGAGTCAGTGTTGAGGATCACAAAATAGACACTGGTGTCAGGGACATGTTGGACCCTCTGGACAGGGTCTGGACAGTGCTGAGGCTTGGAGATGGTAGGTGTCACTTGGTCCTTGAAGGTCACTCTGAGCAGAGCCAGGTAGGCAGTGTTAGACTTTGAACTGGGCACTACCGGTTGGCATGGACAGCTGATGACAGGTCACAGTCCCTGGAACCTGTGAGTAGGTCAAGTGGCAGGTCATTGGTAGGCAAGGGAAGAGAGCCTCATGCCAGCTGGAGGGAGTGGACAGCTGTACTGGCCAGCATAGGCCTACTGTGCTTCTGCAGCTGATAGGCAGGATTGGCCTCTCAGGTCTGTTGGTGGCTTAGGAAGTTGGTAGCTCCAATATGTGTTGGCCTTAGTGCTGGGCTTCCTGAAGGACAGTGGCAGTTCCCATAAGCACTCAGGTCACCTGGGACCACCAGGGATTTGACTACCCAGAAGGCACTTGGGTAAGGCTTGGGGTCTGGTAGTGGTAGGCTTCCTGGTTGCGTCCTGCCAGTGGACCTTCCCAGACAGGCTGTCCTCACCTCCTCGTGTGGTAGAGTCCTCTGGCTCTCACACGCTGCTCCCACCCACGGCTCCTGGATGCACAGCATCTGTGCAAGTGACTGGATTCGACACATACAGCTAGTGCTCTCTGAGGCAAGGAACCGGGCTCTGGCTCCATCTGGGACATAGGAGACCGTTGCATTAGCAAGATGGCGGCCCTGCTGCGGTTTGCTTTCAGCTTTCCTGAGAAGGACTGAGGGAAGGACATCCTCCTTTGGAGCATCTGCATAGTTTAGCCCAACAGTCCAACCAGGCGAGCTGACTGGGAGCCTACCTTGTGGTCGGGAACCTTGAGGCTGTTCGGCTCCTTGCTCAAGGGTATTTTTTCAGGAGAAGGCACAGCAGGAGACCAAGAACTCCCTGGTGTTTTATCCAAACTAGGCCACTCCAGCTGAAGGGCAAGGACTTCTCCAGAAGAGTGTGTGGAGCCAGCACTTCCTGCTGTGGAATGCTTGCTGGGTCCTTAGAACTGGGGGTCTTTCTTGTCCCTCAGGAGGCATGGACTAGTGCTGGTCCCCAGGAGATATCAGAGTCAGGGTGTAGGACGTGCCCTTGGGGACAACGGGGCTTACCACCCAGGGTGATGGGTGTTGTGCTGCTGTGGCTGGCCAGGGAGGGGGCCGCTGAGGATCTGGGGAGACTTTCAGGGCTGGGAGATTCCGTTGGGTCAGCAGTGGTGAGCAGAGCTATCCTGGATGGGAGGATCTCTGCCAGGAAGGTGAGCGTGGGAGTGGAGGTGCCTCATGGACCCTCTCCTGCTTTCTGCCTTCCCGGGCCTTCTCTCCCCAACCCTTCCATGGCGGCCCTGTGGTCGCTGTGCCTTGCTTATCACATGGCCCATGGCTCTGTTTTTCTCCTTTTATCAGTTACTTCCTAGAACAACACCACCGTGGTGGTCTGGGTTATCGCCTGCTCCCCATGGTCGGGTGAGTGTGGGCTCGGGGACCAGAAGACACACAACGGTCACAGACAAGACTCCCCCAGTGTCTGTGAGGAGGCTGCTCCCTGTGGACGTGAGTCTGGCAGCAAGTCCCCATTTGTTAAGCCAGGATCTGTGCAGGGGTCATGGCAAACATGGTCCCATGCAGACCTCAAAACAGAGCTGCTGGGTAGGTGCTGTCTTTGTGATCTGTTTACTGCTGGAGTCACTGGGCACACAGAGTCAAGGCCAGAGAGTGTCCCCAGGGACAACAGGAAGCATTTGAACACAGTTCTGTCTGCCTACAAAGCCATGGGACCTGGACCCGAGAGGCACAACCTCTTATTGCTTGTTGGAGGGCCTCCCATCCCACCCTGTGGCTGTGACCTTGGAGAGATGACCTCTCTTCTCTAAGCCTTAGTACCCTCACTGGAAGGGAACTGACTAGTTTCTCTTCTAAGCTGGGACCCTGGGGGTTGTCAAAGGGGCATTGTCACACTTACGTTGGGTGACAGCTGTGACATGGGGAAACCAGACATGGCCATCAGGACAGCACCACGTTTAGTGGCCGCAGGACTCACCAGTTAGATGGCAGGTCCTGCAGCTGCTGCTCCCATGGCTGCTGGGTCTGGTGTTGATGCTGCCTGTGCCCAAAGCAGCTCCCGCGATTCTCCACTCACACTTGCGCAGTTCGCATCTCTGCTCGGAGCCCACGAGCTTGCTGGCCGGTCCCATCCGAGCTGCTTGACAGGATGTCTGTCTTGCTGAGCCCGGGTGTCTCAGACTGTGCTTTTCCCTCAGTGGGTCCCCATGGTGATTGACAGCCCATGCTCTAGTCCTTGGGGCTGCCCTCCTGCCCATGTGGACCCCTCAGCTGCTGTTGTCAGACATGGCTCAGTGCCCTCCTGTTTTCCCACAGCGTCCACTCCTCTGGGGTTTCAGTGACCAGCTTAGGGCTGCTTCAGAGCTGCTGTATGAACACCTGGAAGGAGCCTGCTTACCTCCCAATCTGGTGAGGTGGATGAGACCCTTCTGCTTACATTTGAAGAAACCCAGGTTCAGAGACATCCAAAGCTGTCACGGTTGTCCCCAGAGAGCTCAGAAGCTGTGCGTGCACATGGACACGTCAGCCTTCTGCCCCTGCTTGGCCAGAGTTTCTTGGTGCGCTGATGAGGTGTGAAGGTGCTTTTAGTGGACAGGCAAGCTTCTGTGAAACAAAATAATTGTTTTATATTATTTTGAGAAGTTCAGGAAAAAATCCCACAAATGCCTTTGATTTTGCAGATATTACTGCTTAGGATGAAGATATTTAAGAAAGAATATCTTCATCTTTGTAAAAATGCTACGTAACAAAAGTGGCCTTCGCTTTCCTGAAGAGGACTCAATTTGAAGCCCAGGTCCTTGATCAGATTTTGCTCTGTTGGCCAAGTGACCCCTGCCATGTCATGGGGGCAGGGTCTGTGAGTCTGTGACATGGGTAACTCTATATCCTGCTCAGGTCAGCTGAGACTTTAGTTCATTGTGATTCTGGAAGATTTGTGAGAAGTGACTGTACCCCTTGGTCTAAAGCTAAATTAAGGACCACAAGAATCCCAGAGCATTAGTGCTTTATAATCCCATAATTCTGTTGGCTGCAGCTACTGATCTTGGCCCTGCCTAGTCTACATAATTATCAAGCACCCATATTTCCCCATCAACCTCTGTCATGTTCTCTGAGGTTGAATTATGACAGTAAATATCACCCCTATGCAGTCAGTGGATGACATTGTCATTACTTTTCTTTCATTCATTTCTCCTTAATACATAGAGGATAATTTTACCTCTGCCATGAGTTTATTGTGAGAGTTAGAGAAGGGTATACGTTCAAGGACTCAATTCAGTGTCTGTCATATAATTCGCACTGAAGAATATTAGCTATTTTTAAGTAAAAAGCTAAAGTGCAATTAGAAGATCAAAACAGACAGGCACAGAGAAACAAAAAATAGTGAAGATGATTGAGGCACTAAAATTTAATGTTAAGTTTTTATCTCTGAACTTGCTGGTTGGCATGTGCTGAGTAGGTGATATTTATGTCTAAATTAAGGATTGGCAAACAATTCCTATGGGGCTGGGGAGTAAATGTCTTCGGCTTTCAGAATCTAGGTAATATGTAAGTTAGTGGTTGTGGCCTCGGTAAGCTGTAGGTTGTCTTTGGTCTAAAGGAAGGAGCCTGTTTGCTTTTGAGAGACAGGAAGTTCTTCTGGATCATAAACATTGAAAAAAAAAGTTTATTGCAAGATGTGAATTTACCTGAGACTTATCAAGCAGCTTATTGGCAGCGCTTTCTCGAGGTTTTATAGGAAATTTAGCAGAAGGCCTTCCCATGGCTCGTTCACTGAGCACACGTTTATTGAGGGTGTCCTACGCTCTGACATTGACAGATAATAAAATCTACAGGCATTGCATTTTAGCAGGAGGTGCAACAATGGCAAGGGGTGATCTCAGTGATGCTATGGGGAACTGTTTTCAGTGCTGGGTGAACTGTCTCCTTCCAGAATTACACTCTGGTCTCAGTGGTCATTTGGGATTTGGGTCCTACAGACCTGGGATCAGGCATGGTCATTTAGCAACCTGCCCTTGGAGTGGCTGTGTCAAAGAGGTCCTTGCCCTCTTGGACATCCACCTGTAACTATTGGAGGATAGAGCCAAATCACTCAGGATTTGGAACTTGGCTGTTTTATAGCTGCGAGACCTTACTAAGTTCCTTCACCTCTCTGACCTTCATTTGGTTCATCTGTAGATGTGACACCTTCAGATCTCTAGTTCATACCCAGCACTGGCCAACCAGCATTTGCTCTGTAAGTGCTAGCTCCTTCTCCAGGGGCCCAGGAGGCTGCTGGCCTCACCGTGGGAGCTATCTCCTGGCTTTCTCCTTGAAGGCATGTGGGGGTGAGAATCACAGCCCCCTCCTCCTGAGTCTTCAGTGTAAGAAAGCTTGAGAAAACACGGCCTGTGGAATTCCAGAGTTAATGGCGGGAGCCAGTGCAGTGGGGTCTCTGACCTCCCTGGTCACCCCCCAGTGAGTTTGGAGGCAACGGAAGGTCTGTAATCACTGCAGGAAGCAGTCTCACACTCTGAAGCCAGACCCTGACCTTGACCCCTGGAAGTCTCAGGAGGGTGGGTGTGTTGGGCCTCTTCCCTACAGGCTGCCTACAGGCTAACCTGAGCTGCGCTGGGCAGGACGTTTTGGGAGAAGAAAAGCATGTTTGCTGGAGTCTGAAAATGGTTCTCAGCTGCGCCTGGGAGGGGCGGAGTGAGGGGCTATGAGAAGTTGAAGGGTGACCTAGTTACCCTAAAAGACAAGGAGAAAACATTTTGTTATTCTGACGTGAAGACCCCCGTGAAGTATTCAGCCGGGAGCACTGGGGAGGGATCAGAGGCAGAATTGTCGGCTGACACTGTCTCAGGACACATCCTCTGACGGTGGCTCATGGCATCTTCAGGGACAAGGCGTTTGCAGGCTAGAGCTGGGCAGTGAAGCACCCTGTTATGATGTTGGGGACCAGACTGGGGCTGTCATCCATGGGCCACATTGGGTTGGACTCATGTCAGGCAGGTGAGCCAAGTGTGGCCCTTTTCCTGCCCCTCTGGGACTCGGAGTGGCTGTGGTGAGCCTGTGAGGAGCTTGGTGGCCCTGGCTGGGCGTGGGTGTCCCTGTCACCTGCTGGCTGTCTTACCTCCTGCCCTGCCAGAAAGTGGACTATTTCCAGTGGTGGAGGGTGAGGGGCGGGCTGGGGGCTTCTTCCCCCTTTTTTGTCGGACTGTTGGCTGCTTGCTGGGGCCGGGTGTCTTTCCCTCCGTCTCTCCACCTGCCACTGTCCGGCACTGCTGGGGGTTGATCCTTCCAGGACGTGTGGTGACCAGTGCTGGGGACGCTGAGGTGCTCCGTCCCAGCTCTGTGCTTCTCTCCCTCTGCCTGCCACTGTCTTTCAGAAAGCCTTGTCGTGTTCCGGAATCTGCTGTAGATTTGGGACAGTTTCTCTGCATAGTGTGAATTGTCTAGATGCCCTGTTCCCACCCCCAGGATCGGCACCACCTGCTTGGGATGTGGCTTGCTTGCTTTGGATCGTTGCTTTTGAAGGGGAAAATGAAAAGAGACGTGGCACTGTCTTAGACATGGGGACACTTACAGTTGGGTGCCCAGGACTTTTCTGGCCTTGGCAGTGGAAGTCCTATATTCTGGGAGCCCCTCAGTCCTAGGCGTCAGGGTGGTGGTTCACCCTACCTGTGCTGAGATGGCACCCTGGGCTCCCGTCTTTGGACAGCTCGCGGCCCTCCTGTATTTACTTGGCGGCCTTCAGACTGTGCGTGGGCTTGATGGGGGTGGGGGCACTTCAAGCCCAGGTCCTGTGTCCTGTCCTCCAGGAGTTGACAGCTCGGCTTGGTGTGAAGTGGGGGCATTTCAGTTCTCAACTTTCCACGGTGTGTGTCTATCTCTGGTCTTTTTGGCCCCTTAAAAGACCCCCTTGGTAGACAGTTCCTGAATTAGCACCCCAGTCGCCAGGTGGCAAGCTTAGGATCTCATCAGGTAGGAGGACGCAGCTCACACTGGCCAAGGGCTGGGTGCGCAGGGCCTGGCCAGCTTTGGCAGTTCTGGGGTAGGGGTGTGCCCCCATTTCACTGCTGAGAGACTGAGGCCAGGAAGGGAGGTGGCCCTTTTGGTTCATCCAGGGTAGGTAGAATGCGATCTACCTACGCACGGTCCCACTATGCAAGTATGTGGGACTAGGCAGATCAACACAGGGCCCCTTGTTGAAAAATGACTAAGGTTTCTATACAGCGTCAATGCTAGCTGGGGCCCTTCTGAGCCAGGGCCCTGTGTGCCAGGACTGGGGAGCAGGCCTCGCAACCCTTCCCTGGCCCCATCCTTCTGGGCCTATGCTGTTTTGCGGGTATCTGCAGAACCCAGGCACTTCTCATGGGCGCCTGGCTTCCTGTCCTTCCCCAGAGTCACACACAGGCGCTCGGGCATATGTTTAGGGGTCGGACTGGGCCAGCTTCATTAGGTGGTTTAAGGAACTCATGCTGTTTTGGGAGGTAGAGGGCTAGGGTGGTGCTTAAGTACGTCGCCTCCTCCTGCTTTATCCTCTTTTTTTTTTTTTTAATGGTACTAGGGATTGAACCCAGGACCTTGTGCATTCAAGGCAAGCACTCTACCCACTGAGCTAGATCCCCAGCCCATCTCCTCCTGCTTTATCACCCTGGCAGATGACAACAGCCTGGGCCCTTTCACCTGCTCTTTGGTGTGCTGAGCTTCACTGTCTTTGCTGGGGGCTGATTGGTTTCAGGGATGCAGATCGCCTGTGTGGTATCCGGGGTGACATCCATGGAGCCCCACCTGGAGAAGAGACTTGTCCCCTAGTGCCTGTCTTTGGGGTCCTGGAGTGCCGACGGTTCTTTTTTTGGACACCTTTTATTCCTTCCGACACACCTGTAAGGTTTGCACATTCATTGGTCATCTCTCCATTCAACCAGTGTCCACTGAGCACCTGTTAAGCGCAGGGCTGAGACATCGAGGACCCTTGGGCTCCGTTAAGTTCACGTATTTGCTGTCTCCTGACATTTCGCATGGCTTCATCTCATTTAATTGCGGTCGCAATCCTGCCAGGTTGCTTCTGTTACCCATGGAGGTCCAGTCTCCCACTGTAGATTTACCCAACCTAGTCGGAGTCTTCTCTGTCACATGCAACCAGGTACAGTGGTTTCAGGGGATCTAATTGGGCCCACCTGATTTGAATCCTGGCTCTACCATTGGTGAATGTGGCTTCAGGCAAGTTGTCTGACTCGTCTTGACCTCATGTTTCCCTTTCTGTAACATAAGGTTCTAATCTTTCCTCGGGGTGGGAAGGTTTTGAGGTTTAGATGAGATACATTTAGCACTGCACTGAACACATACCAAGAGTGCCATGAAGCCTGGTTATCGTTCTGACCACCACTTCACAGGGGACCTTACAGCTGTTGAGAGAGGATCAGGACCTTGCTGACTGTCATGCAGACCCGGGTCATTCTTCCTCCAGATGGAGCAGCTTCCCCCACTCTGCTTTCATGACCAGCGCCTGATGGCTCCCTGGGTTACCTTCTTGTTCCTGTAGGTTCCTTTGTCCTTGTTGGTAATCTGAAGGGATCTGGAGAGCCTAAGCAAGACAAGGGGGGGGGGGGATTCTGGCTGCCATTTGCAGACTTAATTACGGCATTCCTGGGGTTTCATCTGCTCTCTAGTTTTAGCACCAAAATAAATCCTCCAGATGGCTGTGAGGGGTCCAGGTGACGCTGCATTTTGAATTTGATGGCCCCAGCATTCTGCATCTTCCTGAGGATGATAAATGTTTAGATAGCAACATTGTGGTAGAGGGGCAAATTGGGAGGAAGTCTGGCTTAGGCCCAGCAGATTGTGTCCCTTTGGTGTGACGAGTGGGTGAGAAATGGCTTTAAGGACACCTCTGATGTCCTTGGAGGGGGTGGGCTCTGTTCTGGGGACTAGAGATGCCTGTCTGTGGTCTGATGTCTGAGCCTGGTTTTGATCAATTCTGTCAGATGTCAGGATCTTGAACTTTAATAGCGGCTGGGGATGTTGAAAGGCAGGCATCCATAGCTGGGTTCTTATGTGAGTTTTTCCTACACACTTTTTTTTTTTTTTTTGTATTGGGGACTGAATCCAGGGGAGCTTTACCACTGAGATACATCCCCAACCCTTTTTATTTCTTATTTTGAGATGGGGGTCTCAGTCAATTGCCCAGGTTGGCCTTAAACTTGTGATTGTCCTGCCTCAGCCTCCCCAGTCACTGGGATTATAGGTACTCCACCACATCTGGTTAGATTCCCCCCCCCTTTTTTTTTCTGCATCCCTGGGGATCAAACCTAAGGTCTCATGCCTGCTAGGCAGTGAGCTACATCTCCAGCGAGTCTTTGGTTTTACTGCATGCCCGCTGTGTGCTAGGATCTAAGTGATTCTTCCAGCAACCCCAAGGGGTGAATGCCTCATGGTCTTCATGTGGCAGGGTTCGACAGGCTGAGAGAGGGTCAGGACTCAGCTGGCATCCCACCCTCCCCTGGGCCTCCTGGGCACAGGTTTCCCACCCCAGAAGTCTCAATGTTCAGTGCCCTCAGTGTGGGGCCTCTGGCTCCATAAGGACCGCAGCAGCCCTTGACCTGCAGGAGGCTCTTGTGCCTGAAGGAAGTTCCAGGAACCTGCTGTTTACAGTCCCGGTTCTCCTGCGGGGTCTCCGGAAGCCATAGCCAGCCGCTGGCCAGCACTCTGGAGGATGACAGGAAGTTATACCGCAGCTCTATTGGCCTGCAGGGTGGACACTGAAAGGGGGCGTGGCAGGCCGTGGGGTGGAAAGGAAGAACCTACTCCAAACAGCTCAGAGGATATGGATGGACTCCTGGCGTTTTACACGGTGCTTTACAGGAGCAGATTGGATCAGGAAGCCCGGGCTGCGGTGATCATGGGACATATTCATATTTTTCCATGTTGTCATCACCATCTTAAAGGACCCTGTTTTCTAAGTGTCACCTGGTGATTGTGGATTCGGGGTTTTCTGAGCCAAGATTTTATGGACGGTGGGAGGAGGGAGCGACTGGGCTGAGGGAGGGGACAGAGCGGGGGGGGGGGGGGTGTTGTCTGACCAAAAGGAAAAGTGCTCCTTGCCCACCAGCTTCCTCCCCGATCTGTGCACAGGGCCCCTCTGGCTCAGCTCTGGGACCTTCCTGGTCTGGCGTTGAGGTCTCGCGCCTTGCAGTGACTAAGGAGGAAATTCCTTTAGGGTTATACCTCGGCCGTTCTTCCTCCGCAGCCTCCTCTGTCTCGGTTTTGTGACTGCTGCCTCATCTTTTTGGAATCTTCCTTTCCTTTCTTCATCTGGTGCTAGATCAAGGCGAGCTGTGGTGCGACTCCACCATAGAAACCGCAGTTCTGCTCCAGGGGCAGTCACTTTGGGCGTCCCGTTTGGAAGACACTCGGCTGTTGGGACCTGGACCCCCGTTCCTTGTTCCTGCATTGGCAGCATCTGCCCTTCCACATTGGGTTCGTAATGCCCAGCGGGACTCGAGGTTAAATGTTCCCATGGTCTGCGACCCTGAGGTGGGACCTGTCAGGACGGGTGCGGAGGCTCCTTGCTGTGGCTGGAGTGGGGCAGGGGGCCACTGTCACAGCCGCCAGGCAGCTGCGGATGTTGGCAGAGGCAGGAGCTGACGCATGGCCCCCCTCTCCTGTGAAGGTTTCTGACCCTGTTTCCCTCTCCCTGTCTTCCGTCCGTCTTGACCTTGAACCAGCTGCAGGGTCTGCAGAGCCCCCTCTGACTTCCCTGGCAGTTATTGCTCTGTCCTCTCAGCTCAGGGACACTTTGCCCTTTTTTTATCCAGATGGCTCCTGCCATTCTGCATCTCCTTGGGGAGCCCCTGAGCATTTCTGGCCAAAGCACCCTTTTTGGGTCCACCTTGTATTTCACATCCCTTAATCGGAGGCTGGTTCATGTTTGCTGATGGACCAAGGGCTCTCAAGAGACCTGGTTGAGGCTTTTAAAAATTAAAGGGCCCGGGGTCAGGCAGACCACTGTCTTGCTGTTGTCTGCTGGTTGCCTTGGGAGCCTCCCAGGTGTGAAGGGCTGGCCGCCTGCTGTGTTCTCGGGGCAGTTACTGGAAAGCAGGGCCTGCCTCTCCTCCAGTTGGTGGAAGGAGAGGAAGACAGTCTGAAAGTGTTTCATGGGCTCCGCTCAGAGACAGACAGCCTGGGTTTGAATCCATGGCTTCATGTGACCCCAGAAGGGTTACTTCTAAGTCGCAGTTTTCCCAGCTGCAGGATGGCCGGTGATTTTGAGATCAGGCGGAAGCAGGATGCTGCAGGACCACAGAGGGACAGGAAGACAGTTTTTCTGATGGAGGGCGGGTCCTAAGGCGCTGGGCGTGGGGTGCTGGGGAGGGTCTCTGCACGCTGTGTCCTCTCGTACCTGCTGGGCTGTGGCTGGAAGAGCCCTTAGCAGCGTCCCCTGCAGTGGGTCCATCAGAGGATGAGGAGTGATGGTGGGAGCAGCCATCTGTTACGGGATGGGGTCGTGGGAACGTGCGTGGGGAAGTGATGCTTTGGAAGCCTGTTTTTGTCCCTGAACAGATGGACTAGCTTTGGAGAGCAGTGTGTCACCTTGGCCCCTCTGAGCTCTGATGACCTCATCTGCCGACTGGGGGGTCAGAATCTCTGCTTTGAGGGGGGCACTGTGAAATCCTGACCGGAATGATTGCTCCTCTAGGAAGCTGACAAAGAATGCTGGTTTCCTTCTTGCTTTTCTTAATGGCCTTTTGCTGGTGAATCTCTGTCCAATTTGACAATACATGAAGCTCTCACCAGTCAGATCTGCTAAATTAAATGGCTTCCTGATCATGATAATTAGATTAGTAACTAATAATCACAGCTGACATTTATCTAGTGCTTATTAACTCTTGGGCCATTCAAATGAGCCCTCATCTGTTATGTGATTTAATTCCTGTAACCATCCTAGGAGGAATAGAGCTATAATTAGCCCCATTTTATAAATGAGAAAAGAAATGGAGGCTCAGAGAGGTTAAGTGTAGTCTCTGAGGTCACACAGCTAACACTGAGCTCACATTCCAGTTGTAACAGGTTGGCTCGAGAGCTTGTGCTGCTGGTAACCACTGTGCTGGCCTGCCAGTCTTGGTGGTGGGGGAGGGGCTGGAGTGGGGGCAATGGTGGAGACACTGAGTGATCCTGTGTGGTAAAGGGAAATAGAAATCATTGCTAGGCACTCCCAGCCCTGGAATGTTGGTGGGCCAAGCCTCCATGATGGTAGGAGGTTGGGGAAGGGAGGGAGAAGGACTTGGCTTCAGTTCTCCGGAGTCTCTCAGTTCCAGAGCCTGTGCTCAAAGTCTGGAACGGGCTGGACCACAGACACCCTCTCCTCTCCCTGCGCTGGAGCATGCAGAGGTGCAGAGGAAGCCGGGCAGCTCAGACTCCCAGAACTGGGTGCCCTGCTGTCTGCATCTTTGAGTAACTTCTCGTTCACAGCCAGTCTCTGTTCTGCACACTGGATTCCTGGACCGGGTCAGTTGAGTGGATTCAGGTGGGTCTGTGTTGGCACTCGCCCTGGAGTAACCGGGCAAAGGGTAAGCATGTTCCTGAGCGCTGTGTCTCTGACCTGCAGAACACAAGGGGCCGCTGGTCCCCAGCTCCCATCTGCTAACCTGACTGCCTTTGCAGAGGGCCAGCCTGGGACCTGGTACCCTGCATAACTGAAGCTGAGTGGTTTGGCCCTGCAGGGTGGACTGGGGGTCCTGGTGTCTCTGCAGGGTGGACTGGGGGTCCTGGTGTCTCTGCAGGGTGGACTGGGGGTCCTGGTCTCTGCCAGCCCTATTTTCATGAGCTCAGGAGGGCAAGGAGCTTTTTCAAAACCCAACCGTGGAGCTGGAGCTCAGCCCCCCTGGGTGTAACAGTGTGCCCTCCTTACATGCCACTCTGCTTTTTGGGGTGCTGCTTAGGAATGTTGGGGGTTTCTGTCACGGCTTGGCTTGGTGCTGTGTGTGACATCCTGGCTCCTTTTGGCCTCAGACACTTTATCTTAGTTGTTGGTGGGGGATCGACAGAAAGAGCTCCTTGTGTCCCATAAACTGTTTTAACGGACCTCACCGCAGGTCCTTGGGTGGGGCTGGTTGGTCCTGGATAAAGAATGGGTGCGGTTCAAAGTGGGGGAGTTGGTGGATGGGGCTGGGGGCCGCAGGCTTTTGGTGGAGCTCTGGGTCTGAGTGGCCTTAGTGAGGTGAGCCTTTGGGTCCCCTCTCCACGTCTTAGAAGGCACAGTGGTCCCCCTGTTAGGAATAACGAGGAGTCGCAAGAACCCAAACACGTGCTGGAAGTGGGTGGGCAAGGCAGACCTTTACTTCTGCCAGAAGGGTGGGCTGTGGAACCCCGCTAGCCAGCGCACCTGGGTGGGCAGTCCACCTGTGTATCTACCTACCTAACGCAGCACTCCCATGGCCTTGATTGGAGGACTCAGGGGTACAATCTATGCAATTGGGTCATTTTAAAATTGGGGCGGGCAAAGGGGAAGGGCTACAATTAAAAATGGCTACAATTGGTTCCAACTAAGGCTGAAAACTATATTCTGAAAATGGACCCCCAAAATTTCTATTTCTCACCGCCCCCTTGCCCCCAGCCCACGCATTCTTGAGCATGCCTTGCTTGCACTTGGTTCACAGTGCTGAAATCTGTACCAAACACAGAGCACTTAGGAGAGAGACATTTCTTGGAAAGTTCCAGGATACCAGCTGGGTGAATTTTTGAGCACTTCCCAAGCATCTCCTCCGTGGTCTGCGTGTTCATTCACGCAGTGCACACAACAGCCCTCCAGGATCTCTGCTGTTATCACCTCTCCATTTTGCAGTGGAGGAAACTGAGGCTCAGAGAAGGAATCTGCTGGAGGTTCCTCAGCAAGTGAGTGGCTTGCACCAGGCAGAGCTGCAGATGTGAGCCATGAAGCACGCTGCGCAGCCCCCTCTCTTGCTGCTTTGAGATTCAACTCTCCTCTGTACCCTGGAGCCTTGTCTTCTCCTGGTTTGGCATGAGCGGTTTCCCAGTGACCTTGTCAGTTGTGAACCCCTCAGGGTGGGGACAGCGTCCTCTCAGTGTCTGCTCTTAGCACCTGGCAATCACACTAGGGTCCCCTCTTCACCTGGCCCAATCCAGGGAGTCAGGTAAGATTGCTTGGAGTGTCCTGGCTGATGCTGTCCACATGGGACCGCGAGTGTGTGGTGAAGGGTTTTGATGGGGAAGGGGTAGCTAAGCTGGGGTCTGGGGGAATGCTGCAGGTTGGGCAGGCCCAGGCTGCCCATGGGTGGTCTGCAGGCCCTGCAGGTGTTGGCAGACCCTGCCAGGTAAAGCCTCCAGTTCAGAGTGCTTCCTCTGGCCCAGCCTGCTCCCTGCTGTTCCCATTTCCTCCTCACTGTCTGCTGGGGAAAATGGAAAACAGCTGGCCAGAGTCCTTGACACCACCTAGCAGGCACTCTAAGAAGGGCTCAGTGGAATTAAGTCCACAACAGTCTTTCCTCTGCTCCACGGTGCTGTGTCCCTGGCGACCTCCAGTGTCTCCAGAGGCTTCTATGAGGGATGGCTGGGGTGCACAGGGGCTGTCATCCACTGTGTGCACTTCCCTGCAGTCCAGGGGTCTTTAGGTGACCCTGCCTCTCTGTGGCTCCTGTTACCACCAGATGAACAGACTTGAGACAGCGTTTGGGTTTGTTATACCGTGGCTCAAAACGATAGTGGCGAACAGCAAACAGATAAAATTTAAAAGTAGGCAAACAACTTGAATACACACTTCTTCAGAGAAGGTAAAAGCTGCTCAGCATCATTGGTCATAGGGAGATGTGAATTAAACCATGAGATGTGTTTCTCTGTATATGCATTTGGATGGCTGTGATTTAAAAAAAAAAAAAAACAGCAGTGACAATTAAAAAAAAAAAACAAGAACAAAAAAACAAAGCAAGTGTTGGTGAGGATGTGGAGAAATTAGAGTCCTTCTCATGGCTGGTGAGAATGCAAGATGGCGCAGCCTTCATGGAATGCAGTTTGCTGGTTCCTCAGAAAGTAAATAGAAAATCATCTTCTGACCCAGCGATTCTATTTCTAGGTGTGCATTGAAAATGTATGTCCAGGCAGAAGCTTGGGCACTGGTGTCCATAGCACTATTTCCCACAGCCAGGAGGTGGGAACAGCCCCACTGCCCTTTATGGGTGGAATATTAGAAATAATGAGGAGCTGTAAGAAACCAAACGCGTGCTGGGAAGTGGGTGGGCAGGCAGACCTTTAGCTCTGCAGAAGGGTGTGCTGCGGAGCTGGGCTAGTGAGAGCGCACCTGTGCAGGCAGTCCCAGGGTCTGTACACCTAACAGTGCTGTTTCACCCTGATTGGATAACTTTAAAATTGGGACGGGCAAAGGGGAAGGGCTGCAATTAAAAATTAAATTAATTAAATTAAAAGGCTGAATACTATATTCTGAAAACGGACCACCTCCATTCTCCCAGGAGGAATGGGTAAACATTGTTCAGCCATAAAAGAGAGAGAGGCGCTGACGCAGGCTGCAGCGTGGATGAGCCTCAAACACTGTGCCGGGTGAGAGAAGCCAGACCCGGTTCACATGCATGATTCCATTTCCAGGAGACTTCCAGAACTGGCAGATCTACAGAGATGAAAAGCAGATTGGTGGTTGTGGGGGAGGGGAGAAGTGCGTGCTCCACGGCTACAGGTTTATTTTGGGTGGTGAAGGTGTTCAGGAGTAGCAGAGGTGTTGCTTGCACCACATTGCACATGTGCTAGATGCTGCTGAATCGCATACTTTAAAATGGTCAAGTTTGCATCACCTGAATTCACCTCAATCTAAGCAACCAGCGGTGGCATCAGAGGTGAAAGGGGGAGTGTGGAGCATTTGCTTCACACGGGACTGTCTGGCACTTAATCCTGCTGGATGTTACAGAGATGGAATGGGTGCCCCTTGAGCCACATTTTATGGAGGAGGAAGTCAAGGCTGGGGCAGCCCACGGTGCAGCCCACGGTGGGGAGGCCCAGGTGGGTCTGCTGCTCTGCCCATGGCTCTCCATCTCTCAGCACCCATGGCCTGGGCTTGGTTTTGCTTTGCTTTAGGTTCCTGACTTGTGCTGGGGGCTGTGCTGGGCACCATGGGTGCATCCCCTGGTCCCCCGAGCTCCATTCTACAAACTTTTGTGCAACTTCCACATTTCCAAGTCCTCTGCAATCCGGCCCAACCTGGCCACTGGGCCAATAGACTCTCATGTCCTGTTCACAGGAGGAAAAGATTTGTAGCTGAGAGAGAAGAGGGTTTTTGTTACTGTCCTGCCACTGGAGAAGAGATGTCTCCCAAGCAGGGCCCAAGGGTGGAAAGGAATTTCAACATGCAACAGTCAGTGGCACAGTCAGAGGTTTATTTAGGGAAGTAGGTACATATTAGAGGGAGAATGGGGCAATCAGGGGATACACCTTTGGGATAGGGCAAGGAATATGCTGGTGGCCATCTCCAGAGCGGGAGGCAGCAGCCCACTGGTGTGGGGCATTAATATTTTTGGTAGGGTGGATGGTTGCTGGACTAGAGGTGGAGCCAGCTGCATAACGTTGCCAATTTGTCCAGTGCTTGCAAATTGCCCTGGAGGAGTGTGGGTGGGTCTCTGTTACAAGGGTAGGGATCAAGAGCGTGGGCCAAGGCATGTTGCTCAGGAGTTGCAATTTTCATGGGTGCTTTTTGCATTTAGTTGTTTATGGGCACTTCCTTCGTCACTCAGTGTTTCTCTCTTTATTCCCCACATTCCTATCTCAGGTGTAGGGTGTGCTCATGGGTGAATCTCTCCAAACCTCAGTACCTTAGTTTTCTCAAATGTATGGTGAGTGAACATGAGAACACTCATCTGGGGTCTTCCCTGGGGTGGTTGTAAAGTTTAAATGTATCAGCATCTGGGAGAATGTGTGGACACTGGAGAAGCACTACACAGATGTGACTGATGGGCACGGTCACCACAATCGGATGTTCCTTCCTGGAATCAAGGTCAGGCTTCTTGCATACTCTGCGGAGAGCAGATCCACACACAGGCCTAGCCCGTGGCCTGTGTCTGTGGTCAGTAATGATGTGCTGCGTGAACCAGAGGGCAAGTGTGTAGCAGACTGTTGAGGAGCTGACTGTGGGCTCTGGCAGGGATTTAGACTTACTGTCCTTGTGTGTGCTCAGCCCAGACCAGAGTGTGCAGTTGGTTATCAGGAAACAGCTGTGGACTGATTTGTCTGTGTTCTCCATCACCAAGCAGGAGATGGGCAGTTTCATTCAGGTCTCTGGATATCCAGTGCTTTTCTGCTGATAGGAGTCATTGCAGGAAGTTAGGACAGAGAAGATCTGATGCTCAGCGTTGTTCCCTGGGTGAGGTGTGTGATCCAGGGCCAAAGCAGGGTACTGGCTTTCCTGGTGGGAAGCCGTGGGTTGCAGTATTAAGTTTGGCCTGTAAAGACAGGAGATCTGCATTCCTCTCCCTGTGGCTGGCTTCCTCTGGCTGCCATTGCAGTCTTAGGAGGGCTTGTAGCAGCCTCAGGGTTGCAGGTCAGAGCAGGCTGTGCACAGCTGGGGGAGTGTGGCTCTCTGATTTTGCTAGTGGAGGGTGTTGTCACAAGGCTGTGCGAAGGCCTTGGTGTTACTGTGGATTCTCTCACCTTCAGTCCTGTGACGGTGGACAGGGCAGCTTGTGCTGGAGTCCTAGTTATCTCAATCTACAAAATAAGGACTGGGGTGAGACTTACAGGGTCTCTCGTATTCCTTTTAGCCCCAGAGTCCCTTGCTTCTGGCATGTTTGACAGCTCTTAATTGCCATCCTGCTCAGTCTCTTTTTTTCCCTTTTTAGCCTGAATCTACATTCATTTCTCTGTCTATTCACACATACACCCATACATTCACCTGTCCATCCATCTACCCACCTACCTACCCACTTATCTGTCCATCCATCCATCCTTCCATTCTTCCATCCGTCCACTCGTCTGCTCCCTCATCCCTCCATCCACCCACATGCCCACTCATCCACCTATTCTTCCACTCCCTCACATTTACTAACTAGCAGACTGGGCCTCATGCTCCATCCTAAAGACACAGAGAAGATGAAAACAGACCCTGGTCTAAAGAGCTCACAGCCATGAGTGGAATATAGATATTGGAATTACAAAAAAGGACAATCCGATGTGACAAGTACTGTCATTCAGAAAGGTTCAGGCTGTTCTGAAGGCAACGAGGTGGTCTGCAATCTCTTGGGACCTCTTGAGGACACAGCCTGGCTTCTGCGAGGACTCTAGGACAGGCATGTCTTCATGCAGGGGAACAGTGTCATGACCTCAGGAGACGCCTTTGAGCCACAGGAATCTGTAATGTGGAGCTCTCAATTATCAGCTTTGCTGGAGAAAGAGAGAGAGAAAGAAGGAAGAAACAGAGCAGCCAGTCGGCCCTCCTGCACATTTGGTTTGCGGTCCCAACCCTCTGTTTCCTGGAGCTGCAGGCTGTGTGTGGGAGGTGAGGGGCTTGGCAGTCCTGTGCTCCTGCAGTTGGCACTGGGAATAGCATCCACTGGCAGAGCCTGCCATGTGCATGGTGACTGCCGGCCTAGACAGACCTCCTCTCTGTCCTGTTAGCCAGTGTCCGGTGGCCAAGGGCAGAGTGAAGCCTGTATTTCTGCCAGCCCAGAGCACCGGAGTGAGGCAGCACCAAGATTCTGAGGGTAAGGCTGGCATGAGCCCCTCGACCCCATCCCCCACAAGGGAGAGACAGACAAACCACCATTTCTAATAAGCAGCCTCTGCTTGCCCTGTAGCAGATGAAAGGCTGTGTGCAGGAGTGGGTCTTTTGGGGTTTTCCTGATGCAAGCACTGACATCTGTGTGGAGACGGGTGCCCTCCACAGCAGTGTTGCCCACCGATGCTCTAAGAGCCTGGCAGCCTTTGGCATGGTGACTGGTACCCCTGCAATCGACTTGTACCCATGGCAGAGCTGAGAGGAAATGGTGGAGGCTGTGGATGGAGGGATGGAGACAGAGGAGGCCAGTCTGGCTTTCCTGGTGTAGGGGTGTCCCGTGGGCCATAGAGAGGGTGCCAGTGGAGCTCGAGCCGGCTGCCTGCAGGTGCTGGCTTCCCCAGGAACTCCCTGAGCGAGCATAGGGGGTCGCCCATCCCTCATCATCTGCACGTCACTGTGGGAATAATGGATAATGTCACCACCCACAGCTCTGCCTTTCAGCTTGTCTTGTGTGCTGCCTGGAGCGGATGGGTCCTCAGGAATGTTCTTTGGCTTCTACTGTAATTGATGATCTTGACCTCTTGTGTCACAGATACTAGGGGACAGGGGTGGGGGAACTTGTGTTATTCACACTGTGCCTGTGTGTAGTTGGCCTTCCTGGCAGATGGCTTGATGAAGAAGGTCGTGCCAGCCCCTCTGGGAATGTGGAGCGCGGTGTAAAGGAGCTGGATCAGGTTGGGTTCCTGCAGTGGCTGACTCTCCCATGGGCATGCGTGACGCAGTGAGCCAATGCTGAAGATGCCAGTGGTTCTGCAAGTCCCTGCTGCAGTCTCTTCCAACCACCTCCAGGTAATTCTCAGCCCATTTGTAGGAGGCAGCAGCTCAGGAGGCCCTGGAACACCTCTGCCACTGGTCCTAGCTCCCCGGGAAGGTGGTGTGGTGCTTCCGGTGTTCTTGGTTCTCCTGAGTCCAAGGCGCTTTCTTGCAGCCATGGGTTTGGAGCCTTGGGCCCTCTTGGCAAAGCCCTTCAGCACCACGACAGCTCTCAGGCTGTCAAGTTCAGTGTGTCCGTCTCCCTGTCTTGTGGTGGGATTGCACGCGAGGTACTGGACTCCAGGCAGCCCCCACCTCAAAAGCACAGGGCCGAGAAGCCAAAGCTGGCTTGTTAGTTTGTTTGTTTGTTGGTTCTGGGGATTGGACCTGGGGTGCTCTACCACTGAGTCACATCCCCAGCTCTTTTTATTTTTTTATTTTGAGTTGGTGCCTCTGTAAGTTGCTGAGGGCTGACCTTGAACTTGTGATCCTCCTACTTCCATGTCATGAGTTGCTGGGAGTACAGGCATGTGCCACTGGGCCGGACTTTGTGTAGTTTTTAACGTCATCTGCCACCACCCTTCAGGTGGCATCCGGGCTGCTGGGGAGCTCATGGGTCCTAGTTGGTATCTGTCACAGGCAGAGGAGCCTTGAGTTCCCTGGATTCCTGTTTGGTATTGATTATTTCGGGAGGCAAGATGACTTCCACCAGCACAGGGAAGGGATGCAGGGAACAGCCACCTCCTGCTCTTCACCCTCTGAGTCTTCTGCTCAGGGATACGGTGCCAGTTTGGGCTTCAGGAGGGGGGCTCTGCAGACTGAGCCCTTCTCCCTCCTTTTGGGGACTGTGTTCACCGTGTCACACATGTCCTCTCCTGCGAGTAGGGTCTGCCAGAGTGCTCGTGCCCCCGGCTCCGTTGGCCGCTATGGCATGGGGCAGCAGAAAGGATGCTGTACCCTGAGCCGGGAGACAGGATGTCTCAATTCTGTGCTGCCTGGAAGAGCCGCTGACTTCTCGGCAGGGCTCTCCCTTCTCACGTCCTCGCCTCTGGTCAACCGTCCAACGGCGTGGGCACCCTGGGGTCCTCAGGATGGTTGGGAGCCCTCCCCTGTGGGCCCACTGTCCCACGTTCAGCCTTCCTCCCCGTCTGCCAGCAGGTTGGGGATTCCCTGAATCTCAGCCCATTTGTAGGAGGCAGCAGCACGCAGGTGACTCTTGCTGGCCAGTCACGGAACATGAAGACACCTCCACGGCCACCCCAGGCCCTCAGCAGCAGTCCATGCTCCTACCACCCAGAAACTGCAGGGTCCTTTATATGTGTGTTCCTGCAGGCAGCGGCTGCCCAGGGAAGCCCAGTTCCCCACCTCGTGGAAACACACACTCATAAACTCAGTGCTCAGGTCCAACCCACCCACCCCCGAGATGCTCATTTGCTGATTGCCAGATGTAGTAAATATCCATCATTTCACAGCAAGAATAGCACAGACTCGTAAATGACCTCCATTTGGCTCACTTGCTGGATTAACCGATGCTGCAAATTAAGGGAACAAGCTCACCAAAGACTCTGGGCTGGTGGGCTACTCAGAAACCCAATTTTCTAGATTCAAAGCTTTGTTCTGCTTCTTACTATGTGAACTTATACCAGTTAATAAACCTCTCTGTGCCTATATGCTTCATTTATAGAATCCAACTAATACTAACAGCTGATTTCTAAGGTGATTAAGAGCCACTAAACAAATTAATACACGTGGATGCTTTGAACAGCGTTTCGCGAGATACAGTAGGCGCTTGTTAAATGTTAACTACTGATATCGGTGTGCCTGGAAAACTTTTTTTACCATCAGTTAATTTGTGTGCTTGCCAAAAGTTAGTTGTATTTGCAATTAAATATTATGGAAATTGATGAAAATTGAGTTTATTTAGAGTCATTCCATGAAAACTAAGTTTAGTGCTTTAGGAAGAACAGATAATGTCGATTTGTACAAAAGTTTTCACTAAATTACTTAGAGGCAGAACAGCTGTAAAAAAAAAAGTATAACATTGTAAAACTTGAAAGAGTCTGTATTCCAGATGCTTTTCAGGCAGCTCAGTTTTGCACTATTGCAAAGAAGTAGAGATCAGAAACTGGATGTCAATGTGTTTTTATTTGTTTGTTTTTGGTTTTTGCAAGAAAGGCAATTTGCAGCTTCAATAAGTGGACCCAAGAAGATTGGTTGATACCTGTACAGCCATAATAAAGTGTTTTGGTATTGACGCTTTTTATGGTTGTCTGCTATTTAAATGAAATGATGGTGGTGAATTGGGCTGTCCTCTCCAGGGCAGGCCATCTGTTAGAAGACGCACATATGATGCCTACTGCAGGGCTCCTGGGGTAGGCAGAGGGCTGGGAGTGGCTGCCTGCTCCCCAGGAACCTGCCTCCTACATGCCTGCACTGATCTGGACACAGCCCGTGGGGCTGGGGGCAAAGTAGACACTTATGGTGCCCTGAGGGGGGCCTTGTGTCCTAGTTGGGGGAAGTATACTGTAAATAGGCTACAGGACTCCAATGTCCAGAGTGATGTGCTCACCCCCTAGGGAGAGAGAAGTAGAAGAGACCCCAGAGACAGGCTGCAGGGGAGATGAGACGCTTGGCAGAACCAGACCAGTTAACAGCAGAGGAGCAAGGAAGATGGTGGATCGTGGCAAGTCAGAAGAAAATGATTTAAAAGTCACAGATACATACAGCCAGGTGTGGTGTTGCACGCCTCTAATCCCAGCTACTTGACAGGCTGAGGCAGGAGGATCACATGTTCAAGGTCACCCTAGGGAATTTCGTGAGACCCTGACTCAAAATAAAAAATAAAAGGGCTGAGGGTGGAACTCAGTGGTGGAACTCTTGCTTTGCGCGCATATGGCCCTGGGTCAATAAAGGAAAGGAAAAGTAAAGGCACAGAAACCAAGAGTGGTCTTGGGGACAAGTAGTGAAGCCTTGAAATGTGTCTTGCGGAATGAGCCTTTTTAAATGATGGAGAAGGGAGGCAAAGGTGAGTTCTATTTTTTGAGAAAATGGGTGCTAAGAAAACTTTAGGGGGTAAGAGTCATCCTTGCAAAAACGGTGCTGAGAGTGTAGTCTAAAATCAGGACTTCAAACTTAAGTTGTAATTTTATGGCTTATACATATTTACGCTATAGATACTTCTATTGTTACTTTGTAAGTCTAAAGACACCATATTTATAATTCTTTGTTTCTGTTTTCAGGATGGAGGTACCCCAAGGAGGGCTTGGGTACAGTGGGATCACTGGGGTTGGCCGTTTCTTTTTTCTAGACAAAGTGTCCGGCCCCATGACACAAACACCCACTGCTTACCCTGAGTATCTGGACCTTATTTTCCGTGGCTTCACGTCCGGTGGCGTAGCTCCTGGAGTGACACCTGTTTTCTGTCCCTGCCACATAGCTTCTGTCCTGCTGTTCCGCCTGCCTAGGTTTCTCTTCCCCCCTCATCTGTACCTCTCTGTGCCCCACCCTGACCTGTCACTGCGCTTGTGGGGACTTCTTTTCTGGAACGAGTCGGGAGGTGGTATGCAGATCTGGGAAAACTGCTACCTGACCCAGCTGGTGATAAGATCCTGGTGTGTAGCTACTTTCATCGTCTCCAGGCCCCAGAAGGGGTCATGGAGGTCACAGAGCTGCAGGAAGCAGTAGTGACCAAGTCCCCACCAGGCCCTTTGCCAGCCGCGTGGAGAACCGTGACCCGTGTTTGGGGCTGTCCTTTATGGAGTCAGGAGAGCACTTCCCCACGCTGTCTCGCCTGATCCTCTTACGTACCTCCTTTTTTTTTCTCAGTCTATCTTAATCTCACTTGGTGATTAGGCCATGAAGAGGACAGATGGCCGTAATTGTCCAGGGTGACAGCCCAGTGAGGTTTAGAGCTGAGAGTCCCCTTTGGGTCTTCGTCATAAGAGGGACATCATGCTCCATGCCTGAAAGTACCCTCTAGTTTGAATCTTGAGCAACTGTGAATGGCAGGAGGGCCACTTGGGGGGAAATTGAGTCCGAGCAGGTTGATGTGACAGCTGTTAAGTGACAAAGCTGGGGCGTGAGGTCACAATCAGAGTTCCAACAGTGTAGTGTCCTCACGTCCTGGCATGGCATATGCTCAGACATGGACTAGGCCAGTTCTGGGGGTGTCTCTGGTCTCTGTTTGCCCCTCGCTGTCCTGTATGGGCCCCCCTTTCTGGGTGGGATCCCTTTGGCACCCCCATGAAGGATGCCACCGCCAGGACCTTCCCCATCTCTGGAACTGCTCTTGGCACATTCAGAGCCAGCAGCCCCTGTGGGTTTTGGTGTCCAGGGCTATTTAGCCTCAAACCATGGGAGGTGGGGAGAGGCTATTAAGCACAGGAGCCTCTCCCCACCTGGGCACGGGGAGAAGGAGGACAGCCCCCCAGAAGACAAGGAGAGGGACAGGGAGAAGGCAAGGGCCTGTCCTGGGAACCCTAGGCCTCCCGGTGTGCTCCTCCATGCTGTGTGATCAGCTGTCACCTAAGCTGTCCGTGCACCGGGCTTCCCAAGTGCAGATTGAACATTAAACAAACAGTGACTGCTCTATAAATATTTAACTCCCACTGTTTAGGAATCGCTCTGAGCAGGAGACGAATAGGAGTTGCTGGCTGCCAGCCCCGTGGCCCCTCTGTTGGGGTGTTGGGTATTGCAAGTCCGGGTTTTGGGGGCCTGGCAGTAGCACTTCTCTTTCCTTTTCTGGGGAAACATGTTGGGGATACATGTCTGTGGGTTCATGGGGCCGCTCAGGCTGTCCTGGAACCACCTCACCTGGCCGGGTGCTGTGTTGTCACCCGTTCACACGATTGCCAGCCTGTTTCTGTCTCCTTCTTCTGAAGGTAGCTGCTCTATTGAGACGCGGTTCACATGCCCTACGACTCACCCATCTAAAGTGTACTGTGCAACATTTTTAATGTATTCATGGAGTTGTGAAACCACCACAATCCATTTTAGAACGTTTTCATCACCTCAAAAAGAAATCCTGATCTGTTAGCATCACCTTGTCTTCCACTCAGTACCCAAGGAAGTCACTAGTCTACTTCCTGTCCCTGGGGATGTGTCTATGCTGGACATTGCGTGTAAAAGGAATCACGTCCTGTGGACTTTTGTGACTGGCTTCTTTGAGTTAGCATGGCATTTTTCAAGTTTGACATGTAGTGTCTCTCGCTCCTTAATTCCTGTGACTGACTGACGTCCTGTTGTATGGAAATATCACATTCTGTTCACCTGTCCATCTCCCGATGGACCTTTGGGGACCACAGAATTCTCATTGAGAAATCAAGATGTGACTGGTTGAGTACGATCCTGTGATTAAGGAAAAAATCGACTTCATGAAGGAAAGCCTCTGATAAGTGGGAAGAGGTCTAGAAAGTTATATGTAAGCACATGTTGGATGTTGTGTTCAGTGGACAGACCATTAATTTCATTTACACTAATTGTATGCTAGGCGCTGCAGTAAGCCTTCTGCTAGTTCAACAGCATGTGATGCTATGATCTCATGAGAAGATTTATCATGGATATTTCTGTGGCTTTGGCAGGTGAGAGAATAAGAGGGTGTTCTTAAGCCACTTTGGTTTCAGATGTTGACTGTCCCTGGCAGAGAGGAGAGGGAAGAGGTGGGCTCTCCCAAGTACCACTCTTCTCTCCACCGTCCACGGGCTGCTGGCCTCGGCCTGGCTGTCTTCTCCTGGGTTGTGCTAGTCCAGACCTGCACGTCCCTCCAGGTCCAGATGTCCCCAGAACTCAGTGGAGAGGCTGATGGCTCCAGGCGGGTTTTGGCTTGGGGGGCAGAGTCAGCAGGAGAGGTTAAGAACTCAGCTGGTATCGCATCTCATAGTTGTTTAATGGGACTCACGGTAGGGGATACTGCCTGAGGCCTGCGCTGCCCCTCTGCCTGACCTGCATGCTCACCTCCAGCTGCCCTAAGTTCCCCTTCTCTGGAGAGAAGCCTCATCAGGAGGTTGCTAACCACTGTCCAAGCCCCCGCTGACTCAGGGCTACAAAACGCTGCCCCCCCCCCCCCGACTTCAAAGTGGGACCAGCTCTCTAGTGCCCTTCATGCTGCTGGGCTCCCCCGGAGGCGGGTCGCTGCCCCTCCCCGGGCTGGTTCCGTGGAGTCCCTTCCTTTCTCCAGAGGACACTCCCCAGCACGTCCCCGTCTTAGACTTCTCCAGGCTGCCCCACCTCAGACCTTTCCTGGGTCCCCTTCGATGCTCTCTCTGTCTCAGAGACCCCCACCCGCTTCTCTTTCTCTACTCCTGTCCCGGAGAATAGGAGCTTCCTGGGTTGGCCTCTTGGCCATTTTGTCCCACTGGTTTTGATCTCCAAGTCTTCCACGGTAAGGCCCGCGAGGGGGTCTGCGCTGAGTCACGGTCCTGGCTGTTCCCCTCCGTTCCTCTCTCCTCCCAGCATTCCCCTCGAGCACCCTTCCCTGTGTGACAGTGACCTCAGCAGAAGGGAAGAGGGTCTTGGGAAGGCAGCCTGGGAAAACCGCTGGCTTTGGTGCTAAGTGACCTGGGTTCAAGTGCAGCTCTGCCTCTCGGAAGCCAGGAGGTGACTAGCAACGGCTTCTGTCTTGGACTTGTCTCCTAAAAAGTGACCAGTGACTTCTCTGCCTCTGCACTGCACCGTTGTGAGGATCAGGAATAATAACTCGGGTTGTTGATGCAGCCTGAGGACCAGCACAAATCCATGCCTTGAGTGCACAGAGGCCGGCGAGACCCCCAAAGGACTCCTGGACCCCCTCTCCCACTCAGGCCCTCAGCCGCAGCAGCCAGTGACTGTCCTCTGTCCAGGCCCTTTCTGGGCTCTGCTCTCATTGTCTTTCTGCAGGATCGCGGGGGATGAAACCCTATAGGCACTCTACCACTGAGCTGTACCCCCAGCCTCTCTTTAAAAATTTTTCAAAACTTTGACAGAGGGTCTTGCTAAGTTGCAGAGTCTGGCCTAGAACTTGGGCTCTTCCTACCTCAGTTTCTGGAGTCTTCGGGGTTGCAGGACTGCCCCAACCCCCACCCCCACCCCCGCCCCTTGTTTTCTTTTATGTTGTACTTTTCTCTCTGACCTGTCAAAAGTGGCCTTCAGGCCACGTTCAAATGCCTCCTCCTCTGTGAAGCCCTCCAGGGGCCACTTGGGTGGGATTGATGCTATCAGCGTCACCCTGTAGAGGCTCTGGGGCCTGCCTTTACTGCTCAGCAGACGTCACACATGTGGGCACGTGTGCAGCGTGTGATGCAGTGGACAGTGTGTCCTGTGCCTGTGTGGTCCTCCCTCACTGGCTGAGTGAGGGGTAAGCACAGCATTCAGTAGGCACACACGTCAGCCCCTGGCTATGGTTAGGCACTGTGGTTGGTGGGTGAAGGGTGCTATCACCACTCTGGCTGCTTTGTAAGGGGGTATGGGAGCATCCTGCTCACTACTGACGGATTCCTTACTTGAGCAAATCTTAGGTTCTGGAAACTTCTCCCAGCCCATCTGTGTATTTTCTTATGAAATCCAGTAGCAAAAAACCGCTGCTGAGTCAGTTTGGCAAAGACACCCTCTGCCCTGATAGCAGATCACCCTCAGTATCTGATGGGGTTCCTTGTCCTCTGCCTGTCCCCAGTGATCTCTGATCTCCACCTTCCTCCGGTGATGTCTGATCGGCTATCTTAAGGAAGAATCCCATTAGGTCAGTTTAGCCAGAATTCTTCTGATGTTTCCTCTTTGGAATTTCTCTCTCTCTCTCTCTCTCTCTGGTACTGGGGTTTGAACCCAGGGACATTTTACCACTGATCTATATCCCCAGCCCTTTTGTACTTTTTATTTTGAGAGCCTTGCTGCATTGCCCTTGCTGGCCTCCAACTTGCCATCCTCCTGCCGCAACCTCCCTATCGCTGGGATCACAGGCGCGCGCCACCACACCTGGCTGTCGGGAACTTTGTGTGCTCGGCCTGCTCCCTGGCTGTCAGTCTCCCTTGCCTGCTGTGTACAGGGTTGAGTCCAGGCCCTCCCCCTTGGCAAAATCCCATTGCGGGGCTCCCCACCTATCACAGGGGTCCTGAATACCACCTTCACCAGGCTTCAGTGACTTCACTCCTCCATCTCCTCCTGACGGAGCTTGCATCCAGGGAGATGAGGTGAAAGGGGGACAAAAAGGACTATTGTTGTCCCCCCCCACCAATTGGGACCTAGGCTCAATTTGGAGGTTGGATCAAGCAGCGAGTTGACTCTGTTAACCACCAGGGTCCCACCCCATCAGGAGGGGACAAGCCAGTCACTTCACCCTTCATCTCTCCCCAGCCTTGCCTCTGTGTCTGGCCCTCCTTCTCCTCCCTTTGGAGGGACACAGAGCTGCTCACAGCCTGGCCGGCTGCGGTGGCCGTGGAGAGGGGCCGAGAATCAGCCTGTGTCCAAGGCAGCCCTCCAAGTGCAGCAGGGCTGGGCTGACCTTTAAATAGACGGGCTCTGGGCCACTCAGTTCCTGGAAGTTTGAAGACAGTCAGCCTTTCAAGTGAGGCTACGTCCAGCCTCAGGAGAGATCCCTGGGTCTGCGAAGGCCATAATTTACTGCTGCCTTTGCGCTCGCGATCTGTGGCCGTGCGGCCGGTGGGAGCCAGCGTGCCAGGGTTAGGAGGGGAAAATCCTCAAGCATTTTAATAGACCCCTACTTAGAAGCCAGATAAACATGTGTATTGTACTTTGGGACACGGGCAGGGGTGGGGGAGTGGGAGCGGCCTGGCATCGCATGAAAGGCCTTTTTAAGCCCGACTCTGAGGGTTTTCTTTTCCTTTTTTATTTGTAAGCAGGGCTGGCGAGAGCCGCGGATGCCAGGCTCCACTCTGCTGCCGTCGCTCCCCAGACGGCAGACGGCTCGGTCCCTCCCTAAGCCATAAACGACCCTCCACCAGCCTCCATGGCCTGGCCCAGTAAGGCAGACAGCTCAGGTTGTCACCAGGTTGACTTAGATGGCTTCCTTTCTTCCAGGAAGTCTTCCCCCGACTCTTGCTTTGTCATTATGTGAAAGGGCAGGGGGGCGGGGGGCGAGGGGACTGTTCGTGGAGAGGCACAATGTGAATCTAGTCGGGAGGAAATAGCAGGCAAACTCCAGTGCAGGGACCGCTCTATAACACCCAGAAGTGTCAAGGTCAAGAGAGCTGAAGGAAGACCGGGGGACGCTCCAGACAGGAGGCTGAAGGGACGTGACTGCTGGGTGCAGGCTTAAGTCCGGATGTTGTCAAAACTTGGATGGGGAGGAAGAGTTTGATGTGAGTTATCTACTAAGGTCAGTGCCTTGATTTCACTGTGGAATGTGGTCCCAAGCGGGAATGTCCTTGCTTTCGGAAGTGCACACGGAAGCATTTTGAGGCAGCGGGACATGGTGGCACATGCGTGAAATCCCAGCAATTCAGGAGGCTGAGGCAGGAGGATGGTGAGTTGGAGGCCAGCCTCAGCAACTTAGCAAGATTCTGTCATAAAAATAAACTAACAAATAAATGAATAGGTCTGGAATTGTACTTCAGTGGTAGAGCACCCCTGGGTTCAATCCCTAGTATCTCCACTGCCACCCCCCCAAAATAAGTATTCTGGGTTAAGGAGCTATCTGGTCAGCCAGTTTCTCCTACATGGCATTGGGACAGGGATTTGCCTGTACTCCCTCTTCTACGAGCCTGTATTTCACAGATAAAGCCATAATAATGAAAGTTCAGCTAACTAACAGAGGGAGAAAATCCCTTACTGAAGGGAAGCCCTTTAAATTAACTCAGAGTCTGACTTTGGCTGGAGAACTTAGCTCCTCCTCTGTGCCTCAGTTTCAGCTCCCTCACCTTTTTTTTTTTTTGGTGGTGCTGGGATTGCAGAGCAGTGTGGACTCCACAAAGACCCCCTGGCAGCATGTTCCCTGTGCCTTAACTGTGACATCAGAGGCTGTGACTGAAAGAGTTGGTTAGAATGAATGACTTTTAAGATTCTGTCACGTGGCTCATGGTCTTTCCAGCAGGAACCTAGCCTTGCTGAGGTCCACACCCGTCGTCTTCGAGCTGCTTCTGGGGAGGGTCCTTGGCTGTTTCCGTGCCCAGGATGCTGGGGAGGAGCTGCCCTGCCTCTCCTTGCACAGCCACTAGTGGACTCCCCGTAGTTTACTTTCCACTTTGTGGTAACTCTGTTGAAGGCTGCCTTGCGTAAGGTGATCTGAGCACTTGGTGTCAAGGACCCCAGAACATCCCAGGTAACCCTGGGACGGGGAGCAGGGGCCACCCTGTTTTGTGGAGAGGGCAGCTAAGGCACAGAGCAGGTGAACGTCTTGCCCAAATTGTACACCTGGAATATGGTGGGCTCTGCTGACAGCCTGTCTCCGGAGCCAGGGCCTAACCACTGAGCAGCACTGCCACCCAACGGATAGGAGCTGAAGGAACAGGGCACCGAGCCAAATGGAACCTCCCTCCGCCACCCTAATAAAGCCAGTGTTTACGCAGACTGGAGGTGCTCATCCGATGTGTGTGCCAATCCCCAAATACGGCCATGGCAGAAAGTGAGAGGGTGCCTGTTATGTAAGGCCCTGCATGGTCCCCAGACAATGCCACTTCCTCGCCTGGCCATGTGTAACTGCACAACACCAGTGACTCATTTCCTCTGGCAAACTTTGGCAGGGCTGCTTTGCCCGTTTCCTGCTCCCGCCACACGGATTCCCGGGAACACCGTCTTGGAAGGACTGGCCTTGGGCTGTGGTCAGTCTGGGGCTGTGGGTGGGCAGGGATGCTACGAACAGGGCCTGCATCTCACTAGAGTGGCACACACTCTCAGCCCACCTGCCTGGTGCCAGCACTCAGGTATGGTGTGGGAGACCCCGGTGGGGGAATCCTGAACCGGCAGCTTGCGTTTCTGCCTCTCCCCATCCTAATGCACGTGCGTGAGCTATAGGTCTGCTTCAGGCTTTACTTCCTTTCCTCCTTGCTCCTGGCAGAGGGGAAACAGCAGCCCTGGGACATCTAAGATGCATTATCTTGACAGGATGTGAACCATGTAGGTTACTTCAAACATTTTGTGCTACTATACCAGAATACCTGAGACTAGGTTGTTTATAAAAAACAGAAATTCATTTCTGGAGGTTAGCAAGTTGAAAGGCCAGGGCCAGCATCTGGTGAGGGCCTTCTTGCTGCATCATAACATGGTGGAGGGCAACCCAATACAAGAGAGGGAGAGGGGAGAGAGGAGAGAGGGCCCAGCTCACTTTTATAAGAGACCACTCCTGATAACGAACATAGTCCCAGATAGTGACTTGCTTCCTTGTCACTCATTCACCTCTTAAAGGTGCTACCTCTCAACATGTTTCTTAGAATTCCATTTTAACACAGGAACCTTGGAGAGCAGATTGCATGCAAGAACTACTGTCCTTCTTACCTGCCAGTCTTAGAAGATGAACGTTTAAGAGAATCAACCCTGTTTGCTCTTCTCTCTGGAAGGAGAGCCAGGCATCCCTGGTCTCCTGATTCATTCTGTGCAACTTAGCTGTTTGTGGGCACAGCCACTTCTGACGGAGAGCAAGCTTAGCTTTGCCATACACACCCAAGGCACCTTTTCTCATTGCCAATTAAAAAAAAATCAGGTATTTATATTTTTATCTCAAGAAATAGACATGGAGGTAGATATTCACATATCTGCATACACACTCACACTGGCAGGTGGATCTGCGCGGGTACCCACCCCCAGTGCGTGTGGAGTGTTGTGCCAGGTCCTCTCTACGTTTAATTTTTCTCTTCATTAGCCATAATGGTTGTCAGGAATCGGGGATTTTTCTATAATGATTTGCACCTTAATTAGCCATTCTCTTCATGGGTTATTTTAACTTACCCTTCCAGCAACCCTGGAGAGTCGTAGCATTATTCCCCCTCTATCGATGGGGTGTTGCTACTAGGTTTAAGGTGCCTTCATGGGTTGTGCACAGCACTGTCCCGGGTTTAGCCAGAGGCCATTCCTGGGGTGTGACCACCCACCAAGCTAATAGAGAGTGGCTTTCATGTTTGCAAAGGACAGAGAAGCTTCACTCTCTGGTTAGGCATTTCTTCAATAGAGATGACTCCATTCCATTCTTCTTCTTTTTTTTTTTTTTCTATGCATGTTCAGTTATTTAACAAAAATTTATTGGCACTGAGGGTGTCGCTCAGTGGTAGAGCATTTTCCTAGCGGACACGGGGTTCTGGGTTTGATCTCAGCATTGTGGGAAAAAAATTTGAGCACCTCCTTTGCCCCAGCTACCTGTTTTGGCAAAGGGGAAACAGGGCAGCCTCATCCGGGTCTTTATGAAGTCTGTGTTGGTGGCTACAGTGGAGACTGGGCCACTTGAGGCCTTCTTCCCTGGGAGGGTCTGGGCCGTGGATGGAAGGAAGCTGATCTCTAGTTCTTGGACTGAGCTTGCTGAAAGATGGAGGGAGCAGAGATGGCCACCTTTTATACAGAGTAACCCAGAGTGGTGTCAGAGGAAGACACCCAAGATGGACGTGTTTCTCCTGGCTTCTGGGCTGGGAATTCTGGCCTGACACCCCCATTCCCTCTGCACCGTTTACAAGCACCCCCGAAGATTTTCAATGGGACTGTGACTTGTTCTTTGGGGTAAGAGTCTGCCTTGGGTGATTTGGGAAGGATGAGGAGCCGCTCAATTCCTGATGGTTACTGGTCAGCTGTTGATTGGAGACCCTGGGGCTGGGGTGGAGTTGAGAATTATTGATAACGGCCTATACATTCTCTAGTTCTTCCTGGGTCAGACAAGGTTGGGGTAAAAACACCTGGAGAATTCTGTTTAACGGCTGTACCAGGGTGCTCCAGTATCCAACCAGGCCCTCTTTAGTTTTTTCTTCTTGTATACTTCTCTTCTCCTGGAAGCAAGAGTGCAGCATTATCCACGGGCTGGCTGGCTCCATGCAGCTGTGGGACCTGAGGTCTTTCTCGTCTGCCTTTCCTTCTGAAGGTTCACCTGTTCCTCTTTGGAAAGGTCAGCTCCGACGATCTCTCTGTGTGTGTGTTCTTCTCCAAGTGCCCTCCCAGAAGACGACATTCCTAGGGTCTGCCATGTGCCAGATGCTGAGGTGGGCGGTTTCATTCATCAACATGAAGTCAACATGGAGCAGGTGGTGTTCTGATCACCCCTGCCGTGGAAGAGGAAGTGAAGTTTCAGAGATGAAGTGCTTTGTCCCAGGTGGCACAGCTGGTAAATATCAGATTCACACACAGACCCAAGAATCTGGCTCTCAGCACAGGGGCAGGCGAGGGTGCATGTCCCAGGGACACAAAGTGTGGGCTCAGGGGGGCGCAGCCAGGGGTGGTGCTGCGTCTTGCTCAGCTGGCTTATTACCTGTAAAATGGGACAGTGATCGTATCACCCTGAGAGTCCCTGTGAACCCAGCAGAGGCGGGGGTGCAGGCTGGAGTGTAGAGCCGTGTCTGTTCGGTGTGAGTGCTTGCTCCCACAGTCCTGGCCACTGTGCCTGTCCTGGTTGGGGTGGTTTTGACCAAGTGCTGGGTGACTAACTGGTAGCTTCATGCTTCTGAAAGGTGTTGATGGGACAGGTGGGCCCCTTTGGGCACATCTCGCCCAGGGTGCCCGTGGCTGCCAGGGTGGTAGGGGTGTGTGTGGGGGAGCGGCCTTGCCCAGGTGCCCAGGGGCAAAGTCCCCTTTCTGAGCCCGAGCACCACGCCCTGTCAGCTGCCCTTGTTTTGTGTTGACAGTTTCTTTCTCAGAAAGGAGGAAGGTGATGCTGGCTGTGGCTTCTGGCTTCCTATGGCTGCCCTGATGCTGGCCCGCCACGCTCTGAGCCTGACTTGTTGGATCCGTGCAGCCTGGGCTTGGAGGCGCTGCTCCCTTCCCCCAGCGTCCCTCCCCCAGGGCAGAGCTGCAGCCCACAGGACAGTCTTCTTCCTGTCCTGCACCCAGCCAGTGGCCTGCTTGCTCATGAGCACCTGTGGGAGGGAACCTCTCCCTGAATGCAGGCTGAGGACAAGACCTGAAGGACCAGGCTGGGCCCCACTTCTGCAGGCCCAACAGCTTCCTTCTGGACGCCCTCATGCCTGTGGGTGGGTTCTCCAGGAGAGGTAGACCCGGATAGCTCCTCGTGCATTTGTTTACGCACAGTCCCTGGGAGAACTTTGTGCAGATGGGATCAGGAAAACGTACCCTTGTCCAGCTCGCTGCCCCCAGGTTAGGTTCAGACTCAGCCACCACCTACCCAGTCCTGCGTCATGGATGTGGGGATTATCCTGAATCACCTGGTTCAGCTCCTTTGCACCCACTTTTCTTCCAAAAGTAAACTGCACCCACTTGGAGAGCAGGGACCAAGTCTTGAGTTCAAGTCATGAGGCCCTTGACTGCATTGTTCAAGTCAATCTTTGTCATCTCTGGGCAAGGTCATTAGTACCCTGGGTTTACAGAGGTCAAACTCAAGCCTCTGAGAGGAAAGACACCTTTTAGTCTCAGGGAGAAAGGGGTAGAGCTGGATGTGAACTCTGGGGTCTCCATCACCCCAAATCATGACCTTTCCCATGTCCTGTCGAGTCTGTAGCCGGGGTGGGCACAGCACAGCATCCTCTCCCCTGGGTCTTTAAAGCAGTGTCTTTTTCTCCAGACTGAAGCCAACTGTACATGCCTGTCCTGTGACCTTGTCACTTAGCCTCCCTGGCCTGTGATCAAGAAGCAGAGCTGTGGAGAAAGGTTGTGTATTTGCACAGGGTGGAGTGGGGGTGGAGTCCAGTTTTCTGCCTTGGTCCCTCACATGGGTCATTTACCAGCTGGGGCGGGGAGAAAATGATGATTCCGTCACCTGGGAGGGAAAATCTGTGGCCAGGGAAATCTGTGGCCATGTAGATGCCAGGCCACTAAGAAGCTTTTCTGTCCTGAGAAGGAGAGAGCCAAATCACACTGTGTTTCCGTTTAGCCAAAGATGAAAACAACATCCCTGGCACATCCCCTGAGGGATCCCCTGCTCAAGATGACAACGGGAGACTCTGGAGACTCGGAGGAGCTGGGGTCTGAATGAGAGCCATGCCCTGCGGTGATGTCCTGTGGCTCTACAAATACATAGATTTGAAAGCTCCCAGCGATTCAAATGACACAAGAGCTCACTCAGAAGGTCCCTTTGGGGTTCTGACATTTTGTTCTTCAGAGTGTGTAGAGTGCCATTTGTTTGCAGGGCTTCGAAACCAGGATACATAGAAGAGAAAGATTTAAGTTTCCCTGGACACAAGGGAAATTTCCAGACTGTTTTTGCAAATGTCCAAGATTGCGCTTATCGTACTTTTGTTGCTTTGCCCCAGGATCCATAGGTGGTCCGTCGCAGGTGTATGGTCTTTTTTGTTGTTTTGAATCCAGGGGTGCTCTACCACTGAACTATATCCACAGCCTTTTTTTTTTTTTTTTAAGTTGTAGACAGACACAATACATTGATCTATATAGTTGTTTATTTATTTATTTTTATGTGGTGCCAGGTATTGAGCGCAGTGCCTCACGCATGCTAGGCAAGTGCTCTACCACTGAACCACGACCCTGGCCCCCATAGCCCTTTTTATTGTTTTTATTTTGAGATAAGGTCTTGCTAGTTGCAGACGCTGGCCTCAAACTTGCCAACCTTCTGCCTCAGCAGTTGATGGCACCTCAGTCCCTCCAGAGCGAGCTTCTCTTGAGGATCCTCATGGATCAGCTCCTCTGGGAGGTGGACAGGCAGGCATCGTGCCCATTTCAGAGTCTGAGGGAACTGAGGTGGGAGGGGCTGAGCAATGTGGGACTGTGATGCCCAGGGAGCCCCTCTCCCTTTGTGGTGGTTGCTCTGTCTGTGAAGTCAGGTGGGTGCTGTGGCCGGGCTCAGGGTCTCACTTCATCTCTCCAGAACAAGGCCTTATTGGTTACTGAGGGGGAAAGATGGGGGTCTGATCGGCTGCTCGGTGACTCTCCCCCCTCCTCACTTAGCCGCCGTTCACCAGGGTCCCCGTGCCCAGGGGCTGGGCTGGGGCTCCACACCCCGATATATGGGCCGGGTGAGGCGCATGTGCTTCATGGATGGGGGCCTGAGACTGCAGAAGGAGCCCAGGTTGACAGGATGTGGCCTTGTGGGCAGAGGCCTTGATAAAGGCCCTATTAGGAGGAGTCAAAGCCAGGCGTGGTCCCCAGGACCTGGGGCCCTGGGACGTGCTGTGCCCTCTGAGGCCCGTCTTGGATTCCCAGAGCACCTGCACTCCTGGCTGTTGCTCCCACTGACGATCACCCTTCAGGAGCTGTCCCTGTGCTGCCTGGGTGTCCTTGGCACATAGTCATCCTTGTGGTCCAGGTCAGTTAGGTGGGGCTGAGATTTGGAGGGACCCGGCGGGCCCCCGGGCCATGTGTTAATAGGAGATTGTGGAGCGGCTGGAGGCCGGGTCTGGGGTCTGCGTGCTCTCCACACACTCCCCGGGTCCTCAGGGGTGCAGCCGAGGCTTCCTTCTCCTAAGCCCGGGGTTACCTACGTGCTGGGCCCCCTGTGTTTCAGTTTCTGGTCGTGCCATTGCATACTACTCTTCTTTTTAGCAATTTTAATTGTTTGCAACAGTAGCTATGTGGACGGTTCCCCTCCTAGGATGGTTTGGCTCACAATTTTTGGACTTTACTTTGGTGTGAAGGCGGTGGGTGTCCAGTAGACAGTGTACTTTGAATTTCGACATTTCCCTGGGCTGGTGACATGTGGTACCACTCTTTTGCAGTTACCAACGGTGGGTTCAAGGTAAGTGTGCTGGGCACGGTGACAGCAGGCCAGGCTAAGCTATAGTGCTCGGTAGTTTAGGTGTGTCGCATACACTTTAGGGTACTGCAATGTATAGTGGGTATATCTGGACATAACCCCCCTGTAGGTCAAGGACCATCTGGGTTTAAAAACAAGTCCTGCTGTGGTGGAGGTGCTCCAGAGCTCAGACTCTGTGTTCCAGGGATCTTTATTTAGAAATGCTCTTCCACGATAGCGTGGAACAGTGTCAGGTCTAGGAGCCACCAGGTCCTGGCTGTGCATCTGTGGGCTGTGTGGTCTCAGTGTTATCATCCATCTCCTTGTCTGTGCCACAGGTGTGGGACGAGTGCTTTTTATCCAGTGTATTAGTTTTCCCTGGTCTCATAGCACATTACTGCAGGTTAACCCATACACAACCCAAATAGATCATCCTACAGTCCGTAGAGCAGTGTCCCGGCATGGGTCTCACTGGGCAGAAGTTGAGGTGTCTGTAGGCTCGTGATGGTTTGGATATGAGGAGTCCCCCCAAAGCTCCTGTGTGAATGCAGGGATGTTCAGAGGTGCAAGGTCTGGGTTGTGAGAGCTGTGACCTAGTCTGTCCATCCTACTTTGAATGGACTGACTGGGTGCTGAGTGTGGTCAGGTGGTGTGTGACTGGGGGAGATGGGTCACTGGGGTGTGCCCTACAAGGGAGCATCTTCCCTGTGGCCCTGTCCCCCTTCTCTCCCTCTGCTTCCTGACCCCACCATGAGCCCAGCAGCTTGTCCTTGCTGGGCCTTCCCCTGTGACGCTCTGCCTCGCCTCTGGCCAGAGCAGTGGACTTGGCTGCCTGTGGACGGAGACCTCTGAAACCACGAGCCCCAAATAAGCTCCCCTTGCTCCAGGTTGTTTTGTCGGGTCTTAGGTCACAGCAGTGCAAAGGCGACTAACTCAGGTCCTGTCCCTCCTGGAGACGCTCGTGATGACCTGTTTCCTTCCCTCGTCTCGGCACCTCTGCAGGGAAGCTTCACTGACGTTATTCTAGGGTGGGAACGTGCTGGATTTAGCTAGCTTGTTGTTCTGCTCGGTCCTTGTGGGTGTGCCTTTGCAAGTCATCGTCACTGTCTTGGTATTATTTATTTATGTGGCATCCTCACATCTTGTCTCTCAGCAGTCCTGGCTTCTGGTTTTGAGATGCACGGTCTTGCCATGTATCTCATAGCTATAAGCTTGGGTCCCTGCTGCCCTCTGGCCTGGAAGAATGCCCCACCCCAGTGTCAAGTCCCTAGTCTAGTCCCAGTCCAGAACAGCCTGACCCTGGAACAAGGGTATGGGTAGGGCATTTCCCCTCTGAGAAGCGGGCTGTCCTCTAGGGACTGTCCTGCCTTGACTTCATCGGGGCCTTTTGCCCTTTGAATCAGGCCTGCAGGGGAAGGCCCAGCAAGGACATGTTTGGAGTCAGAGATGTGACTCCCTTCCCAAGAGCATCCTGAGGCTCAGCCCCTCCTGCCTGCAGATTTTTTGGTATCTGAATTGTGTGTGTGGTCCAGTGTCCCCAGCTCCGTGGGTCTCAACTCCTGGCTGTGTTTGGGCTGGAAAGTGACACTTTGACCTGTCAGATGCCCCTTCCAGATGGGAGGTATCATCCCCACCTGGAGTGTAGAAGGGATATGAGACTTTTCATGGCATGCCTGAAGTGTCAGAGCTGGCATGTGGACCGCTGGGTTTGTGTGCCCCTTGGACTAAGGGAAGGAGGTCAGTGCAGTTCTGTGCTTGGCTCACACCACCTCCTCTCAGCACTTTGTCCTCTCCTGCTGGGAGGGACTGCACAGCCGTGTGAGGGGCAGTTCACATTTTTGTACATTGAAGCTGATGTCACTCATCTTCTCCCCTGTGACCCATAATGGCCCCTGAGGCTGCCATGGGGGTGAGCTGACCCATTGTACAGTGGCTGAAACGGAGGCCCAGGATCGCACAGGTCCACATCCTAGTGACCAGAATGATTCTGGTCCCCAGGTGACTGAATGGAAGGTGGCTGGCCAGTAGAGCTGGGTTCAAATCCTGACTCATCCTAAGTGGTGCCTTATGTCACTCCAGGTATTGGAGCTCCAGTGCCAGCATCTTTCAGCAGAGAAGACAGGACTAAAGCCGGCCGCAAAGCCAGGCAGCCGCTCTTCCCCTCTGGGTACCCTCTAGGTGGTGGCTGTTCTCGGGTGACCCTGACGGAGTCCAACAGTGAGATGTGTAAGCCGTCCTTTTAACGGGGTTATCATTCCCTAGGATCGGTGGATAAGACACCAGCTGAGTGCCGCCTCTGCCAAGGGCCTCATCTCCAAGTTCAGTGACCACCTTTCTAGGTGTCCTTCTTCCTGGAGCCTCCGTCCTCATGTTCTGAAACAATAGAAAGGACTATGTGGGGCTTTGGGCCTTAGGGACCTGGGATTATCACTTGGACCATCTGGTGACTGACTCCATGACGTGTCCTCTGGGGAGAAGACACTCCACTCTTGGGTTCACAGTGGCCCTGTCTCTGAGCACCATCCCCTCATCTAGCGTGAGGTCTGACACGTGGTAGGTGCACAGTAGAGTTTTGTGAGAGGACATGTTTCTCCGGCAGCCCTGCCTTCATTTCATGGGGTGATCTCAACCCAGCCCTCGTTTCCGGTGAAGCTCTTGTAAGACTGTGGGTCTGAGTTAAGCCTAAAGCAGCTTGATTGGATCCTTGGCATCAGGATGAGGCCTACAAAGACATGCAGGGTCCCTAGTAGAGCTTCTCAGTCTTGCACTCTTGACATTTTGGACCAGATCATTTGCTGTTGGTGCCCTTCTGTGCCCTGGACTTCTACCCCCCCAGCTGCCTGTAGCACCGCCAGCATCAACCTGCACTGCCCAGTTATGGCGCCCAGAGATCCCAGCATTGATGGCCGTTCCCTGGTTGGAGGTGCAGGGTGCAGATCCTCCCTTCCTGGGGGGCCATTGTTGTACATATCCATGTGTGCCTCCCCTTCCTGGTGGGGTTGGCCCAAGCTCTTCCGCAGAGCTTTCTTCCTGAAGGCAGCCTGACAGGTCAGTTGGCTTAGGGGAAAGAAGAGGGAGTTAGGTGTTGAAAGTGGACTTTGTGTTACCAGCTTACGATGACCATTCTTCTGTCTCGGGCTGTGGGACCTTGAGCATGTTACTTGACACCCCAAAAAAACTAACCCATGTCCTCCAGGATGTGCACGTGGCGAACAAGGTGGTCCAGTGCTTCCCTGTCCATCAGCCCCAGTAAGCCGATGGCGTGGCACCTCTGGCTGGTAGCACACAGCACCCTGAGGAAGGCCATTCTGGGCTCTTGTGAAGCCTCCTCTGACCGCTGTTGTGTTTAACTGTGTGAGGGGATCTGAGCCGGGGAGGCCCTGACCTCTCCTAAAGCCAGCGTGGCCTAGAGGCTGACCATGAGTTGTGCTCTGTGTCTGCCACCCTGAGACTTGCTGGGTTTTGTGATCTCATATGTCTGTCTATAACATGGGGACCACAGAGCACTGGCTTCATAGGGATCTGGGCTAGGGGCTGGGAGGGGGCCGTGGGTCTCGGGGGGCTGAGCCGCCTGCCTGGGTCCTCCTTAGTTTGAGTCTCTCTGCCATGGTTGTCCCGAGTGTGATGCCCTGAGCTCCATTCTGGAGGTTCAGGCATGGGGGGGAAAGAGCCCCCCTTCATCAGGTACAAAGGCAGGCAGGCAGCTCATCCCTCAGCCGCTGAGCCTGGGAGGCGGGCGTCCTGGCCATGTGGCCGGCAGGAGGCCTCTCTGGTAGCAGCCAGCCAGGCCCCTTTGAAGTGGTTTTAGACCAATTTGGTAACTTGATTTGGAAAGTGGTATTGATGACTCTGAGGGCACAGGCCTCTCATTAGCTGCTGTCTGGCCCGGCAAATTGGTTTAAGTGGGATGAAATCGGCTCCTCCCTCCCTGGGCTCTGGCTGAGGGCCAGGCCCTTTGTCAGGGAACCTCTCTGGGCAAGGACACTGAACAGCTTTCCGGGGAGCCTGGTTCTCTTCCTCCGGTGAGTTCTCTTTCCCCCAGGGGCCGGCAGTTGGCTGATACAACGTCCCCAGGAACTGGAGTGGCTGAGGGTGTTGGGACCAGTGGGTCAGGAGAGATGGATGGTGACATGATTCCGGACGGGCTGTCTGTCCTGTCAGAGGTTCTGTGCATGGTGTCCTCCTGTCCTCCTTCTTTTGCTCATAATCTGAGCTCTGCTGGAGACCTTCCCTGGACATGTGTGTGGGGGGGTTCTTCGGGGTGTAGACCCCGAGGTGGGTGACATTGCTGTCTCTGTGGCTGTGGACATCCTCCCCTTGACAATCTGCTTTCCAGAGCAGCTGAGCTAGCTTACGCGGCCACTCACTGTGCCCAAGAGCCCCTCTCTCCCGTGTCCCCACCCACATCTAACACATCATGGCCAGTCCAGTGGGTGACATGGGCAGCCTTCCTGGTTGCCAGGGGCTGGGCCTCCTGTCACCTATACTCAAGTGCCAATACAGTAGGCACCTCACTGGCAGCTTGTTAGGGCTTGGATCTGGACTGTCCCCGCAAAGCTTGTGTGTTGGAGGCTTGGTCCCCAGTGCAGCTACCTCCAGGGTGGGCCTAGGGGAGGTGACTGGGTCATGCTGCTGTATGGCTTAACTCTGGTGGGCTGCTGGGGGGTGGTGGGAGCTGTAGGCAGGAGTTGGAGGAAGTAGGTCACTGGGGGTGTGTCCCCTGCACCTTCCTCACTCTCTGACTCTTTGCTGCCTGCCTGACATGAGGTGAGTGGCTTTCCTCTTTCATGTGCCTCTGCCATGATGTGCTGTCTTGCTATAGGCCTAAAAGCAACTGAGTAAAGTGACCCCTGGCTGAATCTGACTAAGAAAGTTGGGAGCCAAAATAAACCTTTCTTCCCTTCAGTTAATTTTCTCAGGTACTTTGTCACAGTGAAGGACAGCTGACCAGCACATAGCTTGAATCCTCATAGCCCTCTGACTGCTGGGGAAAATAGATATGCAGGCCTTGCCTGTTGATTATCTGAGCTGCTTCCTTTTTCCAGGTCACTGTTGCTGCCAATGAGTGTCACTATTGGACCCGCCACTAGGCTCTTTTCTCGATACTTAGACAGGACAGAGTTCTCTGGGGAATATTGTACCTTTGTTCCCATTTGCTCCCATTTGGCTTCAGCAGACCCAACATTATTTTATATTCAATACAGGATGGAAAGCAAAAAGCCTGGGTTTCTTGTGCTGTCCCTTGTCAGTTATGTGGTTCAGGGAGACGCCCAGAGCTTTCTGGGATGCATTTTGCTTGTCTATGGTAAGAAACCAGAGCTTACCACTTCCACAGGCGACTGGAACAGAGAGAGGTCGCAATGCCTGCGGGTGTCCAAGGAAGCACTGGATTCTGGCAGGGCATTACTTGGGGCAGGGCTGGCTGGGATGCTGGTATATACCCAATTGCCGTCTGTCTGTCTGGTACAAGTCACATGTGCATAGGGGAGAACTCACAGGGATTGGCCTCTGTTCTCTGTTATTCACCCAAACTAGTCAAGTAATTGTTATCCATCAGTCATTCAAAATAATTGCACTGGGAACCTCACATCGCAGACACTGTGCAAGGTGCCAGGGATGTAGTACCAGCAAAACCAACCTGGCTCTGCCCTTGTGGGGTGCAGAGTCGAGTGGGAGGTGAGGGAGAGGGGTTAAGCATTTGTAGGAAGGTGATCCCAACGAATGCCCAGAAGGCATCTTCAGTCTCGTGGGTGTTTCTGGGTAACTTGTCACTCGCTATAGAAAGGAAAGGTGGTCCTCTTTGTTGCTTTGGTAATTGTCCTCTGCCTATGAGAAAGTGCTTGATCTCCACGAAGAGGAGAGAGACCAGGAAGGGAGGATGGCAGTACTGTGGAACAGGACTACAGAGAGAAGCTCCCCTTTATGGAGCGTTTACTGTGGGCTGGATCCTCTGATAAGAGCTTGGTACCAACCAGGAGGGAATGTTGTTACTGCCATGTTCCCAACAAGGAAACTGGGTACAGAGTCATGATCTGTCTTCAGGGCCTGTGCCCAGGCATCAGTGTCTGGGAACAGTGCCTTCCTTTAATCTTAAAGCACCTGTTGTGGCTCCGACGTTGCAGGACTTTCTAGGATCCCAGAAAGTCGGTCCCAGTTCTTCTCTACCAGTACTGGGCAGCTGGCCTTGAACCTAAGGTCCTGTCTCCCTTCTTCCTGCTATCTTGACGTTCTTTTTGTTTCCTTTCCCCCATTTTCCTCCCTGAGGCAGAGCCTGGTAATGATCCTGTTCATCTGTACAATGCTTGTTAACATTTATCGGAGACTTAGTTTCCACGGTGTCCTGATAGATGGAGACCACAGTCCCTTCTCCATGACGTGCCTCTTCTCCATGATCGGAGGTGGTTCCCATTGAACCTTTTAACCCTGGAGCCCCTGCAGCAGGTTCTGGAGCTGTCTGAGCATCCATCCCCAGGTGTGTCTTGACGAAATCATGAACTTCTGGCTTTCAGTATCTCTCCTCTTATTCTGTAGCATGTTGAGAAAGTATTGGGTGAGGATGACCAATGGAGCTGGTGGGAGCAGGGAGATAATTATGGCTCCCCAGAGGTTGACCAGGGCAGTTGGGGCAGCGGTGCTTGTCCTGGGACGCTAGTGTCTAACCTGCCCTTTCTGACTGCCTGCAGCTCTCTTTTCCTCTCCTTCCCTGCTCAGCTCAGGGCCGGGCACACGGGGAGCCTGCAGGTGTCTACAGGGCCTCCGTTCCCTTGGGTCTATGGTGCATGTAGCAGTCGCTGCTGGGCTGGGTGGTGAGCACAGTGGGGTGGCACAGCTCGCCCAGGCCTGCTTCTGATGAGCTCGGATCCCCGCAGCAGGCGTCTTCTTGACTCTTTACCACGGCAGAGGCTGTTGGTAGAATACTGACAAAGGGAACTGGCACGGTCTGGTGACCCATTTCCCAAGCCCCTGTGTTCTCTTATCCCTGTGGAGTCCGGGCCTTGTGCAGGCCATGGGACATCCTCCATGTCACTTTCTTTATCTTGGGAAGCTGTCACTAAGTGATGGACACAGGGTTGGTGTGTCATCTTCCTGCAGGGGAGGTGTCTCGCGCTCTGGCGCAGGCCCAGCACTGTTGTGCCTCAGGTTTCGAGGTGGACCCAGGCTCCGGGGTCCTGTCTGGTTTCTTGGAGAAGGCCTGCATTCGCGACCAGTTGTAGCTCAGTGCTGGTAGAAAGGCAGAGCCCAGGTCTCCTTCAGACTTGAGTTCTGATCTTCGTTCCCTCTGGTGTGTCCACTCCAGACCAGGAGAGCTCAGGAGGGCACGGTGATGGCCGTGGGTTGAATTGTGCCCCCCAAAAAGTGTACATTAAAGTCCTATCCCCCATGCCTCAGAGCGTGACTGGATTACAAATGGGGTCTTTAAAGAGCTGATCATTGAGGTCACCAGGGTGGCCCCTGCCCCATCTGACTGGTGTCCTTACAAGGAGATAATAGTGGGACATATACGCTCCGAGGGAGGGCCACTTGAAGACCTGGGAAAACGGCCATTGCCAGGGCGAGGAGAAGACCTCAGAAGCCAGCCTGCCTCACGCTGGCTGCCAACATCCAGCTCCAGAATGGAGCATACAGATTTCTGTGGCGGAAACCACCTGGTTTGTGGTGATTGGTCATGGCAGCCCCTCCAGATGAACGCAGTGCCCCTGAGCAGGTCACTCCCCCTTCCTGTGAGCCTCCCACCTCTGCAGTGATAAGGGCATTGGACTGTGTGCTTCTGGCCGTGGGAAGAGCTGGCGGAGCAGCCTGCACCGCCGAGGCTCCGTGGGCGCACTCTACGCCCTCTCTGGGTCTGAGGACGTTGCATCCCCTTAGGGACCCTGGGGCCTGGGCAGCAGGCATTATTGTTCTCATTTCATAGAAGAGGGAAATGGGGCGCAGAGCTGTTGGTTGACTTGCTTGCTGTTACTCAGCAAAGAACGGTCAGTCGGTACCTGGACCTTTGTGTTTGGTCCCCGCACGTGACTCCTGCAGATGCTCCCAGCCTCGCCCAGGGACACCCTGAAGGGAGGGCCCTGGGACCCGATCTTCCGACTTCTGCGTTGAATGTGTGGAATGTCTGGACACCAGGAGCAGGTGTGTGTGTGTGTGTGTGTGTGTGTGTGTGTCTGTCTGTCTGTCTGTCTGTCTTGTATCTCCTCTCTTCTCCCCTCCGTTTTGGTTTGTCTCAGCCACTCCTGCACTGTTACTGGCCACCAAGCTCCTTTCTTCTTGTCCCCTCCCCTCTTCCCTGGTCTTCAGTGACTCTGGCTCCTGTCCCAGAACAGCCTGGCACCCGGACTTGCCGTGTGAGCCCAGCACCTCACACGGCGGAAGCAGCCCATGGTGGACGGTGGTAAATGCCACGCACCTGCGGCCCTTCTCTGCTCCCCAGCTGTCCCGTCGTTCTCCCTGTTGGCAGTTTCCAGGGCCCTGGAGTCTCTGCCTCTTTTACGAAGCATCTCTCATGGTTGACCGGTGAGTGTCAGGCCCCAGGGACAGAGAGGCCCTGCGGCACTGGCTCTGCAGTTAGGCAGACCTTACAGTAAAAACGCATCGCTCTGAACTGGGGCCAGCTGAGGCATCGGCCCAAGCCAGTCCCTCCTGGGCGTCAGGATCCCACTGCCTTAGTCACTGGCTAGAGAGCCTCCTGTTTTGAGCTGAGGCTGTTCCGCCTCCCTGATGGCCCGGGTTCCTGGATTCCTCTCCCACCTAAGTAATTAGATCTCTCACTGACTGAGCGCTCCCTCAGCGTCAGGGGCTGTGCGGAGCCCCTCACAGGCATCTTTTCATTAAAGCTGTGGAGCAGGTCATCTTCTACTCTGTCTCTACTAATGAGGACGCTGGCTTAGCAGCCCGGGTGCTACAGTGCCAAGCAGCTCACCTTTTTGGGTGCCACATGCGCCAAGCCCCTGGGTTAACTACTCATAACCCTGGGGTCACATGCTGTTCTTTTTGACCCTTTTCACATGTGGGGAGCCCGAGACCTGGGCGTTCCTGGGTTGCTGGGCTTGAGTGTGCCATCTGCCTGTCGAACTCCTAGCCTCAAAGCTGTAGTGTCACATGGGAACACGTGAGCACTGCTCCACACTGTCTACCCATGAAGCGAGGGGTGGCAATTTCCTATTTTCTCAAATGGTCACCAGGGCAGGGGCTGGGATCGCCAGGCACAGACAGCAGATTGACTTAATGGGCCTTTGGGAGAACTGACCTCAGGGTGGGAGGAGATACTCGTCATCACTTAGGGTGAGGGACAGATCATGAGAACTAGAGATGGATCTGGGAGGAGCTGACCTTTACCCAAGAGACCCTGGGTCTGGATATTTCTTTGCACACACCCAAGACTCAGGCTGCAGCCAGGTCCCCTGTAGTGGGCTCCCTGGTATCACAGTCCTTCCTCTCCCCTGTCCCCAACACTGACCCAAGAAGCAGCCTGCCCAGGAGGCTGGGGAGAGGACGGCTGAGCCCCGTCTGCTCAGCACTTCTGCACAGCATCACGGACATTAGCTCAGTCCATTGAGCAATCACGTGGGAATCCAAGCCCCCGCTGCACCCAGGGGGAACTGGGGCTTCCTGAGAGGGGAGGAACTGGCCCGGTACTTCCACTCCACTCCTCTGCCAGTAATCCTAAAGCAAAGGATAGAAATGCCCACGAGAGTGTCCCTGTTACCCCAGCCTGGCAGGGTGGAGTTGGTGCAGCCTTAGAATAATCCAAAGGGAACCTCTCTGCAGAGTGGGCTGACATCTAAGGGACACAGGGAGATCACAGTCTTGAGAGGAGAGCTGAAGGAGCCCCTAGGAGGAAGAACCAAGAGGCTCGTGACAAAGGGGGAGGCCACAATGACACAGCCCCCGGCCCTCCACGGCACCCGTCCAGTCTGTGAGGGAACCTCAGCTGTCCTTGTGTTGGCCCTGGTGTGGCCCTTCCCGCAAAGAGCTGTTTGTCCATCTGCAGACCTGGATGCACGTGTGGAAGCAGCAAGGATATGGATTCCCCTCCCACCTAAATGATTGGAGCTCTCACTGACTGAGCATGCCCTCAGCGTCTGGGGCTGTGCTGAGCACCTACAGGCTTCTTTTCATTGAATCTGGATAAAGATGGATCTGGGAGGAGCTGAGGAATAAGCGCAGGCAGACCCCGAAACTTTCACACTATCACTTGGTACCTTAGAAAAACAAAACCCGAATTCCTTTAATGTTCTTGTAGAAGACATATTTCTTTTAAAAATTAATTTCCTTCTGCGACGCCTGGCTCGTGATGGATCAGATGAAGACCCAGACCATGGTCTTGGCCGCTCAAAGCTCAGAGAGGCTGCCCTGGCCTCAGCCCATCCAGGGCAGCGGGGAGCCTGCAGTTTCGCGGTCTCAGCAGAGTTGCAGGAACCTGTTAACCTGTCTTAGAAGCTAATAAAAAAGTCTCAGTGAGATCATGTCTGTTAAAGCCCTTTGAGCTCCCAGAGTATTAACAGTGCCATCATTGCTTACTCAGCAGAATTGTCCCCAGGGATGTGCAACCCATCCTTCCCCCCGCCCCCCCATTTCCTTAGGCGATTTATTTGGCACTTCCTTTGTAGCCTGAAGACCTGCTTTTCTTCTTCTTCTTCTCCTTCTCCTTCTCCTTCTCCTTCTTCTCTATCCAAGAATGAATCGGCACATTTTTTTACACTTACTTTGTGCTGGCTTTGTTTCTATATGAACTCCTTCAAGGCTTAGAGTCATTCTGTGAAGCAAAAGACAATGTGCATCCATCCCCGTTGTCAGATGAAGCAACTGAGGCTCAGACGGAGGCGCTCGGGGAGGTCACAGGGTCGGAGCACACGCTGTGCCTGCTCCTGCATCGGATTCCTTGCTGCAATTCCACCTGCATTTTCTAGACTTTTCTCTTCAGTGAGCAGTAGCTTCTCTGCGCTTCCTCCATGGGAGGAGGAGAAGGCCTGCCTGGAATATGGCCATGAACTAATGGTGATGGCATGTTATTAATTTTTTCTGTGAAGGCTGGGCCAGACCAATTCTGTCCTTTTTGAGTCATTGTGGAGAATCTTGGCCTTGATGGGCTGGGAGTCTCCCCACCGCAGTCCTTGGGGGGAGGAGGGGACTTTGACTGGACACTGTGCATGGCATGAATGAATAGATGGGCCTGAAATCGGAAACACCGGGCTGTCCTTGCCCCGAGAACCTGACCCAACCCCAGCCCTCCTCTATCAGCAGCTATGAAGCTGTTCAGATTCCTTGGCTGTGGAGATCGCTGGAAGAGGAGACGATAATCTCCAACATTTTTTTTTGAGTATTTAGTATGTGCCCACCATTTCCAGAAGCTACTCTAGTGTCTGATATGGCAGCAACAGCCTTGCCTGCATTCCTTCCAAATTCACCATGAGGTCAGCAAAACAGGTAATTTGCTCTATTTTTAAAGCTCAAGTTCAAAATGGCAGAATTGAGGCGGAAACCCACAACTCCTGAGACCAAAGGCAGAGAGAGATCACTTTCTTCCTGCTCGAAAGAAATCTGTTGTGACTTCGTCTTATGTGGACTTTTTAGATGATTGGCACTTTTTTTTTTTTTTTGCTACAGCCCTGGTAGATGGGCCAGAAGCGCCCCGACATGTCGTTTCTCCTTCCCAACAACACTTCAGCGTAGAAAATGCACATATGAAGGCAGAGCTTGGCCAGGGCAGGTGGGCTGTAGGACTTTAGAGAAAATACTTGCAAAACCTCAAATATTAATAATTTTGACTAACTCTTAGTTACTAGGGCACACCACAAACACATGCAAAACAGAACAACAGAAAACATGGTATTTTGTCATTTCTTGGCAAGGACTTGCCTCTAGGGGTCAAGCTGACCCTCGGTTGCTCTTAGCCTTCTTTGTGGACCTCAGGATATTTCCTGAGAATCATTCTTGAAAGTGAGAGAGGCCTGGCCTGCCAATGCCTATATCTTAACTAGTACAGATGATTTTGATGAAATGAAGTCTGGGTGTGGTTATGAGCTGGCTGTAACTAGGCTCAGGCCCACAGTCCCCCTCCAAAGTAGGAGAACCCTGCCTTGTACAGTGGAGCGAATGCGCCCAGGGAGTTGCATTAGGGCACATGAGGTAACCAGTTTTGGAATAAGGACTCAAACCTCTGTCTGAGTCCCCTGATTCCTTCATTGGGCCCACAGTTGCTGAGTTGCTGCTCTGTGGTTGGCATTTGGCTTGGTCCTGGGTGCCAAGGGCTGAGTCTGTACCCCAGGCCAGGGAATTCTCCTCTGGGCCCTCCATCCCTTATCAAAATGTTTGGACGAACCATGCTGGGGACTTATGAAGTTCTGATTTTAGCAGGACAACTGAGTGAGTGGACCTGTGCTCTGGTGGAACCGTATCCTTCCAGACGTCTTGTATTGAAGCCCTAACCCTTGCTACCTCTAAATGCCTCTGGATTTGGGAGGCGAAGTTAACCAGGAGCCATTGGAGTAGGCCCTAGTTCAGCTGCACTAATGTCTTTGTCAGAAGAGGAAATATGGCCTCAGAGACACCAAGGAGGAGTGTGCACAGAGGCAATACCTTGTAAGGACACAGTAAGAAGGTGGCCCTGGGCACGCCAAGGGGAGAGGCCCCTGAAGCAACCTGCAACACCTTGATCTTGGACTTCCAGCCTCCAGCAGGATGAGGCAATAAATTCCTATAGTTCAGGCCACCCCACCTCTGGAACTCTATAAGTGACATAAATGAAATCCATAAACAGCCACCGGCTAATTCAAGTCAAAGCTCCAATTTACTGAAAACTCTGGCCCCGAGAGCTTAGATTTGGAAGTTATGCACCGGAGTCTTAGCATTTTTTTCTGTTTTGTAGATAAAATGCCGAACTCATAAAGAGGTGGAGAAACTTGCCGCGGGTGCCCAGTCTGTTGTGCAAGTGCTGGGTTTGAACTTGGTCATTAGGCTCCAAGGCTGTGAATTGACCCATCCTTGACCGAGGTGGTTGGGTGTGTGTCCTCCCAGCCCACGGCATGTCACAGTGGTGTACAAGAAGAGTGCTTGGGACCCCTGGAGTGGGGCAGAGCTCTGGCTTTGACCCCAACAGGCAACTGCTCCAGGCTGATCCCTCTTGCTTGTCCCCCAGGATAGTGTGAGCCAAGCTGGTGGGACTGTGGCCGTGGGGGGCCCTCCCTGCTTCCACCCAGCACCTTCAAAGGTCATCCCTGGGCTGGCCCGGAGGGAGCATGAGCCACCGTGTTCGCTCAGGACAGTGCTTACTCTGTCTCCACACTGTGCAGGGAGCTGTGGCAGGGAAGGGTTGGCCTCTGCTGTTCTGTGGTCTCTGGTAGAGGAAGCCACGCGCCTTCAGCTTTAATTGCTGAGTAAGTCCCTCTTTCTCGGTAAAGATGGAAAACAGCCTGCTGCAAATCTGAGCCAGAGCCCCCCTTTACTAGAAGCTTGTTCTTGTTTATTTATTTGGCTTTTTATTTTTTGTCTTTGCTTTTAATCAGTGGGTTGTTTTGTTGGTTTGTTTTGTTTTTGTTTTGTTGCAGTGTTGGGGATTCAACCTGCAAGGCAGGTGCTCTACCCCTGAGCTTCATCCCCTGCAGCCATTGGATTTTGGAGTGCCCACTCCATAGCCTCGCTGTCTGGATGGGCATGATTTTTAGGGTAGTCCTCACCAACGTTATTGCTTTTATACTTCTCTATAGAAATGACCTGTCACCACTCGCCTAGCTTTTATGGGGTTTTCATACTTCCCAAGGAAGTTTCCAAGCTCTGGGGTCCTCGGCCTCTGCTATTATTGCCAACCCTGTTCTGTAAATGTGGACACTAAGGGTCAGGGATGCCAAGCAACTTCCCCAAGGTTACACAGCTCGTGACATGAACCCCTCTTCACGCCCAGATTTCAGGGTGGTTTAAACGTGTTTTCTGCAGGCTGCGGATTGTGCTCTCCATTCTGTGGGTGAAGAGGCTGAGGCTTGGAGCAGTGACTTGCTTTGAGCCACACAGCCTAGTCCTTCCTGTGGCTTGCCTGGAGGCTGGCGGCAGGCATTGTGTGACCCTGAGGTGACATGCACAGGTGTGTACGGGCAGCCCGCTTTGCAGGCAGGATGTGGGCTGTTGTTCCCAGGTGCCTGTTCCTGTTCCATGGGATGAGGCCCCAGGGCAGGGGATGGACTGTGTGGTTTGGGGACAGTTGTATTTTCAGGTCTTGGCCCTGGTGTGTAATTCCCTGGCATCAAAATCCAGCCGAGTCTTCAAAGCTGAGTACCCTCCAGGAAGGGGTGGGGGCAGGCAAATGGGAGACACGGGGTGGGTGGCGGCGGAGAGTGAGGCCATGGGGAAGGACTGCTTGGCTGGTTGATCTAAGGGTCAGGGAGGTGTTAATTCATTCATTTAAATAATGTAATTATTGAGCATCTACAGCACCAGCCTTAGAGAGCTTTATGCTTTCTGTTTTATTTGATCCACCTTTTGAAGAGAGAGAATTAAAGATGGGTTTTCCAAATGAGGCTCAGAATGGGAAAGTGAGGTGCCAGAGGCCACATGGATGGGAGGCAGAATTTGACCTCAGGATTTAGGATTCCTAGTCTCAAGTTCAAAGGGTGTCATGACACCTGCCATCCAGGGTCATGGCTGTGTGCCTTCTGTTGTTCAGAGTGCATTCTGCTGCCCTGAACGCCACTGTGGCTGTGACAACCATATCCCTGTGGTCCTGGGACCTTCGTGCCAGGCCCGGTTCTGAGTCACATGGTGTCCTTTATGGCATGGAATCCTCATAATGCCGCAGGAGGTGGGTTCTGTGGAGACAGGGATTTCTCCAGTAAGTTGTCCATGGTGCAGAACCTCACAGGTGTCTGGATCCTCATATTCTGTTGTTTTTAAGGCTGGAATTCAGTGGGGTAAGCCCAGGCCAGGGGCCACCTGTGTGCCCTTAAGAGTGGAAGGGCGGGAGGGGGACACGGGGCATTTTCCCCGTGCTTAGCCACACAGTGTATCTCACTAAGTTAATCGATGGCTGTTTATCAGTCCCGATTGCTTCCTTTCCCCTCATCTGTGCATTCAGTGAGCTTTTACAAAGCCACTCCCATGTTCCAGAGAATGCCAGAGTGTGGGCACAGGAAGGAAGAGACCCTGGGCACCCTCGGGAGCTCTCACTGCAGACTCCTTCAGGACAGGGCAAGACGCAGGCATGTTCTGGACGCTGCTCAGGCTGTCCCATGGTTGGCTGTTAGTGGCTCAGTGCCTGGGGTTCAAGGAGGCCAAGAACTAGCTGGAAGGGCAGAGGGTGAGGACCTAGAACAACAGCCCCCCAGGGTTTCATGCCAAGCCCTGGCAGCCGCCAGCCCTGCGCATAAAGGCCCCTACAGAATTCTCCTTGGGCTGATCTCCACCCTGGGATCAGGGACCTGCATTCACTAATGGTCCCCCTCCTTAAGGGTATGAGCCCTGACCCCTGTCCTTCCCCACATGCACTGAGTGGTGTCATCTGCAGAGCAAACCAGGATAAGGCAATTCCTGGAAATATCCCCCATTTCTTTCGGATTAAGTCTCACCCTCTTGCTAGAATGGATCAACCAAGGCAGATAGGGTGGCCATTTGGTAGGTCCAGCCCACCTCTTATTACTCAGGTTCCAAGGTGGAGGGCCTAGAGCCCCTGCAGGTAGACTGGAGCCAGCTCTTGGGCCGTGGAGGCCCAGCACTGTCTCCCATTGGCCTCCCTGAGTCTGGCCTCCTGGAGGGCTGGAGATAGGAGACACCCTTCCTGGAAAGAGCAGCTGGGGGACATTGCTGATAAGGCCCTGTGGGCGAGCCCAGAACCAAAAGGGCTTGCCAAAGAGGTCATTTAGGAATCTAGGAATCCACCTTCCTTGAGGTGGGTGCTGAAGATAACAATGCTTTTGAAGTTCCGTTGTGGGAGATAGGATCTTTGTGGCAGAGCCTGTCACCAGGGAGCCATCTGGATGGATGCCCCCTGATAGGAAGATCAACAGGCTGAAGATAGGGAGAGCACTTATCACTGAATGCCTCTACAGGGCTGGCTCTGAGGCACTTCCTTCCTGTTAGCCCTTTTCTGGAGTCTGTCTCCACTTTGCAGATGCAGAAACTGAGGCCTAGATCACCATTTTGTAAGTTTTAGTTTTTAAGAAATATCCCCGATGAGGAGGACACTGTTTTAACTTACAAGAGTTTAACCGAGCACATGCTGTAGGCTGGCTCAGTGTTGCATCCTGGGAGGACAGAAATGAGTAGGATGCTCTTTTTTTCTTCCCCATAGGGAATTTGGGTCTCTTGCTTGGGGGAGGGAATTTAGAAGAATCAGGTAATCAGTTTAGCCAAGGTCCGAGTGCTGTGGTGGGGATGGGGAACACTGTCCGCATACAACGGGCCCTACTGCCTGGACTTGGGGTGCTCAGGGGAGGAAGGAGTTAGATCAGGGAAGAGGCAGCGGGAGGCAGGAGAGGTGAGCAGAGACCGGATGCTGGGCACTGAACACAGGACATCTGCTCCTGTTTCATCCTGCACCAGATCCTTGGGGTGGGTGCCGCATTCACGGTGCATTTCTAGCTCCAGCGACATGGAGGACTGAGGAGCTGAGAAGGCTGGGTATGCTTGTTTGTTTGGCTACTGGGGATTGGACCCAAGAGGTGCTTTACTACTGAGTCACGTCCCCAGCTCTTTTTTGGTTTTATTTTGAGACAGAGTCCAAGCTGGCCTCAAATTTGTAATCCTCCTGTCTCAGCCTCCTGAGTTGCTGGCATTACAGGTGGGCACCACCACACCTGGCCTGTGCTTATGTTCTTAGGGAGCAGGGCTGAGAAGTCCAGCCTTCTTAGGGCTGGGCCTGCGTCTTCTCACTCCCAGGTTGAGCTTTCTTCCTGTCTAATGGGAACACCCCTCCATTTTAGCATCCCTGTTTTTCAGAGGAGCGGGTGGGGATTTTGAGATGGATCGTTATTGCCTCATCCCCCTGGGGTGCTTGGGAAGGGCAGTGGAGGTATTTGGGACAGGACCCTGAAGGGCTGTGTGCTTCATGTGGGCAGGAGTAGGGTGTGCACATTGGGTCCCCAGTGTGTCCAGTATCTGGGTGACACATGGCAATTGCTTGGTGTGTGAGTGAGGGCCATACTGGACAGCATTTGATATTTAATTCCTGCTCCTCTCACCTCTTCCTGTCTTTTCTATGGAAAACTGGGGCAGAGAAGTTTCTAGAAGTATGAGCCCAAGGGGATTTAGTACCCTTAGATTATTTTATTTTCACACAAGACAGTTGCCACCTGTTTAAAGCAGCTTAAGTTGCAAATATTAAAACCAGCTCTGCACCCTCTGCCCTGAGTTCTGGGCACCCTTGGCAAAAGTTGGCTCAGCACCTATCAAGCTCTGTGCTGGGCACTATTTTCAGCCCGTGAGACAATAGGGAATGATCTGTGGAGTGGGGAGCTGGCTCAGGGAGGCATGGGGTCCTCTGTCCTGCGGGGCCTCTGGTCTGGGCACCTTGGAACACCATCCTGACAGTTCTCTGTTCTGCTCTTGACCCCCAGTTCGTTCATGTCAACTGATCAGTTGGATTAAAAATATCTTCAGAGTCTATTTCCAGTTCTGGGTTAGTTCTCACCTGGTGACTCTTGTTGGGGGCTGGGTGTCCTGTAGGGATGTCCCTCCCTTGGGGGACTCACTGCAGAGGAGCGAGCCCAGCCTGCTAAAGTGCACTGAGATGCGAGGAGCCCTGTGACAAGAATGAGCTCAGAAGGCCACAAGGATGAGCAGGGGGTGGGACAAACAGAGGCATCTCAGCTGGTCCTGAGGTGGCAGCACCTGCCCACAGCCCTGTCCTCCAGACTTGAGGTGGCCCATCCCCCACAGCAGAAGGCCAGTGGCTCATTCCTTCATGTGTTGGAGATTGTGCCTGTCGTGGGGCAGGCGCCTCCTTGGCCCTGAGGTTACAGTAGCTTGTAACCCCAGCCACTTATGGGACCAGAGCTGGTGACCTCTGTCACCAGAGGTGACACCTGTTCAGCACCAGGCTTCCTCCTGGGGCCGGAGGCGAAGGCTTCCTCCTGGGGCCGGAGGCGAAGGCTCCCTGTTATTTTACTGGAGCTGCTGTAAAAAATGACGCCCCACGGTGGCTTCCAACAGCAGAAGTGTGTCCTCGCCCGGCCTGGAGGTTGGCGAGGCCCTGTGTCCCCTGAGGGCCGGGGGGCGGGGGGAAGAAACTCCCTCACCCCCTGCAGCCCCTGGAGCCTCTGGGTGCTCCTAGCTTCTGGCTGCCCTGCTGAGGCCTGCCTCCTCCTCCACTGGCCTTCTCTGGGCCTGTCCCTCCTTCTCCTCTCTTACGAGGGCTCCTGTCATTGAACTTAGGGCATCTAATCCAGGGCCACTCATCTCCAGTTCTTTAACTCAGTCACATCTGCAAAAACCCTTTTCTCAAAAAAGGCCACCTGCATTCGTTCCATGGAATGTCGTTGGGGTGGATACCCTTCAGCCCGCAGCAGGGCCGGCATTCCTGGGGAAGGTCGGGCTCCCTGGGCTCTTCTCCGGTTTTCCAATTTGTTCTTTTTTTTTTTTTTTCTTTTCCTTTTTTTAAACCTAGACAATTAAATATAATTTTTTGGATATGATTTCACTTTCACATGAGTGTAAGTCACAAAAATAGCACCAAGGGCTCCCACAGGCATTTTACCCAAGTTCACCAGTTCCAACCTTTTGCCCCTAAGTAGGTGAAACGCGCCCTTGTCCTTCAGGCTGAGTGGTGGGTACGCTGTGAAGCCCTGCCCTCCCCCAGCCCAGCGGCCCACGGGTGACTCCTGGGGCTGGATAGTTGTTTCGTCCCTTAAGGCAGCTGGTCTGCCCAGGTTCAGTGTTGGCATTGGTGTTACCCCATTGGGTAGTAAGAAGAGCATCTGTTCCTGAGAAGGTGACACTGACCTGGCAAAGTCACAGCAAGGGTGAAGTCGCAGTGTGCTCACCCCACTCTGAGCCAGGGGCCACCCTGGGCCCTGTCCACTTCTCCCGTCTCTCTGATGTTCCAGCTGCAGGCTCCTGTCACCCAGTGAAGGTGGCTTGGAGAAGGTGGCTCCCTGCCCGCTGCACTTTGGTCCGTTTCTGCCCCACTCCAAGCCTTTGGCTGCATCTGTTTCTGCCCCATTCATCTTACTGGGGCGTCCTGTTGAGGGCTTCCCAGCACCAGGCCTTCAGTGTGGCGAAGGGCCTCATGCAGTCACCTGGAACTTGCAGGGAGGAGTCACTAAGGAGGGGGATGATGAATTTGGGGTATTTCTCAAAAGAAGTGACAGCTGCTGTGGGTTAGAAGGCCACCTTGGGGGCATCACTCAGGTGAAACAGGTAGGGAAGCGGGTGCAGAGCAGGGCCAGACAGGTGAGCCGACTGCTGGCGTGACCCAGGACGGTGCTTCAAGCTCTGAAGAACTTCCATTGTACCCTGAGGTTGTGGACCTGCTGCGAGGAGAAGAGGCAGGGGTTACTGGATGGCCGCCATCCAGAAAGCTTACCCTGAGTTCAGGCAGAGTCACAACCGGAAACCAGGCAGAGAGAGTGTCATAACGCAGAGAATGTGTTCAGGGCACAGGTGGGGATGGTAGGTGGGACGGGTGGGGAGGGTAGGTGGCTGGGTTTGAATTAAATTACATTTTATTATTAGGAGTCCCAGTAAGTGCCAGCAGGTCAGCGTAGCTGCTGCTGTCCTGATGAGCGGGAAGGGTGGTGATGGCATGTAAGAGAAAACCAAGTGACAGGCCTGTTGGCATCCCTTCATAGTCCTAAAAGCTGTGGGAAGGGGCAGGGACAGTACCCTACCTCGACGACATGGATGGGGATGCAGAGGTGCTCAGAGGTGACGTGAAGCGCATGGAGTTAACACGCCGGGGAAGTGGCAGGGCTGCTCCGGGGCCCGAGTCTGGGGGCTCCATGCCAGGGTCCCTCTCTTAACTTCTTGAGCACCAGCCTGTTTCTCTCCTGTGCAGGAGTTTTCCACATCAGTCTAGGAAGTAAGCCTTTGTTGAGGCCCAGGATGGCCGCGGGGATCGCCCCTCTTCTCGGCAGCCAGGGCAGGCCTTGGGAGCAGCGTGGAGCTTGCTGTGGTGTGGCAGTTTTCTCTCACCTGCCCTGCTGGACGTCACCTCCGGCCGTGTGGGGCTGGTGAACACCAGAAGTGGGGCTGTCGTGACTGAGGGATTGCAGTTTTACTGGGAATTAATTTTAATGGGTGGAAATTTCAACAGCCCCTTGGCCAGTGGCTGCCTCACATAGTTCTGGAGTACCGGGCCACCTGATATACTTGGCTTTCCATGTTGTGCCACTAGAGAGCCTGGTTCTGAGCCCAGTTAAGGGCCAACTGGGCTTCTGCTGGCTTCTGGGTGGATCTCAAGACGGTCTCTGCTCATTATCCTTTCTGGCTCTGGGCTCTGTTGCAGGTGGACATGGATCAGCTTCAGGCGCTTGTGGAATGTTCGAAGGACCTTTGTGGATGCCCCTTTCTTGCTGGGTTGCCCTCCCATCCTGCAGGTATGCAGAGGGAGCACCTGCTGGTGGGATATCTTTACCCTCCCTGGGGTTTGTTCAGACCCTGTCCCTCTGTCACAGCGGAAGGAACTGTGGCTGGGGTGCCCGCTGCTGAGCTAGGCCCTGAGCTGCGGGCCCCTTACTCCTAGAAGGGAAGCCCCCCCAGGAGTCCCTGATGCTCAGCTCTGGGAGATCTTGATAGCAGAGCGACCTTTTGGATAATGAATGTTTGTTTCTGGAGACTCCTGGGACACATACGCAGGCTGATTGCAGGTTGGGTGTTTTTTACAGGAACGAGTGTCCACCCGCTGATCACAAGTGGTCAGGTCAGAAGGTCAGGGCCTCTGCTTGAACTGAAAGCCAGACCTAGAACCTCCTGTTGAGGTAGGCGATGAGTGAGGTAGGCGATGAACTGGGGAGAAGGGGAGGTTGGCTCTGGAGAGCTTGGAGAAGCGGGTAGAGGGAGGGCATAACCTGGATTGGGTCACTGAAGTCCGAGTCCTCATCTGCTGAGTGCCCCAGATCCCCACCCCAGCCCCAGTAGTGGGTACAGGTAGGCTTGTGAAATGCTGTTGGCCGAAGGAAACAAAAATGGCAGAGGCTAGTGTCAGGCAGCCCTGAGGACACTGGGGTGCTTCATGGGGTGCGTATTCTGGGCGGGACTGCGAGGTCTGTAAACACTCCTGCCCAGCAGTGGCTCAAGGCTTGGGCCAGCTGTGAGGCCACTTTAGGAAGGCTCATCCTGTGTCCCTGGTAGCTCTTCAGCAAGGGACAGCTTAATGGGCAGCGCTTCCCCCTGTCATAAAGAGGGAAGGGTAAAGTATTTCAGGTATTTGAAGACTCCTTTTAATCTCAGCTTCATACATGCAGATAAGGAGAGGTGCTCATGGTGGTTCTAGAACTTGCCCAAGGCAGATTTGTTGAGAAGTATTCCATCACACACAGGCCTCATATGTACATGGGAAAGTCCCTCTGGTCAGTTTACCTCCTTTGACATTTATTGAGTGCTTGTAGTATGCACGGGGCTGCCTGGAACGTGCACTTTGGATCTGAAATTCCTGGAATCCCGTGGCTTGGGTGTTGCTTCCTCTTGGGTCCCTGTTCTTGGTTCATGGTGGTGCCCAGCTGCCAGCGGCATGCAGGAGGAGTGGAGCTCAAGGATGGCTCTGGAAGGACCGCTGGCTCGTTCCACAAGCGCATTGCGCTGAGTTTTCCAAATGGCAGCCTGGGAAATTCTGGATCTGTCAGAGCAGAGTGGGAGATCTTGAGAGATCTTGCAAACACCTGGGGTTACAAAGATGTCTTTTCTGTCTGACCTTTTAGGAACAGGGTGTGCACTGAATGGTCCCTGAGTGTGACTCACTAAGAGTTGCATGGTTGGGATCTCTGTCATCAAGACGACACTGGCCTGGGGTTGTAGCCTAGTGGCAGAGCGCTTGCCTAGCATGTGCAGGCCCCTCATCTACTCAGACCACCCTTGAAAAGCCAGCCAGAGAGTCACTGTGCCTTTTCTGCACTAGAGCCGGGAAAGGCAGGACATCTGGCCTCAACCTCCCTGGACGCCTGCTTCTGGGGGCCCTGCAGATTGCTCAGCAGTCGCTGCTACACTCCATCCTGTAGGGGCTGCGGCAAGACCTGGAAACTGTGCATTGCACCAGGCTTCGCCTGTCATTGTCACTGCCATGTTGATCAGTGCTTCCCACTGGCCTCTGCGGCACGTCGCTCCAGGTGGCCCACTTGACTACTTTGCAGGAAGTTGCTGGACTGAGCAGCAGGGCAGGATTTGGGGAGCCAATCACCCCTGGCCAGTCTCTCAAAGATTGCTGAATTGTTCCAAAAAGAGCTCTTGAACCCTGGCTTCTGTTCATTTAGGAAGACCTCTGCCCCGTGCTGTCTTGGGAACATGAAGGAGAAATTGCTGGTTGCTTTGCCCGTTGTACTCCAGCCCAGTGGCACAGTGGGCTCAGCTATAAGGAGGAGCCATGCCAGGGGCCCAGAGAACCAGCTGATTGTGGGAAGGACAGGAGCATTGGAGCCTCTGGAAGCTTCCAGATGACCCTGATGCCAGCCTGGGTTGAACCTCACTTGGCCATTTGATTGGGCACTCTCTGACCACCTGTGTACATGTGGTTCATGAAGACACGGGAGACACACCAGTCAGGACATCAGGGTAATGGAGACAGGGAAAGAGGTCACTGTTGCCCGCGGGGCTTAATCCTCACGCCTCACGCCTCTGCAGGAGGAGGGTTCTGAACTGGCCCTGTTTTATGAATGTCAAACTAAGGACACAGGGTCTGCTCGGAGGCAAAAGGCTGACAGTATTGGTGTCAGGATAAGCTGAGGTCCCTGAGGTTGCAGAGCGCTGGCCCTTAATCTGGCTGTCTGTGCTTGTAGTGTCGTTGTTAGGGTTCCTGTCCACTCTGGAATTCTACCCAGGTTCCAAATGAAAGGAAAATAATGTTCCTCATAACATGTTGCTGACCTGAGTTACCTTTTTGAAAAACACTTAGTTTAGGAAACTCAGATTTAAATCATCTGTAGGCCTCTCCATAGGGCTTTATATATTAGGAGTAGGACATTTGAATGCACACAGATCTGGGATTCAACCCTAAGGGCATCCTGGGGAGGAGGAAAAGGACTGAATCGTGCCTACATTTTCCATTCTCTGCCTAGAGATCACATTTCTTTGACTTAATCCTCAAAAGCCTCCTGAGTTGATCTTTTCTCATAGCCTGAGTTCTGTGTTTAGTGCCCCAGGGTTCTGTCCCAGCTCTTGTCCATACATTATTGCAGTTTTACCAGTAAAATGTCACCACCATGGTTGCTGTCACATATTGCACCAACAGCATTGTCGTTGCCAAGAATGGAATTGGAGAAGACAAAATCAATAAGCAGCCCCCGTGACTAATCACGATGCTTCAGATATCCAATATGCTCCATTCATACACTGAACAGAGAATTTACACAGGCATAGATATAGGGGGGAATAATCTGTAGCCATTTTTTTATCCGATGTTATAAACATTTATCTATTTTATTAAAACACTTTGTAAATTATCATTTTTAAAGCATATGTAATGGTTCTTTGATAAATCATATTCAAGCCAGTCATGTTGTTGAAAATCAAAGTTTCTAATAAGTTTCTGTTACACGTAAGGGTTACATAGTAACATTGCTGTTACTGTGAACATCTTTGCGCACATGCCTTTGATGGAAAATCCTTCCGACAGATTCTTAGCAGAAGGATCATTGAGTCAAAGGGTATGGCTTTATGATTCCAGATCCTTATTACCAAATTACTTTCCAACAGGATTGCTTATGCTTCCTCTGTTAGCACGTGGACATGTCACTTTCGCTACAGTGGCATCAACACTGGGTGTTATGAGCTCAGAAAACCCAATGCTGTAGAATGGTCCCTTGTTGGGTTGTACCTTTTCCCCTTAGTGAGGTTGTGTTCTTCTTTCCATCTGCTTGTTTACCACTCTCTTTGGGAGTGCTAACTTTGGCTGCTTCTTGAACCAAGTTGGTTACTTTCCATGTGGACTCTTTCAAGTTGAGCCAGTTACACTGCAGCCTTCACTTAAAACCAGTGAATTTCAAAATTGAGCCTTTGTGTGGAAGTCGATTAGCCCGTTGGCTCCCCTTGGAAGGCTGGGACTCAAACAGCCGCGCCTCACATCCACAAGTTCTGCATGAACTCACTGGACGGACTCGGGGTTTTTATGACTTTTAAACTTCACACTTTTACCCTTAGGATTTTCTTATGAGCAAGGTATGGTTTTTCTTTAGAAATAACTTTGAGACACACCTCCCTTCAATTATTTTTGGGCTTCCTTACTCAACAACAACAACAAAAAAAGAAGAAAAGTCCCTGTGTGTTCCTGTTAAGTCTCTTTATTTGTGGGTTGCTTGCGTTTCTAGATAGCTTTCTCTGATTTTCTCTTGCTGCCTCACACACCACATCCTGTGGGGCTGAGGCTTCTCCAGCACCTTGTATCTCTGCTGACTGCCGTGCCGTGCCTCTGGCTGGAGCCTTCCTCCCCAGGAAGGCTGAGGCTACTTGGAAGAGGCCGGGCTGGATTTTAAAGAGCCAGTGGTGTGTGCTTGGATGTGTAGAAATACCCATATTCAGCTGAGCAGGAATCATAGGATGGGAATTGGAATTTCAACTTAGAGGTACAGAATCTTAGGGCTTATGTATTTATTGGTGGTAATGGGGATTGAACCTGGGGTCTTCACATGCTAGGCAAGTGCTCTACCGCTGAGCTACGTGTTCAGCCCAGAATCTCAGCATTTGAAGAACCTCAAAAGTCACCTCTTCCATCCTTCTCTAGAGCAGGACTCCCCTCTACAGCATTCTGGTGCGTTGGCTGTTGCCTGCACCCCTTCCAAGAAATTTATGTCTTATTGAATAAAACCATGTTCCTACAGGCTGATTTCCCTTTATATATGTTATATATTTTATATATCTATGTGTGTGTGTATGTGTGTGTGTATTAAATGATTCCTAGTTGAGAGGATGTGAAGGAAAGCAAAAGGGACACCGGAACGCCCCACATCAAGCAGGTCTTTCTGTGAACACATGGCACTCTCTGCAGTGTGCTTTCAGGTCCAGCTGTCTCAAGTAGACTCCCTGAGCCTCAGTTTGCCCATCCTGGGACAAAAAGTCTGCCTTTCAGAGCTGGTGTCTAAGTGATAGCCCCCCCGCCCCAGGGTCCTGCACGGGGGAGGTGGAGATCCACGCCTGATGAGTGATCCCCCTGTGCTGATCTTCTCTCTGATGCTCAGGCTTCCTTCCTTTGCCTGGGCTGATTCCTCGGGTGATAGTTGACCCGGGGTCACTCGAGAGCACTTGCACTTGAGAGAAGTCATTTCTTTTTTTTCTTCTCTCCTTTCTGCTCTGGGAGAAGTCAGGAAACTGCTCAGAGGGGACTACTTTGGGGGCAGAGGGAGACCCACAGGTGACTTGGAACATGACAGGATAGTCCCCTGGGAGCTGTGATTTCTAGACAAGGAAGGGGCTGTCCTGCTCTTAGTCCCCCCCCCCTTCTCAGTCCTGGCATTTGTTAACCTGGGGTTCCCCTTTCTGACCCTGGGAGCTCTGAAGCTGTAGCCCTCAGGGACCCTGGGCTGGTTCCTGGTCCAGCCAGCCTGGCTCTCGAGGATGTGGGAGGGGTCACTCTTCCTGTGCCTGGGGTTGGCCTCCACTGGACATCTCCTTTACTCTTCCTTCCACAGGCTTTAGCAACGAGGCCTTGTAATCTTCTTTGGGACGCCAAGTCCCCCTCCCTGGCGCTTCGGCACTGTAGGCCTCTCCCTGTGTGTACCAGCAGCAGTGTGAGCCTCGGGGCCTCCAGCTTCAGCGCCCCTGTCCTCACCTGTGAATTGCCAAATGAGTTCAGAGGAGTCTTTTTTTTTTCTTTTTTGAGCCTTCAGCGTTTTCTTTAGAAAAATGAAAGGCTGAGACTTGGAGTTTTGGTGCTTTCTTAACCCTCCACCTGCTTTGACAACTGAAATCTTAGGCACCAGCCGTGTCCAAATAATTAACTCGTTAAAGGAAAGCTGCTAAACCAGGCGCACACCTGTAATCCCATCGATTTGGGAGGCTGAAGCAGGAGGATGGCAAGTTTGAGGCCAGCTTTAAACAAATTAGTGAGACCCTGTGTCAGAGTAAAAAGTTAAGAGAACTGGGGAGGGAGCTCAGTGGTAAAGCACCCCTGGGTTCAATCCCCAGTATTCCCGCCCCCCGCCAAAAAAAAAAGAGGAGAGCGGCTTTGGTCAAGATGAATGGCTGTTCTCCTGCTGTCCCCACCTCCTCTACATCAAGTCCTCAGTACTGACCTGCAGGAGAATTGCCTGGACCCCGGGGGATTTGTGAGCACAGTTGGGAAGCAGCACAAGGCCACGAACCAGGGATCTAAGAGCAGCGTCTGCTCAGTGACCACTAACTGTGTCCACCGCTTCACACAGGCTCTGTGATTCCTGCGGGCGCTCCAGGAGCTCCATATCCTCCACCTTGTATCTCAGAAAAGGCCCCAGGCTCAGGGAGGTGCTGGGCCCTGTGTACCTGTGGCTGTGCAGGAAGGAGGTGGCGGAGCCCCATCCCAGCGCAGGTAGCTCTCAACACAGCCCGCCTGCCTGCTCTCTGAGCTTTACTGCCTCCCTGCGACGTGGGACTCCATCCTCCATGGCCCAGCATTTTTGAGATGGCTTCAGCTTAGGGACCTGTAATAACAGGCCAGAGGCACTGGTGTTTTCTAGAACACACCACAGCATTTCATAACGTGCCTCTGTGAAGTCACTGGTTCCGTGATGTCTCGGGGCCCAGTCCACCCCTCCCTCCCGCCGTCCTCAGGACTCCCTTGCACTCACCGCTGGCCTCATCCCTTCTCCCCTCAACACCCCCATCTCCTTTTCCAGGCTTCACCATCCGCAGTGAGTTCCTGAATGAGCCCCTGAATGAGCCTAGCCTCGGGGGTCTTGTCACTCCAGGAGGGAGACGGAGGCCACATCCAGGTTTCTCCTGGCCCAGGTCTGCCCCTGAGGCTGCTTCTCAGCATGGAGGCGCCAGCCCCCAGCTGCTTTAAGGGAGTGACAGAGCTGGGGAGAGAAGCCCCTGTGGACAACCCCAGGATGGCTTCTTCAAGAAGTCTCCCTTCGTCCTGAAGCATGGGCTAGCAGCTGTCACCCATCACGCGGGTCCCAGGAGCGTGATGGCTTTTATCACTATAGGATTAAGTCTGCAAGCTGCAGTGATGGATCTTAGTGCCTTCTGTCAACTGTCTCCACTGGTCAAAGGCAGTCGGAATCCACATTCACGGTGATAGATGTTACAGGGACAGACTGTCCCCTTGCCGTGCCCCTTTGGGCTGTCACAGTGATGAGGTGGTGGTGTTTACCTGGTAGCTCATGAACAGAGCCAGGACTCGGCTTGCTAATGCCAGTGATTTTCCTGTATGTTCTCTCCTTTCTTTCAGGCTGCAGGGCACAAGCTGCCGATTTCTTCCAGGGAGTTCTCCATGAGTACCTTAGTCATCACCTTCATCGCTAACGGTACCTGAGAATCATGGCGAATTACTCATTAAATGCACACGAAGTCATCGTTGCCCTTCATTTATTGGGTAGCAGTTTCAGAAGTGGCTTTCACGTTCAGCAGCCGTATGGGTCCATCATCCATTTGTTCGTACGTTCACCTAATCTCTAGAGAAGCTTTGCCAGCCATCATGCCTGTACAGGGTGTTGGGCAAACAAAGATAAAGAAATGGGTGTCCACCTCAACCACCTGGACGCAGCCCCGTGTTAGAACCAGCGCGAGTGTTTGCACGCTCTCCGTCGCTCTCACTGATCACGGTTGTGAACCCGGGCGGCTTCGGCATCCTGGTCAACATGGTGCTCCAGGGAAGCAGCTCGCACCTAGGAGTGCTGCTCGCTGTACTTACTGGTCTTCATCCTGGTGCCACAGGACCTGAGCACAGACCGTAGGAACCTTCTGGGTGCATGCTGGGTTCCCTGGGCAGCAGTTGTGGAGATGTAGACTAGTGAGCAGAGTTTATCATGGGGTGCCTTTGGGATCAACAGCGGGGTGACCAGGAGGATGAATCCAGGATGAGACAGAGGGAGAGGTCAAGCTGTGACGGCGTGACAACAACGGACAGTCCTACAGGCACCCAGGAAAGAGAACAACCTTTGAGAGTTGCCCTAAATCAGGGTGAGGTTTATCTGTCACTGCTTGTAGCCTTGCCTGGAAGGATAATCTACCTTGACCCGAGGTAGCGATATCCAGATGGCCTCTCGAGAGGACCGGCAGCTGAGCATCATCTACCTGCGCTTCCACCCACTGCCTTGAGTGATGGCCAAATGGATATGTAGGTGCTTTGTTCCCATTTTGTCCTCTGGACCCAGCATGTAAGAAGCACTCAGTGTATTGTGGAAGGGAATTATCTAAGCTTCGTAGGAAGCAGCAAATATTTACTGTTTTGGCAGTGGTTTATTTTGATCCTGTTACACATCGGGCACCAGTGCTGTTCCTTCAGAGTTTACAATCTAGGGGTTTTGAGGTGGGCGGTGGTTCAATCTGGCTTCCTGGAAGACTCGACCTTCATTCTGGGGGTGTGACTTCCTGGACTGTGGGCTCTGGGCCAACTTTGGGCCCAGTGTATCCTTGGCTCTCTAGAAGATGGCTTATTGAGAACGGAGAGTTGAATGGGTCTGGGATGTTTTCTCAGGGAGGGGAATCTCCATTGAACTCACCAGTTGGTGCACCTGTCCACCGTGGGAAATTCCCTGCCGAACTTAGGTTCACTGGTGTTTTAACTCCCAGTAGCCTGGAACTTCCCCTGGGGTCCCATTCTCAGTGATTTTACATCACTTGAGTAATTAGAGAATGGAACTAAGTGGAAACACATACGCGCGCACATACACACACACACACACACATATACACGTACATACACATATATATTTTTTCTTTCTGTGAGTCACCAAAAACTACAGTATATACAAAACCACTTAGATTTTTTTTCCTGTATGCAAATGAGCTGTCATTACAGTTCAGGAAGTAGAGACTCTGAGCAGCGAGAATGAGATGAGATCAGTAAATTCTAGATATGAAAGAGGCATAGAGATTGCCTGATCTAGCCTCCTTCCTGTGCAGGAAGCCCCTGATGGGGACAGGGCCGCGGCTGGGTGCTAGGAGAGAGGCGCAGGGTGTGCGGCTCTGTTCCCAACGCCCTGGGCTCCCCGGGAGCAGGAGGAAGGTACCGGGGCATGGTGGTTGTGTTTATCTGCACAAGTCACCCAGGTGATCAGAGAGGCTTTTACTGAAAGCAGTGGCTTTGATGTTCTAGGTGACAAGACCCAAGCATGCTGGCAGGAAGGGAGGTTTTTGGGGTTGGAGAAATGAAACTATTTACTTTTGGTGGTGACTTAATCACTTGACACCCCTAACTACGGTGGGAGGATGTTTGTGAGGGAAAGTTGAATGCAAGAGTAGGTACATAAAGGAAAGTCTGAGGTGGTCGAGGAGGTGACCCTGCCTCCACGGCTCAGGGAAAACCTCCCGTCACAGCGGCCTTCCAGTCTCTTTGCTCCCACGCCCCTAGGTCCTGGTTTCAGTGGTGAGATTCACAGGGCACTTGATGGTTCCAGAGCACCTCGCCTCCTGCAGGCCCCACAGGAGACAGTGCTGCTGGGCGCTGCTGCCTGACTCACCCATACAGCCCCCCAGGCCACTTGGCTTGGAAACCAGTGGTCTCCAGCTCCGGATCCTCTTCCACAGGGCCTTGGTGGACCTCCCTGTTCCTCCTGGGGAAGGCGCAGGCTTCCAGAGCCTGGTTGCTGGGGCTCAACTTTCTCCCCCTCCTACCACCCTTTCTCCTCTGTGGACACCGTGGGCGCCTTTCCTGGCCATTCTTGCCCTGGTTTCTTGAGCTGTCAGATGGGGATGGGAAGAACCCTGCCTGCCTCCTGTGTTGTCGGGAAGCACCGTCCGCTTCCTGGCAGGTGCACTGTCGGGGTTGGTAGCTGGGGTCAGGGTTAGTGGGGGCCAGCTCCCTTCCATGGGTTTCGCAGCAGAGCTGGGATTTCAGACACACACAGACTTGGCCTTAGCCACGCCTGATCCCCTGTGTCGCTGCTGCTCCTGAGTCTTTAGTCCTTCTAGACCCTCTGTCCTCACCCAGTAGGAGGGTGTTCACTGAGTGACAGCTGGTGCCAGAGACCAGGCCTTGCACAGCAGAGCACAGAACAGGCTCACATGGTAACTGCAGTCATTTATTGTTTGGGGTTCAAACAAAACAAAATAATTTTTGTTTTAAGTAGAAAATAAATTTTGCTATTAGAAGGAATTAATTAAAATACATTTTGAAAAAGTGGTCTTATTCTTTTGCTGAAATTGGAATAAGCCTCTTAGCACGTTTCCTCTTGCTATCATGGAACACCTGAGATGCTGATTTGAAAAGCAGTTCATTTGGGCTCACTGTTCCGGAGGCCAGGAAATCCCAGATTATCAGCTGCCTCATTCTGCTTCATAACATGGCAGAAGTCAGAAGGACAAGACAGCAGGTGCAGAAGAGGCAGAATACCAAGGGCAGTTTTGCTTTTTAACAATATGCTATTTTAATAACTAGTCGAGTCCCATGAAAGCAAGCAAGAACTCACTCATCCATGAGAAATAACCCAGGCCTAAGGAAGGCATGAGTGCCTTTGAACAACTTGCAGCCCCACCTCCCACTATGACGGTCACTTCGACATGAGCTTCAGTGGGGACAGACTACTTTCAGATCACAGCAATAAGTCATCACAAGACACAACATCCAACAGGGAGAAGCACTTCATTGAAGCCTCCTGCCTGTGTCCCCAGATTACTGTCTCCCAGATGACCTGGCTGTCACCAGTTTATTGGGTCTTCCAAAGATAGTCTGTGTATTGTTGAAAAGATGGATGTCAGTGACTGTGTCTACTAACAGTATTGAGCACCTGCTGTGTACAGTACTGTGCTCATACATAGAGGGCAGAGAGACACGGGATGGGGCCCCTGCAGTCCACCTTTGGGTTTCAGGGTCGAGTCTCTGAGGCAGAGGAATGCTGGTCTTGCTGCTGTGCTGACCTGAAGTACCCACTGAAGGATTCCACTGCCTGTGGAATCCCTGTTTGGCAACCTGGGTTCAGATGCCAGCTCACCCATGTACCCAGCTGCCTGATGGGAAGACTGTGTCCTGTTTGTTTCTGTTGGTCCTGTGAAAAACTGCTCCTGGGTCACATTAATGACAGTAATGATCCACTCTCCTTTGTTTTCCTTGGTGGGACAAAGTGGTGGTTCAGTTGAATTTCAGTTTTATCTTTTGTAATTTTCTACACCGTGAATTGCAACGTTTGTAAGTAGGTAACATGGGTTATGCTAGAAAGATCTTTATTTTTTGCTTGCATGAGCAAGGTTAGTTCTCAGCTCCCTAGACCTGTGTCTCTCCTTGTCTTTAACCTTTGATCATCTTTTATTCTGATGACTTCATTCAAACTAGCAGAAAAAAAAAATCACAAGGGTGATACAAAGAACTGCTGTATACCCAGATTCACCAGTTGTTAGCTTACACTGCAAAAACTCTCCTCTCTCTCCCCTATTTGAATAAGGTGCAGCCATGACCTTTTATCCCTAAATATTCAGGATGCATTTCTGAAGAACAAGGGATTCTCTTGTGTAACCACCGTGGGATTGTCAGACTCAGGAAATGTAGCATTGCTGCAACTGAATTATCTAATGCACGGACCAGTTTCATCCGGCATCCTGATGTCCTGTTGGACGACTTCTTCCTGATTTTGAGTCCCTTGTCCATGGCAGCCATATCCCTTCACCTTGCCTTTAACCTGCAGCATCTCCTTGGCGGTTCCCCAACCTTGACCTTGTTGCAGAGGTCTGGCCAGTCGTTTGGTAGAATGCCCCTGGTTTGGGTTAGGACCTTCGTACTTGAAAGCTCATGTTCACCACTTGTTCGACGACGTCCCCTATATCCTTGGTGGTCCCCTCCCCTGTGGCTATCAGTGACTATGTCCATCGATCCATCACGGTGCAACCCTGATCTGGGAAGGTAGCCACTCGATGCCTGATTACAGGCAAGGACCAGAGAGGTTGTTAAGTTGACTGCCCGTGGTGACACAGCAACCTGGTGGGGACTAGCTCTGGCCTGGCAGCCTGTACCTGTTGGAATCTGGTGAGCATGGGAGCCGGGCTTGCTGACCTCTGGGAGACGTCTGGCCATATCTGGGTTTGTGTCACTTTCTGAGGCTTCCTTCAGGGCAGCGACATATTCCCAGGCTGGCCTGGACTCAGAAACTTCCGGGGCAAAGTGGTCTCACCCTCTGCCATCCAGAGCTGCTGTAGGGGCCACAGTCCATCCCGTGGTCTACTTGCAGTGGGCAGATGGGGTTTGGCTGATTTTGAGGTCAAAATTGTGTGCCAGTCTTATTTCATGGCTGGCTTTCTCCCGCTGTCCAGGTGGCTGAGGGTCCTTGCCTGGGGGGCAGCTGGTCCTGGCTGCAATCTGTGTGTCCAGTTGGCTCCTCTACCTGGGCCACGTGTAGGTGGTGTTCAAGGTTCCTGCCCCAGAGGAGAGGCTGCTTGGCTGCAGCGGTGGGTGCAGCCGGGGTGCTGTGGGTGCTGCTCTTCTTCTCTTTTGACCTTTTCCTGGTCCTAGGGATTGAACCCAGGGGTGCTTTACCACTGAGCTACATCCCTGGCCCTTTATTATTTTGAGACAGGGTCTTGCTGAATTGCTGAGGGTCTGAGTTGCTGAGGCTGGCCTCTAACCTGTGATCCTCTTGGCCCAGCCTCCTTAGTCACTGGTATTACAGGTGAGCTCCACTGTGGTGACTCAGGCCCTGCCTCCCCTTCTGGGTGGAGAAGGGAAGATAATACCACCCTGCCTTCTGGCTTACGAGAGGAATAGAGGACCTGGCACTGGTGACACAGTGGGAATTCTGCTGGCAGACCTTGAAGCAGAACGGCTAAGGGGTTGGGGCCTCTCTACCTCTCTGCTTCTTGCGTCCTGGAGGTCTTGGGGGCCTAGATCTTCCTGTCATAGTGGCCCGGGTTCCTTCGACAGCAGAGTATGCTGGAGTAGGGCTCTTGCAATCCTGGAGACATCAGGAAAACTTGTGAGCATCCTTAGAGGGCCCACAACTTGTTGGAACAGGTCACCTGCAGAGTCCTTTCAACCCAGAGCGAGTGAATTTCCTGTCCTTGAGGGCTGTGTTGAGGGGAGATGGCGGAGGCCTGGGTGGCGGCCCCCCAGGCCTAGGCCCTGGCTCATGGTACACCTTGGGCCTCTCCCTGTTCCCTGTTCTTCTGCCGGGCTCCCCAGACATCTGAGCGGGTTCCCCATGGCCGCCCCGTGCTGCACCACTCTCCTGCCCCTGGTTTGTCTTGTGTGGGAGTGACCCCACTGCTGTCCAGGTTCAGAGTGTAGACAGGATGGGGACCCTCCCACTTTGTACCAGGCTCTGGGCCCCCAGCTACCCTAGGCCTCTCTCCCTTGTGCCTGCAGCCCCTAGGGAAACTTAAAAATGAGCCCCTAGTTTCCCTGGGACATCGCTCCTTGCGTGTGGTTAACACATTGATTAAGAACATTAGGCTGCCTTGGAGAGAGGTTCTTTTTCCTACAGGAGCCAGTGATCTGTGTTATCACTGTTCCCACAGCTTGTGCCGACACGGGGGTGGGGGGCACCTGGCAAACCAATGGTTCACCTGCACATTCTGCTAGGGGTCCGTCAGCCTCCTTAACTGGCCTCAGTGTTAGTTTCCATTTTAAAATGAGAGTGTTCCTGTGTCCTGACCCCCCAGGATCACCGTGGGTGTTCAGTGGGGTTCCATGGGACGGTCCTGAGCGGAGCATCCTTGGCAGGGTGTGCTGGTCACCGGCTCTGTGGTCGTGATGAAGGCACCTGTAGTTTACAGAGCCACTCCTTCCTGTGCTGTCCAGTGTCGCCCACGGCACACCGGGAGGTGGGCAGTGCTTCAGTCCATCCCATTTCACAGATGGCTGATCTGGGAAGTGAGGGCCATAGCCTGGCTGCAGCTGGGGACCTTTGCCCCAGCCCTGGTCTCTTCTGGACTCTCCCTGCCTCACGTAGTCTCCCCAGCCCCAGGGGCTGAGTCCCTGCGCTGAGGGAGTCACCCAGGAGCTAGGAAGAGGGGAGACTTTATTTTTTTTCTTAGGAGTCATCTAAGCAGTGAAATCTCAGGCCCCCGTTTAAGTGACAATAAGAGGTGCATGTCTAAGTGCTTTTAATTTTATGCTCTGCGGAGATTCTCAAGGCTAGGAACAAGTCTTCAGGACAACCACCTGAGGCTCAGGGTTTAACTTGCTGAGGCCCCTAAAAGACCTTTGGAGCAGGAGGGGTGGGTGCCAGCCCAGGAGGTCTGATAAGAGCCACTGTCAGCCAGGAAGTCCTGCTGTCCTTTCTGGGCAACCAAGAGAGTGTGTCTTGACAGCAAGGCAAAAGGTGCTTTCCTTGCCTAAGTGCCCGGGGAGCCCGGGTGGGCGCAGGCTGTGGGTGCAGAGGCGCCAGGGCCGGTGTCTGAGTGTGCGGCGGCCAATAGTGCTTTTCCTGTGGGGGGATCCACCCTGCACTGCTGAGAACCGGGCTCTGCACGCTGGGCGGGTGGACCAGCACTTCTACAGGAGGAGGCGCGACTGTGCTGAGCTGCTGCAGGTCTGTCTGGGGTGCTGACCCCCCAGGGGAGAATGTTGCCTCAAAGCAACAAACATGGCCATGCCCTTCCCAGAGGAGAGAGGGGGATTCATCGTGGCTTGGGAAACATAAGCTGCCCTGCCCACTGCTCCCACCTGTGGGGCAGAGATATTTGGCCAGTATTCCTAGAACTGAAGGCAAATCCCCCTTCAGAACTTTCCAGTGTCCTCTGTCCTGAGCCTGTGCCGACAGCCCCATCCCTTTAACCATGTCACTGCCAACATGTTGGGTTGCTTTAGGGACGGGGGGCACCCCGCTGTGAATGTGATTGTAAATGTACAATGTGGCTTTCTGTGGAGTCCACACTGGAGCATCACTGTCCTCGAAGGACAGAGACGGTATGTGCCCGAGCCCCCAGACAAACACCAGGCCAGGTCTGGGGTAGCCTAAGAGGGTCTTCCTGAGCCATGAGGCCAGGGGCCTCCATGCTCCTTCCTGCAAGGTCCCATCCTTCTGGCCACCCCATGGAACCCTCTCAATGATCAGTTAAGATAGCAATCTCTGATGACACTACAATTTTTGTTCCCTGAGTAAGTAATGCATGTTGACCACAGATCACATGCTAGATGATTGTGTGGAGCTTAGATAAAATTTATGACAAAGTTAATCTGATGCAGCTGCCTGGCTCACACAATCTCCACCATCTACGGGATGAGCCGGGCCTCCAAGGACGAGCCATTCCCAGCATGAAGTTATTGGGTTGTGTCTTGCTCCTCTCCCCCCATAATTCTTGCTATCGGATGACTGAAAAGCTCTGGTAGGAAAGGAGACAGGATTGATGGGCAGGGACTTGGGAGTCAGGAGGACCCAAGTGCCAGTTCTGGCTGGGCTGCTTGTGTGCTTTCTGAAACGGGGATATCGGATCCGATCTCCAAAGGTATAGAAGGCATCCCATAGGACTTGGCACATAATAGTTGGCAAATAAATGTCTCTTTTAGGGGGTTGCTTTTCACTTGGCATATAGTGAATATGAAGTTTTGATTTTATAATTGAATGAATCATCTTTTTATCAAATCCATTCAAGAGAAACATTAATATTAATAATTCTCTTTTTCTTATGTATTTCTAGAATCTGGCTACACCTGGGATCTAAGTGCTTTTCATCTGAGAAAATGCATCTCTATTCAGCCCCTCAGGACTTCCCTGAAGGAAAGATAGGATATTTGAGGTAAGGGATGTTCTCCTGAGCCTTGTGGGAGCAAATGTGACTTTCGGAATTGGTGGTCTCAGCAACAGAATGTGGGGTGTGGCGAATGGGTGTGGCGGATGGATGTGGCGGTGTAAAAGCTCCCACTGACACCCAGGTGTGAGGGGTCTCCCACCTGGAGCAGCGAGTCCCCTCTACCCTGTCTGTGCCTGTTTCAGGCTCCCACGACACCCAGGTGGGAGGGGTCTCCTGCATAGAGGGGCAAGTCCCCTCTACGCTGGCTGCAGTGGTAATTGAGCTCCCACGACACCCAGGTGGGAGGGGTCTCTTGGTTCCTGTGCTGCCCTCGACTGCCCGGGAAGCCAGTGTGCTGCGGCTGCACTGCCCTGGTCCTTGCCTTGCCCACAGTCCTGTGCCTAGGCTGCTCTCCCGGTGCCTTAGCTGAGGGAGAGCCCACCACCGTCTCTTGGCTGAGCTCCCCACTTCTATCCGTCTGTCTTGCTCTGACGTTGGAGACTTCTCTGGGGAGAGGAGGAGCAGGTGGGTTAGGTATCAGGTCACAACACCTGGGGGGGGCGGGGCGGATTGGGAGGTCTTCCTCTGCCCAGTGGGATCATTGCTTTTCTTCCTTCCTCCTTTCCCCTCCGTCACGTGCCCCAGCTGTGCTACGTCTGTGTCTGCCTGGAGTAAAGGGAGCTGAGGCCGGGGCTTCGGCAGACCTCAGTCTTCCCGCTTGGACTCTTGCCTTACCTTGGGCAAATCACTCAGCCTCGCTGAGCTCCAGATTCTGCATCTGGAGGCGAGGGACGGTATCAGTGCCTGCTTCATGAGATTGGTGTGGGTGTCCCATGAGGGTGGACACCCAGAGCTTAGCAGACTGCCCGTGAGGAGGAGGAAGTGCTCTGGGATGAAAGAGGTCTTTTCGTATTGATTTGTTCCTTTGATGTGCCAGACCATGTGCTCTCTGCCCTTCACCCACCACCCAGTCAGCCTGGGAGCTGGCTTGTGAATTTCCTTTGGGGCTGTGTGCAGCCCTTGTCCCAAGCAGAGCTGATGAGTCCCTGCACTCGACTGCAATGGGCAGCTTAAGATACAGCTCCAGCTGGGCGCCGTGGCACATGCCTGTGATCCCGGCAGCCCCGGAGGCTGAGGCAGGAGGATCGCAAGTTCAAAGCCAGCCTCAGCAATATCGAGGCACTAAGCAACTCAGTGAGACCCTGTCTCTAAATAAAATACAAAATAGGGCTGGGGATGGGGCTCAGTGGTCAATCCCCAGTGCCAAAAAAAAAAAAATACCCCAAGATGTTGGAAAGAATTAATTGCCTGGTGAAATAGAAACAGTGTGATCCCACCACCAATTTGAAAGGTGTGCAGGGATGGAGAGGAGGTGAGAGAGTGGTGCTGGTGAGAGGGCTTTGGGATGTGAGCCCAGACAGGTGACTGCAGAGAGCTGCACGATGTGGTGTCCCTGATATGGTGTCCCTCGCAGCCTCCCTCCACACACTTGGGACCTGGTCTGCCCTGGTGTTCAGCATTCCCGGGACATGCAGAGGTGGAGCGAGCGAGGCTTTGTCCTTCAGTCAGGTGAGGGAGACGGGCAGCACGTGGGGTATGAGCACAGTCATCCCTCGGCGTTTTCAGGGGAATTGTTCCAGGTGCAAGGATGCTCAGGTCCCTGGTAGCTCTGGAGTACTGTTTGCCTACAGTCCGTGCCCATCCCCCCGTGTAGTTAAGATCATCTCTAGATCGCGTATTATATAGCTAATGCCCTGTAAGTAGCTGTCACACTGCATTGTCTGGGGAACAGTGACGGTGTCTTTACCGTTCAGTAGAGATGCAGGTTTTCCCCCAAGTGTTTTCTGTCTGCAGTTGGTTGAATCTGCAGATGCAGAACCCGCGGATGCTCTAGAGGGCTGGGTGTGCATGGGAGGCAGGGAGGGCCCATCTCTGCACAGGGAGGCCTTCAGGAGGCTGCTGCCCCGTGCCCTTGAAGGGTGCCCGTGAGTGGACCTCCCGGGAGCCAAGCTGCTGAGTGGCGATGCAGCTGCCTTCCGTCGGCTGGAGCGGGAGCGCAGGCGCCTGCGTGTTCCCACGGCTGTTCATCTTCATTTCATGATCGATTCCCACGTCGGGGGAGGAGGCTCATCTGCAGTGTGTACAGCTGAGGTCCTTCCTGCTCGCGTCACGGGCCTTGCTCGGCTCCGGCAGTCCTGGGGGGGTGTCTCAGGAGCCTTGCTCCTGTCCAGCTGGGGGATTGGGGAGCAGGAGCATCCTTTTCTGAGGGTCTTCATCCCCGGCTGCACCTGCAGGGCTGTCCCGGGATGGGAGGAGAGGGCAGGGGACTCCAGGCACCGGGGCAGAGGAGCTGAAAGTGGAAGAACAGCCCTTGGTGCTGGGCCATGAGGCAGCTGTGTCACCCGCCTTCTGTGAGCAGAGAGGCAGGGCCAGGCCGTCCGAGGGTGAAAGGAGAACCGTTTCCCGAGAGTCCAGCTGCTGGGAGCAGGGGGACAGGGCAGCCGGGTGCTGGGATTCCTGAGCGGGTCCTGGAAAGGGCCCCGCATCAGCTCGCGGGCTTGTGGCTCTGCCTGTGCCCCCCCCCC
>NW_025999949.1:25359784-25440914 GCF_001458135.2 Marmota marmota marmota
CCCCCCCCACGGAGAGCCTGTCTACTGCACCCCACTGTAAGTGACATCCCACTGAGATGTCACTTACCTGGGTGCCACGCCAACAGGAGGTGGTCACCCCTTCCTCTGCAGGAGCCTGGACTGTGTTCTGTCCCTACCGTGGAATAGAGGTACAGGAACACACTGGGTTGTCCCCCGACTCGGCCTCCCCTCCCCATGTAACCCTGGCACGTTCTTCGTGGCTCTCCAGACCTTCCTTTCTCAGCTGCAAAGTGACCTGTACCTGCTTGGGGTGGCCAGGAGGATGGCAGAAATGCTCAGTGAGTGAGAGTCCTTGACTTGCTTCTCCTCCTCCCTGACCTGTCAGGCTCCCGGCGTCCTCAGCCTTGCTCTCTCTCACCGTGGCCCTCCTTGGACAGCAGCAGGATGCTCTTCCCTGTTGGTTGGTGCTGTGCTTGGAGTCTCTCCCCCAGAAGTTCATGTGCCAGAGCCTCAAGTCTGTTACGCACAGCGCTGGGAGATGAGGCCCCGTGGGAGTGTTTGGGTCAGTGGGGTGGAAACCTCAGGGATTGCTGGATACTTTTTTGGTGGAATGGCTTGGTTATCATGAGAGGCAGCCTCCTCTTTCCTCTTCTGAGTGCAGCCACTTGCCCTTCTGCCATGAGGCCCTCACCAGAAGCTGATCAGACACAGCTCCTGATCTTGTGCTTTCCAGCCTCCAGAACTATAAGCTCAGATGAACCTTTTTCTTTTAAAGTGTCCAGCCTTGGGTACTCTGTTATAGCAACAGAAAACAGGTGAAGACAATGGACTACTTTGCTTTGGACATCCCCTGCCCCCTTGCTCTTTTGGGCTCCTCTCCTGGCCTTGTCTGCCCTGGTGGCTTCTCTTGTTCCCTGCCTGTATCCCCGCCCTGGCCCCCTCTGGCCCTGGTGAGAGAGCATCAGGTCATTCCTGCCGTCCTTTCTGTGGACACGAGCCAGCTCTGGTTTTTAGCTACCAGGGCGTGTGTAAAGGTGACTTCCTTTATTCAGTTTTTCACAGCAATAAAAGAACTCCTGGCCCACTCGCAACTCCACACTTGAAACAGAAACGTCTTTTCACACCACCTCGGTATTGGCCTATTTCTCTATTGCTGTTTCTTGTGGTTTCATATTGAGGTTTCTGATGCATTGCGTTTGACCTGAAGTTTATTTTTAGTAGTGAAGACAGAGTTCAGCTAATGTCAGAGCACGAGGGCAGATGCAGAGGAGGCATTCATAAGTCTAGGGGAAAATGTGCCTAATTCTATTTCTTCTGGTAATGCCTGTCCCCCAGCACACACCTCCCTGATGCCTGCTCTGCCCCTGCAGAGGTAGGGAGCCATGTCTGGGCCGACCCCTGATAACAGGCGTTCCTGGGTCTCTTTCAGTCCAGCTGTCCAACAGCTGGCCACACTGATGAACACCCCCCACAGCCATTGCTGTGGTGGTCATCAGTACCCTTATCGTTAGAGTAAAGGCCAGGCTGTTGCATCCTCATTTTGTATTATCTCCCCAGAGGGGTTCATTCCTTCTTCAGAAGCAGCTGGGGACTTCTGTGATCACCAGCTCTTCTTCCTGGATGGGGCATGTCTATGGGAAGGCTCTGGGTCCTGTCTAGCTCTCTCCAGCCTTTGGCCTCGTGACAGGTGCATAGGACAGGCTCAGGGACAGTTGTCCTGGGTTGACTGAATTTCAGGACACTGACTTTGGCCTGGAGAGTTAAGGAGATGTAGAAGCCCTCCTCCTTCAAGGGCTGGCAAGTCTCCGAGAGACACAGTGAGCCCTGCCATTTGCTGAGGACTTGATAAAGTTCTCTCCTTTGCTTTACTGCTCAGGTCTTTATTTTTTATTGCACACATATTTGCTGAGACCCCATGGTGTGCCACTGTGTGGGGTGCCTGGGATGAAGAGGAGAAGCCATTGTTACTGCCCTGAGGGAGGCCCAGACAAGGGGGGCAGCCTCGGGGATCCTGGATCTCACGGGGGAAGGAGCTGGAGACTCCGGGACATTGCGCTGCTGAGCAGCAGGTAGATCTTCAGTGAGATTATCTGAATCCAGCCCTTGAACTGCCCCGCCTTATCTCAAGCCTGTGTCCTGGGTTCCAGCCGCTCCTCGCTCCCCTCCCTCGCCTCTCTCTCTGTCCCCTCCTGGCCCTGCCTTCTGAGGACAAGACTCTTTCTCTCTGCAGCCATTCATGGCAAGGGATCTGATCTGGGGGCTGTGCTGGGGGTCCTGCCTGTGGCGAGGTCTGTCTGACTTTCCCTGAGACCAGACCTTTCCCTCACTCCACCTCCCCAGCAGGTTTTGTGGCGATGGGCAGGACATGGCCGGCTCCCACTGTCCTCCCTCCCTGTCCTCTTCCACTTTCCTGCTGGGAGCCAGGTGCTGAGACAGGCTGCATGGAGCCAGGAGAGTGGGTGAACGGTCTCTGTCTTTAAAGGCTTCACAGTGTACTGGCCTTTTCCGTCAGGGTCCTCCAGAGAACAGGACGGGTGCAAGGCACAGACAGGTGCATATCTTTATGCGTGTCTATGTCCATATCCCCATGGAGCTCTATAGTGGGTGTGGAGAGAGGCGTATTTATCACAAGGGATGGGTTCATGCCGTTTTAGAGGCTGTGAAGTTGGACAATCAGTCGTCTAGAGCCCGGAGATCTAGGGGGTGTGTGGTGTGGCTGGAAGGCCAGCGAGCTGGAGAGGGGCAAGTTAAGTCCCAAGTTAAGGCCTGAGAACCAGGAAGACCAGGCACAGGACCAGACTTTGCAGTTCCAGCAGCAAACGCAGAGCCGAGCTCTCCACCTTGTGCTGTACTCAGCATTCTGTTTGTCTGTCTGTCCTAATTCTCAAGATATTGGATGATGCCACCCACACCAGACAGGGCCCTGGTTTTACTCTCTGCAGAACCAGATGAAAATTTCATCCGGAAACCTCCCCACCGGCACACACACAGTACTGTTTAACCAGCTTTCTGGGCATCCAGTGGCTCAATCAAGTTGAGACATAAAATGGATCATCAGGCTAGGCACGGTGGCGCAGGTCTGTCATCCCAGCAACACAAGAGGCTGAGAGGCAGGAGGATGGTAGGTTAGAGGCCAGCCTCGGTGACTTAGTGAGGCCCTAAGCAACTTAGCAAGACCCTGTCTGAAAATAAAAAGTGAAAAGGACTGTGTTAAAGCACCCCTGGGTTTAATACCTGGTTTAAAAACAAAAATGACCGCCACACCAGGGGAGACACAGTGTATCTAGACACCTGGATTTAATGTTGGTCTCAGCCCACAGGCTGTAGGGCCCATTCACGATCTTGGCTCCTGTTCTCATCCTCCCTGACTTTGACGTTTCCCTATGCTGAGCTCAATGCATTGTGGCTATTCTTTGTCACCTCCTTGCTTAGACATCAGTTAGGCTTTTACTGAGCGCGGCTGTATTTATAGCATGAGACTCCTGGGACTGGGGACAGTCCTGGACTCCAGGTCTTGTGCCCCATGGGCTGCCTCCCTTTTGAGATGTAGGCATTTATCCACTTCTTGGTTCATTTCTTCAGTTGTCTGTGCACTTTGTCAGCCAGTCCTGAAGTATGCTAAGCAGGGAATTCTACCAGATAGCACTAGACTCCATTGATAAGCCACTGTCCTTACCCCGGTGGTGCTGCGGGTGCTGGTGGAGATGCAGGTACTAGTAGTGATGCAGGTACTAGTAGTGATGACAGCGATGGTGCGGGTGAGGCTCCCAAGGGCAACAGCAAAGATCATAAGCGCTCAGGTGCCTTACGCACCATCCCAGGCACTGTGCATGCATTGCCTCATTTAGTTGTCACAGCCTAGGAGGAAGTGGAAGTCGTTAGGTAACGTCTCCAAGATGAAGGAATCTTCTCACGGAATGTACGGCTCATGAAATCGGAGATGTATTGGTGCTCTGGGCTTTTGTACAATTTCAAATTCCATCTATTTTTTTTTTTTTTTAACTTTAGGCGAATGAGAGGACCTCTGGCTCTACTGATGGAAGTGCGGCCCCTTGCGTGACCACCATCCTGGGTCTCTGCCTTCTCCCACAGCAGACGCCTCCCCTCCCAGCAGGGTCTCCACCTCCGGCTCATTCCTCTTCCACTGCTCCCCCTTCCCCTTTCTGTTCCCTTGGGATCCAGGTTTATCTGAGGAACAGGAACAAGTTCACCATCTGGCGGGTTAGGACAGCCACCTCTGCTTGCTGGTTACCCATCCTGGGGCTGGGAAGAAGGCTCCTGGCCCCTCTGAGCCTCCTTTCCTCCTCTGCAGAGTAGACTGTTCTCAGGACCAGATGATGTTATCGTCTGTGACCCTGCAAGACCCAGAAGATGCTCCAACCGGGGGGCGTGGGGATGAAGCATGCTCTGAGTGTGTAACCTGAACACTGTCAACTGTCCCTGAAAGCCGAGCACTGGGAGTCTCTGCTGTGCCCCGAGCTTCACCATCCCACATGTGCGCAGCCCGTTTTCCAGCATGATAAAATCCTTAGGGTTTAATGGGAACCAACCGAGACCAGTGACCATGGGAGCAGAAACCTCAGGCAACATCCCGGGTGCCATATTGCTTTATCTGCACCCCCACTTCCACCTCATCACGAACCATCATGAACTTTTTGAAAATAAACCTCCATATGCATTTTAAAAACAAACTTTACTTTGAGGAGAGGTTTAGGTGTGTGGAACTGTAAACGTCCTGCACCAGTGTTCTCTATTGTTAGCCTACTGCTAATAAACCAGCGTTGACACATTCTGAGAGCTGAAGTTCATGCTTTTTTTTGAGATTCCTGTCGTTTTTACCTACTGTCCTCCTTCTGTTCCTGGGTGCCTGCTGGGATCTCTCGGGACATTTAGTCACGTGCCTCCTTAGGGTCCTCTGGCCTGTAGCAGTTTCTCAGATGCTCCGTGTCTTAGGTGACCTTGACAAAGTTTTGACAAAGACCTCTTTTGAGATTTGATTTGTTTCTTGCTACTAGACTGAGGCTGTGGGATGGGGAGGTACACCAAAGGTAAAGAATGATTGTAGCAGGGTATGGTGGTGCATGCCTGTAATCTCAGTGACTTGGGAGGCTGAGGCAGGAGGATCACAAGTTCAATGCCAACCTCAGCAATGGCGAGGTGCTAAGCAACTCAGTGAGACCCTGTCTCTAAATAAAATACAAAATAGGGCTGGGGATGTGGCTCAGTGGTTGAGTGCCCCTGAGTTCAATCCCAGGTACAAAAAAAAAAAAAATAGTTGTTATAAAACATGCCGATCTGACTTATACCTTTGATCACCTGGTTGAGGTAGGGTTTAGCAGGTTTCCTCATTATTAAGATGATCTTTGCGTCTGTTTTTTACTCTCCTTTGCATATTTTAGTTTTTGGATGGGAGTCACTATGTATAGCCAATGTGTAAGGAGTGGGGATTCACCAGGTGCTGTGGTGCACACCTGTAATGCCAGTGACTCAGGAGGCTGAGGCAGGAGGATCTCAAGTTCCAGGCCATCCTCAGCATCTTATCAAGACCCTTGGCAACTTAGTGAGACACTGTCTCAAAATAAAAAGGATTGGGCATGTAGCCCAATGGTAAAGCACCCTAGGTCCAATCCCCAGTATATACCCCCCGCAAAAAAAAGAGGGAGTGGGGGGTTTATGCTCTCCTATCTTTATGGGGAAAGTATCTACATAGACTTTTTGGAATTTTTTTACGTGGGAGATTTGTCCCATTTCTTCCAATTATTTACTTTTACTGCTAGGGACTCACATGTTTATTTTATCTTTAAGGTTTATAATGGTTATAATTTCATTTGACTTTATTTTATTGCTCAAAGTTTTCCAGCTTTGTCTCTTGGAACCTCTTTCAGTTAAGCCCTGTGTTCCCTTGACGTACCTTCTCATTGTGCGTTTTTGTACATTTGTTTTGAATATGTCCATGTTTTCTGGCACTACAAGATCCCTAGGCTTATCTTGTATATTTGCTTAGAATCATTAATTTCTCCCAATAATCCTGGTTCATTTTATTGGAAAATGGTATTAGAAACCCAAACCCGGGTGCTCGTCTGCTTGTTGCTGCCGGGTGTCATTTGGTCTTGACCACCTCAGCTGACAGACGTGGAGTGGATGCTAAGATGTGTCCGTGCCCACAGGAGTGAGTATTTCTGTGGTGCCCATCTACATGGACATTAAGCCCACTCTCAGGTCACGCCAAGGCCCCGTCTTCACCTGTTTCCACACTTCAGCAGACTTCTTGCTTTTGCCTACCTTGGTTGGCCAGGAAATGCAATGAGTGGAGAGGTCAGAAAGGCCACCTTGGGGCAGAGAGCAGTGGGCTGAGGACATTAGACTTTTCCCTGTTGTCAATGCGGCCTCACTGAATAGAGGCCACGAGGTGTGGGACACCTTAGACAAAGACTCTGGGATGTGTGGTGCCCGGAATGTTCGCAAGCTGGGCTGTTGTCACACTCACGGGCCTCCCTGCTCATGCCCCTCTCTTGGCTGCCTGGCCTCCCGCCACAGCCTTTCCTATTGCCCCTGCCCTCCCTCTATACGACCCGCCCCCTTCCCTGCTCCCGGAGCCTCAGAGCTGCCTTCCTAGAGCCCGGGGCGCTCCACATGGGCAGGATGGAGTTGGCATCTGGCACGCAGCCCCTCACCCTGTGTCCTTAGCCAGGGGTTTCAAACTCATTGCCCCCGGGGGCCGGGAGGGCAACAGATAAGTGCTGTGGTGCACAGGAGGAATTGAGGGGCCCCAGAGGGACAGAAATTCAGGAGCCCTGTCCGATGTGCTGCCTGGCTATAGGCTTATCCTCTCACCTGCTCAGAGTGGTCAGGCCCCTGCCCATCACTCCAGGTCTGTGCCTGACAAGTTGGTCAGCAGTGTTTGACCACTGTTCCTGGGCATGCCCAGCATAAGGGGGAGAGAGGCCATCTGTGGACAGTGTCTGTGTCCCTGAAGGACTGCAGGCCTGGGTAGCCAGTTCTGCTTGTTCAAAGGCAGATGGGGAGCTGAGGATTGGGGGCCTCACCCCTTCCTCTTTGCCTTCTGCCCAGGGTGCCACCACAGCCCTGTCTCTGCCCTGACGGCACTGCCCAGGAGTAACAGTCGCTCTGGTTTAAGGGCTGTCATTGCACCCTCCTGAGCAGCTGCACTGTGCTGCTCTCGGAGATAACCCCCAGCTAGGGCTTTGCAGGCTCCCGTCGCCATTCTCAGTTCTGATAGCCCCACCCCCGCCTCCCATTCTAAAGGGTGTACTACTGTCTGCAACTACTGCTTCTGCCATGCCTTCCCCTGGCCCCCCTTTAGCATTTTCGGGCCCAGTTCATGGTTCATTCGTGGTCTGAAATTTTGGCTAAGACAGCCAGTGGCTTCCTCTTCCCTCCTGAGCCCTGGAGAACACACATCGTGCGTCTGGACTTCCTTCCCTGCCTCCTTGGCTCACTTGAGCATGGAGCGGTTTTCCAACTTATTGCTGGGAGGCTCAGCTGCTGCCACCCCTGCTTCCCCCCTGCAGTCCCCCTGCACCCCCCATGCCAGGAAGCCCTGTTTCCCGAGCTCAGAGCGTCATGCTGCTGCCCCACAGCCGGGGGTTCACCAGCAGCCCCCATTTCCACAACCTGTTGTGCACAGAGGTGTTGCTTTGGGTTTTCCACCATGAACTGCAGTCCCCAGAGTGGCAGGCCTCCTTGTGTCTGCAGGGGCGGGCAGCCGTGTATGGTGGTAACAGGTCAGAATAGCCCAGGGCACTGCTGACAGGGGAAGTGAGGCAGCCTGGGGAGAAGGCGTGGGCCCGTGCTTCTTGGGGGGTTTCCTCTGCACCAGGGCCTGCTGCTCTAGGGCTCCCAGCCAGTCAACTGACACTGTGACCTTTCAGACTCCCCAGGCCCCAGCAGGCCTTGTTAATAGGGCTGCCGGTGCAGAACCTCCTGCTTTACCTTCAGCCACTCCTGGAGCTTGTGGAGAAGACATTTCTTTGTCCATGTCGTCACCCTTTCTCCTTTCTTCTTTTGTGTGGGCTGCCGTAATGAAATATCATTGACTGCGTGGCTTTCCAGCAACAGAAACTGACTTCTCCCAATTCCAGAGGCTGGAGGTGTCGGCAGGGCCTGCTTTCTGGTTCATTCATACTTAGGTCCTGCCCTAGTGGGCGTGGTGAGGGAGGGGCCCGGGGGCTCCCTTTGTAATGGCACTGATCCCATTCAGGAGGACTCACTGTCATAACCTTGCTGCATCCCTAAGTCCCCACCTTTAAATACCATCACCTTGTGGGTTAGGAGTTCAACATATGGACTTTAGGGGGGACACAAACATTTAGATCATTGGAGCATCCTCCCCTGTCCCCATATCACTGGACTGAATTCACCTTCCTGAGAGCCACAACCTTTGTGTCACTCTAAAAAATGAAACTTTATGTTTCTCAGGGTGAAATTCAGCTTCTTATAACATGATATTCTTCGAGAATTCTCATTGATCGTGACCATTATGATGATCCCCTGTATACAGAACTGGTCTTTTTACTTGTTATGATTTTCTTATGTGGCTTTACACCTTACTCTTTCTTATCCAGGGGGTGTGAGTATTTATTGGGGGTTAGTATTAGTCTCCTGAGGCTGCTGTAACAAGCAGTACATGTCAGTTTGCTCAGAACCACAGAGGAGGAGTATTCTCCCATGGCCACGTGGGCTGGAGGTCTGGGTGAAGGTGGCAGCAGGTCTGCATTCCTGCAGAAGCCATGGGCCTTCCCTTATCTACTGTCACCTCATCTTACTTTGTTTCAAATAGGGTCACAATTACAGGTACTGGGAGACATGGTTAGCCCCTAATAGGGTCTGAGAAGAAACTGTTGTAACTTCCGTGTTTCTTTTTTAAAACAAGTCTTTGTTTCTTATGTCTTTTTAATAATACGGGTGTTTGAGTGTATACATTTTAAGTAAGTAATTATAGTGATTTTGGAGGCTTTGAGCTATGAGAACCCACTCAGAAGGAAACACTTGGGCCTCTGGTCTGGCTCCTTGCTCCAGCCCAAGGCGTCTGGTGTGGGTTGTGCTGAGTGTGGGTGGGGGAAGTGGTACTTCCGTGCCCTGCTGGCTGCAGAGAGGAATGTGTGTGTGTGAGTGTGTGTGCACGCGCGCGCTGTGTTGGACCACCTCTTTGGCAGGACCTCTCCAAGGTTAGGATGTGTGCACCCTTTGGCCCTGGAGTCCAAGAATGAGTCTGTCTGCTAGGAATTGTGAGGGACCTTTCCATGGACACTCGTTCCACACCATGGTCCAGTAGCAGAACCCCAAGGACAGCCAGATCCGTCAGCAGCATCCCGCTCAACAGTCACCAAAATGCCAGCGACGCTGCATCCCCCTGGCTGCTTCGATCAGCAGGTGCAGAGCGGGTCTGTGCCATCTCTGAGGATGTCCACTCTCTCCACTTGGTGACGGTGTGCAGCGGGCTGCTTCCCTGTGCGGTTGCTCCTGTCTCTGTCGGTGCCTGTTGGGAGAGACCTTAGAACTGTATAAATATCTCTGTGCTTCATTCTTTGACTGAGCTCATTTTCATACCCATTGAGAATCCATGATGGAAGTGCTGGTCACCCTGGTGTTTGCTGAACAGTGCGTTTCTCTTTCCCTCATCTCTTCTTTCTTTCTTTATCAGTTAGAATTCTGTTGTAAGGAAGCATTTTCTTTTCTTTTCCATTAAAAAGAATCAATTATTTATATCAGTGTGGACTCAGGGATTCTTATTTGATCGATTTCAGTCCATGGCCAGAATTCTTCTGATGCTTGGAGTTTGCTGGTTTGGCTAATTAGTGTGCCCTTGGAGCTGGGTTCTGTGTCCTGGGTCCTGACAGCTCCCCACTGGGTTGGGAGCTGTGCCTTAGGCTTGTCCAGGGCTCATCCTCCTCTCTGCCTGCTCCAGCCCTAGACTCAGCCATGGCTTTGGAGGGGTTCTTGCTAGAAGTCGGTAACCTAGATTTAATAAGAAAGAAATACCAGGCAAACCCCAATTGAGGGACACCCAAATAACTGCTCAGAAGAAAGAGTGACTGAGAAACAATTTCAGATTAAGATAGACGAAGGACGTGGCGAGCCAGGGCAACGTAGGGCCCTGGGTCTGATTCTGCTTTGGAAAAAGTCATTCGTGGTAGAGTTCGAATGAGGCCTCTTGAGGAAGCAGTCGTATTGTTCAAAAGTTAATTTCCTGATGCAATGTAGTAATTGTACTGTGGTCTTGTAAGATGTTGATGTCCGAGGAGTCACAGGCTATATAGGAATTCTCTGTATTTTATAAATTCTTAATTTTGTAAGAGTTTGTGTGAGATTATCTTTAAATGAACCGTAAAAAGATGACCTAATACAGTGAGTCAGATTTTTGTGGTAACATGAAATACTATCCATCATCAATTAATTGAAAAAGATAAATCAGCACTGTTTGTACCGAATTGGCCCATTTTTGTGAAACTAGAGCAGCATAGTACACATGTATATTTATCTGCATGTGGGAGAAATTCTAAGAAGGGTCTGTATTTCCTGTCAGCAGACATTTCTGGGAACTGTGATTGGAAGGCGTGAGACAGTAGAGACTTTTACTTTTTGATTATTTTTTAAAACAAAGAGCATGTGCTAATATGGCAGTGGGAAAGTCCTCAGACTGTGGGTTGGGTGAATGGGTGTGCTTCTGCCCAGGAGAGCTGGCTGTGACGCCTTCACGCCCAGCTTGCCCTCTGGGCTTTCCTCCACACGGGTGCCGTTATAGAGGAAATATTTAATAGTCTTCTTTCAATATCTCTTTCAGGCCCTCCCTGTTAAGTTGCACCCACAGGGGAAACGTTCCTCCAATGGTAAACTTTTGGTCTGGTTTCAGGGCAGACCCTTCTTGATTTGCCAAGTGACAATCCCTTTTGCTCTGTTAGGAGCAACGATTCATTCTCATTCGATGGTGCTGGGCATCTCAGCCCAGTTAACAGCATGGTTCCTCCTAGGAATTTCCATTGATCACTAGGCTCTTAGGTGGGTTTATTCTGTGAACAGGTTTGGTTTCAGGTGGGCCCTTCTTGTCTGAGAAGGAAGGAGCAAAACAGAAGTAATGGCTCTTGAGCGGGGACCTCCTGTGTGCCTTGAGCTATTGTAACCTGCTCCTTGGTGACATTCTTACCAGCGAGGAAACTGATGCTAAAAGCCTTGTCCCGGAGACTCTGGGGTATCCAATGAGTCGGATCCCGAAAGAACTGCCACCTGCTCTTGCGGACCCTCACTTCTTCTAGGGCTTGCTCTTTGGAATGGTTTTGGTGGCCTCCCTCAGCATTCTGGGCTGCCCCATCAACCTGCTCCGATCTCGTCTCCTGGCTTCCCCTGCCTAGCAGGGCGTCTCCGTGGATGGAGCCCAGCAGTGACCGTAAGGGCGGTGGTGACGGTAAATAAGGAATCCATGTTTGTCTTTGTCGGACTCCACAATGCCAGGCACCGCCTCCTGGCTTCTCTCCACGGGGGCTGCAGGTGCTCTGTGGGTGGCCTGAAATGCAGAGCCAGGCCTGTCCAGGAAGCGGAAGCTAAGGGGGCTCAACATTCTCTGCTCATTTCAGGGCTTATTTGGGTGGGTAAGCTCCAGCAGTAGGTTTGTGCCAGCTCCTGAACTCGGACACGCTGATTCTCCCCTAGAATTGGGGCCATTTGTTCCCAGATGTGGTAAATACATGGTTGAACCCGCTGTAATCCCGTTACCATTATATCAGTGACATTATCAAGCCAAGTATGGAGAATCCAGATATTAAGCTGCACAGCTCAAAAGCATATATGACACATTAGATAGCATCTGTTTAATTCATCACAAAAACACTTTCAGGGGATAAAGAGGAAATGGAGGGAAATCCGTTTTTTGATGGGAATAATTGTCATCGTCTTACAACTCTGGTAAAATAAATGATAAGATATGATAAAAATTTATTTTGACTACAGTCAATAAAGCATCACATAACAAAGTGTCTCTCCTTTTAAAAATATTTGCTCCACCAGGGGCCTTTTTCTGTCTTGCCTAAGACAGGTGCCATCAGAGAGGAAGTATTTACTACTTTGCTCTTGTCTCTTTCAGGACCTCCCTATTAAGTTGCACCCATCGGGCAAATAGTCCTTGAATGGAAAACTTTTTGTCTGAAGACATTAAAGACATGCAGATGTTATTAAATGGACTTTTTCCCAGAGCTGTAATTTTTTTTAAATGATTTTTTAAAATAATGGTACAACTTTAGACCTTGAAAAGCACATTGAAGCATCTTCTACCATTTGGTAAGCCCAATAAAAGTGATAGTAATAAGGATATGCATATCCTTATGTGCCCTCCTGTGAATGGGACAATGTAAACATAAATGTAAACAGGCAAAGAGCCCTATGGTCAGTCTCTGTCCCAGTGTTTGAGGTGACCAATGGGAGGGCCACATGGTGGCTAAAATGAAATGCTACTTCTGCTTGAGTGAAAAATACACATGTATCTTTCTGGGTATTTTGGCACACAATCTTTCTAACTTATTGATAAGATTCTAATATAGCATGGCTTGATGTAATCCCAGCAGTTGGGGAGGCTGAGGCAGGAGAATTGCAAGTTTGAGGCCCGACTCAGCAACTTAGATGCTTTCTCAAAATAAAATGGGCTGGGGATGTAAATCATGCCAGCACCCCCTCACCCCCTGCCCCCTGCAAAAAAATTGATTCTGACTTTGGAAATCATAGGAAGTAGATACCGATAAGAATCATATAGTTCAGAAAGGCATGATTTCAGAAAGTCAGCTGGTAAAGGTGAGTATTTCCATGGCTGAGCAGCAAGAATCTTTTGTAAAGTGTTGAACAGATTGACAGGAACCCAGAAACAGAAGTTGCAGTTTTGCTGACCTGGGGCCTATGCAGTTGCTTTCCAGTGTTCCAGCAGACGCTTCCCCGATCTTACTGTTCACCAAGCCTCCACGTGACCAGTGCACACCTTGAACTATGTCCCATCTCATTCCGCATCCACTGCAATGGCTTTGGGCAACTGGTTTTACTGAATGTAACAGTTGTTCCCATGACTACGGGAGTGCAATTTTAGGAGAAGACTTGTCTGATTGTTGCATCCTGTTAAAGCTCCTTGGTGCTTTTATCTTATGAACTATAAAAGCTCTCTATTTTTTAATCCCACTTCCCGTCAATGCTAGGGCCACACTCGCTGAATTGCTCTCGAGACTGGCTGCACTTTGGATAGCCAGCTTCTTCCTCACCAAATTCAAGTTTTTCAAGACTTAACTTGTCATGAAGACCTCGGACTTTGGTGGTGAGTCATCCTCAAAAGGCCAGTCTGGCCTCCGCTTACTCTCTTTTCTGCATACGAGCAGTGTCACCCGTGGCTTTGATGGCTGGAGTCTCCAGGACCATCGCTGGCTCTCCTTAACTGTCAGCACGTGGGCCTCTGACACTTAGGAAAGACATGTGGCTACTCTTCAGCAAGTACTAATTATCGTCTTCAAATGATACACGTCGACAGGGAGGGGTCCTGGCTTTTACTTGTTCTCCAGGCTCTTGTCCTTTGGCTTGTGCTGTGCTGGGCACGGGGGTGGGGGTGTGGGGGAGTGGGGTCTTTTATGACCCATCCTGCCTTGAACCTTACTCACTAGATCTCACTCCCTTAGCAGAAGACAAGTTCCAGTTTCACAAAGCCTGATGTGTTTGCCTCTGTGTGCATTGTGACACAGCACCTGGTCCAGAGAGGACAGGCCAGCTTCACTTCTCTGTGCCTCTGTCTCTACATCCGCCTTTGCAAAATTGAGACCCTAATATTAGTTAGGCTGTTGTGAACATGAACTTGGGATTGCACCTGGCTGGCACATGTTGGGGGTTCATGAAATTCCTTACTTACCTGAAGATTAAGCCATCATTACCTTGGGTTTAGGAAAAGTGTGTGTGTGTGTGTGTGTGTGTGTGTGGAGTATGAGTCATTCAGTCCCTGTGCTCAGCCCAGTTTCAGCAGCATATTCTAGACTCTGAATTGATGTTGGAGTCCCACAGATGAGAGACCCTTCTAGAAGTGTTTGCCATCCTCTGGAATATATGGAGTTGTACATGAGCATATGTTTGGCCCATCACAGTTGCTATGAATAGGGACTCAAGGGTTCTTAGGTCCTTAAAAAATGAATGGATCTCTGAAATAACCATGTCTTATCTCTCGTTCAACCTTGGCTTTGCAAGGTGAGGGCTTGTGTCTTTTTTGCATCTACACCTCCCAGGGATCAGGTCCCTGCCTGGCACACCGGGGCATAGGGACACACAGGGCATGGCTCTGGTTTTTCTCTGGGAGCTTGTCCTCCTCTCTAAACAGCAGGTGAGCCAACATTTTGAAGCTGTCCATCAGCCCTCAAAGTCTGGGATCTTCTGACAGGTGCCAAAATGGATCCCTGTGTTGGAGCTGCCCGGGAAGGTCATGACTTTTGGGACATTCTCTGACTCTCAGCATTGCTAGAAGCTGACTAATTTTGAGCGGGGAAGTGAGTGAGGGTTTGGAAATGCCCCTGTCTGCACATCTGGCTTCCTGGTCAAATCAAATAGTTACTTCTGATAAGTTCTTTGGCTTCTGTGAAGCTGCCTGGCCGCGTCTGGCTGTGGGTGGTGCTGACGATGAACTCCACAGAGAACTCAGACTGGAAGGCAGGGATAGGAGCCGAGTGGGTGGTGAGGATGGGCTTTCTAGCCCATTTCAAAGTAAAAAGAAGGTTTTGCAAGCAGTTAGCAATGACTGCTACCACATTTCCCCCCCATTTCCATTGAAAATGAAGTTCTACGTGGACACAAGTGACCAAGAAACAGGGATTCAGGCAGGACATCTAATGACATGTGCAACTTAGTGATTTCTAGAGTGCTTTTTTCTTTTCAGAGTATTTCCCCTAGAGCTCTTCTTCCAGACTCTGAGCATTTAAGCTTTACGATGTCAGCAGGTGAGTATTCTAGAAAGATCATAGACTTTCGAAACTTTCCAAGAAACTGGTGGGAATCAACTGTTTCTAGTGGTATATGGTCATTTGATTTACCAGTTTTCTTAAAAAATATTTTTTAGTTGTAGTTGACACACAATACTTTTTATTTATTTATTTATATGTGGTGCTGAGGATCAAACCCGGGGTGTTGCACCTGTGAGGTGAGCGCTCTAGCGTTGAGCCACAACCCCAGCCCCATTTAATTTACCATTTTGAGTGGTTTCTTCTTCCAACAAAGAAAAAAAAACCCAAAACAAAACATGGATTGCTTAGTTAGAATAATTCTAGGTGCTGTAACTAATAAACCTCAATATTTTTGGTGCCTAAAAGATGACATTCTCATGCCACTTCCACTCTGGGTGTTCCTGGTTTGTAGGTGGCTCTTCTTCCATGTCATTCTGCCACCCCTGGGTCTTGAAGACCATCCCACTGACAGAGCGGGGAGCAACAATGGAAAGTTATGACCGCTTCTTTAAAAAAATTATTTTACCTTGTATATACATAAAAGTGGTTTAGGTCTATGGGGTTCGAGGTGATGTTTTGATACATGTATGCATTTGCTTAATGTTTAAATTGGAGTAAACATCTCTAACTTTATCATTTCTTTATAATACAAGCACTTAAAATCCTTTCTTCTAGTATATGGTAGGTTATCACTTTCTGTAGTCATTGCACTGTACAAGAGCACCCTAGAATTGCCTGCAAGAGCATCCCAGGACTGCCTGCTCCTATCTAATGGTAACTGCACGTTAATCAGCCTCCTCTCTCCCTCCCTCCTCTTCCCTCCAGCCTCTGGTAACCACCATTCTAGTCTCAACTTCTATGGGGTCAACCTTTTTAGATTCTATTTAATAAGTATTTGTCTTTCCGTGCCTGGCTTATTTCAGTTACCATAATGACCTCCAGTTTTATCCATGTCATCACAAGTAACAGGATCCCTTCATTTTTTTTTTTTTTTAGAGAGAGAGAGAGAGAGAATTTTTTAATATTTACTTTTTAGTTTTCGGTGGACACAGCATCTTTGTTTGTATGTGGTGCTGAGGATCGAACCCAGTGCCCTGTGCATGCCAGGCGGGTGCGCTACCGCTTGAGCCACATCCCTAGCCCATGCCTTCATTTTTTAATGATCGAGTGTGATTGCATTGTGTGTGCACCGCATTGTCTTTATTTATTCATCATTTAATGGACACTTAGGTTGCTTCCATTTCTTGACTATTGCAAATAGGGCTGCAGTAAACATAGGTGTGCAGACACCTCTTTGACATACTGATTTCATTTACACCAACGGTGTGCAGGGGTCCCCTTTTTCCACATCTTTGCCAGCACTTGTTATCTTTTGTTTTTAATAATAGCTGTACTTACTGGAGGAAGGTGATATCATTGTGATTTTGATTCACATTTCCCTGATGATGAGTGATGTTGTACATTTTTTCATATACTGTTGGCTGTTTATATGTCTTCTTTTGACAAATATCTGTTTAGGTCTGTTGCCTATTTTTTGTATTGGATTGTTTGAGGGATTTTTTGTCCTTATACACTCTGGATATTAACCCCTTGTCAGATGTGTAGTTTACAAACATTTTCTCTGGTTTTGTAGATTGTCTCTTCACCCTGATGAGTGTTTTCTTTGTTTGCAGAAGCTTTTTAGTTTGATATAATCCCATTTGTCCGTGTGTTTTTACTGCTTGTGCTTTGAGCATCTCGTTGAAAATATTCTTGCCCATTCCAAAGTTCTGAAGCATTTTCTCTAGGTTTTCTTTGGATAGTTTTAGGTCTTGCATTCAGGTTTTTATCCATTTGTTTAAAAAAAAGTATCTGTTGGCTGTAGATGTGAGGATTTACTTCTAGGCTGTTTATTCTTATTTATTTTTAATTTTTTTTTTTTGTGGTGCTGGGGATAGAACCCAGGGCCTTGTGCATGCAAGGCAAGCACCCTACCATCTGAGCTATATCCCCAGCCCCTTTTTAAAAACAAATTTTAAATCTTTAATTTTTTTTTGTTCTTTTTAGTTACACATGACAGTAGAATGTATTTTGACAGATTGTACATACATAAAGTATAACTTGTTCTACTTAGGACCCCACTCTTGTGGTTGTACATGATGTGTAGTTACCCCGGTCGTGTATTCAAATGCAAGGCTAGGAAAGTTGTTAATTAATTAATTCTGTCTTTCTATTCCACTCCCCACTCCCTTTTCTATGTTTCCCTTTGTCTAATCCAATGGATTTCTATTATTCCCCTCCCTAACCACCCTTGTTTTGGATTAGCATCTATAAATCAGAGAGAACATTCGGCCTTTGGATTTTTGGGATTAGCTTATTTCACTTAGCATGATATTTTCCAGTTCTATCCATTTACCAGCAAATTAGGCTCTCTGCTCCGTTCCACTGGTCTGAGCGTCTGTTTGCCTCCTTACTGTGCCATTTTGATTATTATAACTTTGTAATGTAGTTGGTTCTTTTTGCTGAAGACAGCTTTGGCTATTTAGATTTTTTTCTTGTGTCTCCATATGAATTTCAGGATTATTTTTTCAAGTTCTGTGAAGCAAGTCATTGGTACCTTGATAGGGATTGCATTGGATCTATAGATTGCTTTGGGTAGTAGAGACATTTTAATAATACTGACTCTCCTAGTCCATGAGTGTGGAACATCTTTCCATTTTTTGGTGTTGTCTTCAGTTTCTTTCATCAGTGTATTATAATTTTTAATTGTAGAGATTTTTTACAACTTTGATTAAATTTATTCCCAATTTTTTTTTTTGTAGATATGGTAAAAGGGATTGCTTTTTAAATTTCTACTTCAGTTAACTTGCTCTACATGTATATAATATCTACTGATTTTTATATGTTAATTTTGTATCCCCAAATTTTGTTTACTAGTTCTAGATTTTTTTTTTTTACTATAGTCTTTGGGTTTTGTATGTATAAGATTATTTTTTCTGTAAGTAGTGACAATCTGACTTTCTTGTTTCCAGTTTGGTTGAATTTACTTTTCTTTCTTTCTTTGTGTCTTTCTTTGCTGATGCCGGGGATCCAACCCAGCATGCCTTGCACTTGCCCCTGAGCTCCATCCCCAGCCTTGAATGGCTTTTCTCTTTCTCTTGCCTGATGCTCTGGCTAGGATTTCTACTGCTCCAGAACTACATTGAATTAAAGTGATGACAGTAGGCATCTTTATCTTGTTCTAAATCTTAGAAAGTTTCAGCTTTCTCCATTCACTGTTATGTTGGCTGTTGGCCTACTGTATATGGCCTTTATTCTGTTGGGGGATATGCCCTCTATGCCCAGTTTGCTCAGAGTTTTTATCATGAAGTGATGTTGAATTTTATCAGATGCTTTTTATGCATTAATTGAGATGATCATGTGGATTTTGTCCTTTAATCTGTTGATAGGGTGTATCACATTTATTGAAACTTCTTATATCCCTGGGGTAAATCCTACTTGATCGTGGTGAACAATCTTTTTCTTGTGCTGTGGGATTCAGTTTGCTAGTATTTGTTGAGGATTTTTGCATCTGTGCTCATCAGGGATATTGACCTACAGTTTTGTTGTGTCCTTGTCTAGTTGTGTCCTTGTCTAGTATAGTATCAGGGTAATGCTGGCCTTGTAGAATGGATTTGGAAGAATTCTCTCTTCTTCAATGTTTTGAGATAATTTAGGAATAATTAACAATAGTGTTTTAAATGTTTGATAAGACTCAGTATTGAAGCCATCTGGTTTTAGTCTTTTCTTTGATGAGAGTCTTTTTGTTATGTGTTCAATCTCATTATTAGTCTGCCCATGATAGTATTTCTTCCTAATTCAATCTTCGGAAGGTGAATGTGTGAAGGCATTTTTCCATTTCTTCTGTATTATCAGATTTGTTGGCATATAAGGTGTTCATACCAACTTCTTAAATATTTTGCTCTGGATATGGTGTACAGTCACTTCACTTCCCGGAATTCAGCTCTAGAAGAGCTCTAGAAGGCAGACATTGACCATTCTCTGCCATAACACATTGCTTTAGAGTTGGATACAAGTCAGTGAAGTTGGGTGGGCTATGAATACACCCTAGGGTGGTGCATGCCACAGACACAGGCGTTTGTTATTTATGGATTTTTCTCCTACTCTTTCCTACTATAGCTTCAGATAGTTATTAATTTTTGTGTCCATATATTTTTATTTATAACCTAATCTGTAAAATTCCTAAATTGACATCATGTTTGCCATTTGGGGATGGGATTAGGGAGAGGTCAATCTTTTTTTTTACTGGACTTATTACAGGGCTTTGCAAAAAATTGTTGATTGATAATTTTATGATGGTTCTTCCTGGGCTGTGTTACTTCTTATTTTACCTTTTTAAATGTTTCTACTAAGAACTAAGCAGAATCTGAAAGAGGGTTTTGGTTCAATGCAGGGGCGGGGATATTTGTGAATGAGCGTGTTTGAGCACAGGGACAGTTTTCTGAAGACCGAAAAGGGGGGCCTCTCCCTTGGCGGTTTCCTCCAAATCGTATTAGCATTTGCAATGTTTGCTGGGGGCCGGGAGCCAAGTGCTTACCTGTATTAGCTCACAGAGTCCTTTCAGCAACACTGGTGATCTTCCTTCTCTAGAAGAGGACCTCGAGGCCACAGAGGTCAGGAGGATCCGAGACCAGGCAGTGGGCGGAAGCGTGGAGCCACAGCCAGCTGTGTATGCCCTCTGGCCTCACCATGAGGTTTCCGAAGGGTGATGTGCTTCATTCCCGACTCTCTCATGGGTGTTCGAGATATAGATGTGAGTCATAGTCTGGGTCCCCGAGAGCCTCACGGTTTGGTAGGGGCTATAGTGGTGGTAAGATAGATTTTGAAAGTGTGTATAGTTGACTCTCATTATGAACCATTATTAGTTTTGTCCTAACAAAGCTTCTGTGAACATTGAATCAGCCACAAAATCATTGACCCAGAGGAAATACAGGGTTCTGTTCCTGGACGCTCTGGCCACAACATTTTTGTCAACCTAGCTATCCATCCATAATCTTGTTTCATGTGTCTGTCAATATTTTTTTCCTTCTTCTTCCAGGGATTGAACCCAGGGCTGTCTACATGCTAGGCAAATGCTGTACCCCTGAGATACAGATCCCAGCTCTTTATATTGTTTCTGGAGGCAGGATCTCACGGAGTTGACCTTGAACTTGTGATTCTCCTGCCTCAGCCTCCCAGGTCTCTGGGATTACAGGCGTGTACCACCGCGCCCAGCTCTATGTGTCTGTGTAAAGGCACCTTCTTCAGTATATACTGTTGAGTCATTAACATCCAACTTATGGCCAAAAGTAGAGGAATTCATGCCTGAACGAAGCTTCTCCAGTGTGTGTTTTCTTTCTAAGGCATATCGCAGCCACTCGGCTTAGCATTTCTGTATGACACTTGGGAACCATCAAAAGGCACAATAATGGAAGAAAAAGAGGTGACACTAAATCGACCATGGGGACTTTGAAAAGAGTATGACCTGAAACTGGAAATAGAGTATCGCTTTTCGTTTGGCCTTGGCTGGGGATACGTATGTCTGGAGACTCATAATTTGCGCTGCTCTGCAAATGAAGAGGAATGACCGTGAAAACACCAAGAATTTTGATTTGGAGATTACAAATAAATCTTAACTAGTAAGCAAGTTTGCAAATATAGAATCCACAAATAAGGAGAATTGACTGTACCTTACAATCAACTGAACTAGAACACTGTCCCAGGAGAGGCAAATCTGCAGAAGGATTCATGCAGAGGTTTCTAGAGCAGGCGATGCCTTCAACCAGGGTTTGATTGACTTTCTCTGACAAGGGCCAGAGCGAGAATATTTTAGGCTTTGCCAGCCACACAGTCTCTGTGGCAGCTATTTAACTCTGCTTTTGTAGCACAAAAGTAGCCATGGATGATGCAGAACAAATGGGCATGGCTCTGTGCCAATAAAACTTTATGTTTGCATACTGACATTTGAATTTCACATAATTTTCACGTCACAAAATAATCTTTCTCTTTTGATTTTTTTTTTGTTCCAACTATTTTAAAATGTAAAAGCCATTCTTAGCTCATGGGCCAAACAAAAGCATATGGTGGCCAGATTTGGACTGAAGGGTGGGGTTTGCCAAGTCCAGTCTTAGGCGCTCTTAGGTAGGGAATGTGTACTAATTAAGGAAGTACTAGTTTAGGAAGACACTGAGGATAAAGTTAAAACACCTCCTGAAATCCCATGACCCATGGATTTGTGAACTAATGACACATAAATAATCCCGCATAGGCACATCTGGCCACATGGGGTCATTCCTGTAGTCCTGTAATTCATTTACCCCCTGTGATTATGTGATCGTGTTGAAATCTGCCTGCCTCAAGGGTAGATCATCATCACATGTAATGGCCAACCATGGCTAGACCGTGCCTTACGCTGCAGTCCTTGCTTTTATCCCGTAGCTTGTCAGGAAGGATCCAGGATAATTTTCCCATGCACTCACCCCGGGCTGGTGCAGAAAGGCAAAGATGAAGCACACCAGACCGTGCCTTCAGACACTTAGGACTGAATAAGTCACATGGGCTACATGCATGACAGGGCTACTGTGGCCAGAGTCATGGCTTCCCTGGTCAGAGTTCCAGAGCCGTGCAGGTTTGGAAGTGCAGAGGGGCTGCTGTCTCAGTGCAGGTGCAGCAAGTTCTCTGGCTTTCCTGGGTCAGCAGCTCTCTTCTTAGAGTCAATGACCAGGGATAGCATCAGAAGGGGCCCCTGAGGTCATCTCGGGCTGTCATCATCCCACGTCAGGGCAGTGGAGGGCAGTGGAGAATGGATGAGATGAGATGAACCATGGAAGAATAGATGAGTAGGTGTTTTTTTTTTCCTGACATTCTTTATTGATGATGATAGTTGTACATACTGGTGAGATTTGTCGTTACTTAGCTGTTCATGCAGAGATAATATAACAGTGTAATTTGGCCACTATCACTGCCCAGCACTTCCCCTCCATCTCCCACCCCCTGGCCCCTCTCCTCTGCTGATCTCCCTTTGATGTTCATGAAATCTGCTCCCCTCTTCCTGTTCCTTTTCCTCTCTAGCTGTCACAGAGGAGAGAAAACATGTGTCCTTTGACCTTCTGAATTTGACTTATTTCGTTTAACATAATGGTCTCTAGTTCCATCCATTTTCCTGCAAATTACATAATTTCATTCTTTTTTATGTGGAATAGAACTCCTTTGTGTATACGTACCACGTTTTCTTTCCATTCATCCACTGATGGGTACCCAGCCTGGTTCCGGAGTTTGGCTACTGTGAATTGCTTTGCCGTAAACATGGGTCTCTGTGCGTCACTGTAGTATGGTGACTTCAGGATAAATACTGAGGAGTGGTACAGCTGGCTCACATTTTGGTTCCATGCCTCGTATTTTGAGGAACCTTCATATTGATGTCCATAGTGGTCATCTGAGTCTACAATCCCACTAAAAGTGTAAAAATGTCCTTTTTCCTCCACATCCTCTCCAGCATTTATTATCATTCATATCCTTAGTAACTGCCTTCTGACTAGTGTGACCTGAACTCTTGGTGTAGTTTTCATTTGCATTTCATGGATTGTTAAGGAAGTTGAACATTTTTTCATGGATTTATTGGTCATTTGCATTTCTTCTTTTGAGAAGTGTCTTTAATTCATTTGCCCACTTATTAATTGAGTTATTTGATTTTTTTGGTGTAAAGTGTTCTAAGTTCTTTATGTATTCTAGATATGAATCCTCTGTCAGAAGAGTAAAGATCTTCCTCCATTCTGTTCATTCTAGATGCGTAGGTTTGGGCAATACCAAGAATGCTCCTATCTGGTTCAGGAGCCGTTCAGAATTGCAGCGTTCACACAGCAAGTTCCGTTAGCTGCCTATTCTTAATTTTTAAACACAGATAGATAGGACTTGGACACCACCTGCCTCCCTCAGCTTGTCATCCATCAGACAAGGGCCCTGTTTCTGGGGCTTTCAGTGTCCCTGAATCAGAGATCACGCTGCGTGTGCCTGAACCGTGGGTCACATTCCACTCCCATATTTTCCAGAATCAGTGGTATCCTAGCACAGCTCACCCTCTGCACCCCAGTGTTTGTAACGATCTGAAAATAGGCAGATGTGTCTCAGAGATCCTTTCCAGGGTCCTGTTGTGCACAAGCACAAAGACGTTGACCTCAGTCATGTTTATAACTGAACAAATCAGGATTAGCTTTAATCTTTGGTCTCAGGGAAGAGGCAGAGGCTCTGTACACATGTAAAAAGTCCATTTTTTAGTCATTTAAATGTGAAAACAATGGTTTAAGATGGCTACATTACGGGGGAAAGGCATAGGATGCGAATTGTCCAAATGGTATGAAGACAGGAAAAGGAAAGGAAAAGATGCCGTAAGATGTCAGATCTTATCAACCACAGGTCAGTGGACACGTCTCGATCAGCTGCTCTGTGTCAGGCACCCCGGATAGAAGTCAGCAGAGGGTCCCTCAAGGAAATGGGCCGCTGCCTCTGTTTCCCCTGAAGCCCTGATCTGAGCTGACCCTGTCTCCACCCCACGAATCGGCATCTTCATTCCACAGAGCATCGCCATGTGGGATGGCTGCCCATTGCTAGAAGCAGCAACATTCTGCGTGCTCATCACACTGAGAGGTCACAGCAAGGGAGTCCTGGAGAAATGCCAAGGGGGAGCTACCAAAGTGTTCCACGTGGAAAAACCTTTGCTTCAGGTGCCATCAGTGAAGCAGTGGGCACCTTGTTGGAGACCTCAGCTCTGCACCAGGATGAGAGGGTTCCAGTTGAGCAAGCCTCACATCCTCAGGACAGGCTGCTAGCGCTCTGTCTGGAGCCCGCAGGCTCCTCCCCGCCTCTTCCCCCACTTAAAATTCCCTGGATCTGACCTCAGGAGGGACGGGCTGGCTCTGGAGAAGCTCTCCTTGCTCCTGGACAATCAAGTCTGATGCATAATGATTATAGCAGAGGTCCGTGGCTTAGTCTGCAGCTGCGGACGGTCCTTCCCTGAGGAGGCGTGCCCAGCCTTGAGAGAACTTGGCTGTGCAGCTGGCCTGGGCTGCCCAGTTCCCAGCAGTGTGGTCAGCGATGAGCTGCCCCTGGTTGCGCAGCATTTCCAGTTTATGTGCGCGTCAGTGCTGCTGTCCCCCGACCAGCTGGAGGCAGGCTCAGAGTTCAGGGTGCTGCAGCCACCTCCCAACTGGAGAGCCTTGGACGGGGGGCCATATAGCATGGGGGTGGTCCTTTTATGTCTTTTTTTAAAATATATGAATGATAGTGGAAAACATTAAAAATGCTATAATCATAATTTTAAAAACTAATAACATGAAGAAGGGAGCATGTTCAGTACCAGTTTGAAGCCCACCTGCCCCTTTTCGAGATAATCCCTATCACTGGGTTGGTAATTCATGCAAACCTATTGGCGTACTTTATGCCTTTCAGGAGAAGGAAGAGCCCTGGGTTGGGGGGTTGTTGATTTTTATGGTGAAATTCTAACATGATGGATTTGAGGCTAACAAAGTTTTAAAACACAGTTTGCGAAATTCTTAAATATTTAACAGTTGGCTTTGCCACGCCTGTACAAGCCCACGAATTTTTGTTTGTTTTCTCCTTTTGGGGGGAATTGAAAACCTATTGTATTGGCCAGCATTCCATTTCCGTCTCTTTATGTCACGGGCATCTTCCAGACCAGCACACGCACTCCCATTTGGCTCTTTTTCCTCCTAGGATGGGGTTTCCATAAGGGCACACCATGTCGTTTCTGGAACATTCTTGGGAGGGAAGAATCTGTCCACCAGGAAAGGGAAGGGTGGCCTGGCTCTTGGCATTGATGGGCCTGGCTCCTGCAGTGCTGTCCACATCTGCCTTTTCCTTCGAGTTCGGCTTCTGGTCTCTTCTAAACGTGTTCCCATAACCCGTGGTCCCGGCAAGTCTTCTGTGCCCCTCCCCTTGGTCCCTGCTCATTTCCAGGTCCATGAGAGAATCTCCTGTTTCTGGTGGGAAACTTTATTCTCCAGGTTCCCTCCCAGTCCACTTCTCAGTGATTCCTTAGGACCTGGGCATGCCTCCTGTAGAAGAGGCCACACACCATATTAGCTGTTGGGCGAGGTACGTCGTTTCTTGCTGAGAAGCAGAGAAGCTCTGGAAGAGCCATACCTGTGTGTCACTTCACACAGCAAAAGGGACTTTGCTCATGTCATTAAGGTTACTAATTTGTTGGCCCTTAATAAGGAGATCATCCTAAATTAACTACGAGGCCCATTGTAAGCACTTTTTCCAATGGATCAGAGAGTCTTCTGGAAGAAAGAGTCAGAGAGACTCGAGGTGGAGGTGGATTCCACGGGCCACGCTTGCTCTGCAGTGCGGGCCCACCAACAGACAGACAGACAGAAAAGAAACAGGGCCTCCAGCCTGCAGCCGAGGGGACTGAACCCCATAGCAACAGGAGGAACTGGGAAGTGGATTCTCCAGAGCCTCCCCAGAGGAGAGACGCCAGCTGAGCCAACCCACATGCTCTGGCCCACAGAGCTGCGAGGTGATCACGTGTGTGTTGCTTTAAACCGACCACTCGGTGGTAATTTGTTAGAGCAGTTGTAGGAAACTGATACAGGATCCTAGTGAGTGTTTGCTCCCTTCCAGGGGACACTCACATCACCTGCTCAGGGCTCCTTTTCCTGTGTCCCAGCCCAGCTTCCCCTGGAACTCAGAAAGAGCAGGTTCCCCCATCTTCCAAACCTCATCTCCCCGGCTCCCCGATGGTTGCTACTGGGTGGATTTTGTTCTCCACCAGGTGGGCCTCACTCTCTATTTCAGACCCTCTGGGGAATTGTGGCGGCTTCTTCAGGGGTCTCCCACCTCCCTGACTCCCTCTTGCCCACCAAATGCCAGCTCCCAAGGGCAGCGTCGCTCACTCCCGGCTGTGGGCAACTGTGGTCTTCCCGTTCCGTGCGTGGGATCCAGTGGGAACCCTCGGTCCAGAAGCCCAGCCTTTAATTGAGGAGACAGCGAGCGTCTCTCCTGACTGCCGGGCCTCTGGCTGGTGCACTGGCATTCATCCTTCATTGTCCCTTGATGCCCTCGCCCTCCCTGCCTCAGGCCCGTCTGTTCCTTCAGCCCAAAGCCCTCTGTTCATGTGCCATGGCATCCTGCAGTCCTGCAGGGACCCCAGAGGTGCCGCGGATAAGATGTGCCATCCTACACACTCGCCCCAAGGGCCCTGAGGACGGCTCACCACCCTCCCAGCCATGCAGAGTGCCATGGACACGCTGATCTGTGTCACGTGTGTCACATGCCAATCAAAGAACATCCAGAATGAAAGAGCGGGGCAACCAGACCATGAAGGCCCCTTCACCATATTAGGCACAGGGCTGATGCTCGCTCATTAAAATAACTCTCAAAAGCGTATTTAGTAGATTCCTTTTGCCCTATTTTAAAATGGATGCCTCTAAGGACTTGGAAAAAAAAAATCTCAGTATTTTTAGCACATTTTTCCTGTAACCATTTCTGTTTGTAGGAGCTGCTTACACTGAGTTCAAAGATGGCGTACACATTGGCAAATAACATTTGGCTCTATTTGACAGAGGACTGCTATTCTGTGACTAAAGGCTAGCACATAATGAACACCTGTGATCACCATTGATTAGCCCTTTTAATCCTTATGACAATGCTGTGGGGTTGGGACTATTTGCATGGCGGAAGAAATTGGGGAGCTGAGTGGTTAAGTGATTTATTTAAGGTTGAACAGCTCATTTGTAGTAAAGCCCGATTTCAAACTCAGGCAGTTTGTCTCTGAAGGCTGTAACCACATGCCCCGCTCCACACCCCGCAAGCAGTATGCCTTTCCTCTACTGCTACCGTTTTGGTTCACTCATCAAAGGTAGGAAAATCCTGTGTTTCTGGGGGAAAATCATGGTCATTAACATGGTTGCTGCAGTTCTTGAATCCTGTCTCTCACCCCTCCTAGAGCACAGGGCTGTGAGACGTGGAAGCCCCTTCCTTCCTTCTCGTACTGGGTAGCCTAGACACTGGGGGCTACTGGCAGGAAGGATGATGCTGTCTCATGGACGTGTCCCAGGCAAAATGACCAAATCCAGAGTCACTGTCCCACTAGGCCTGGTGGACTTCCAGCCAGGGCCTTCCTCTCGGGCTTATGTTCCCTCCTTCCACGAGGATGCACCTGCCTGGCCCCCGTTCCCAGGCTGAAGGCTGACCCGAGAGTTCACCTTGAGATCCCGTGTGGGCCTGAGTCAGAAATTACGGGATTTTGGTTACAGTTTAATTTTGGCCTGTGAGTCTTCCGTTGGTGACTTGGTATCCTCAGTTGTGATAGAGGCTCATTTTCTTCTATTTATTTTCTCTGAGTGGGGAACACTGGAGTCGGAGGGGAAAATATCTCTCTGCATTACATCCCAGGGAAGCTGGCCAAGCCGTCTGTCCCGAGGCCTCTGGCTGGAGGCCCGCTGTCCTCGGAAGGAAGCCACGTCCACAGTGAGCACGATGCAGAGGAAGGGCCAGCGGAGGCCCTGGGCCTGATGGCCATAGGCAGGCTTTCCCTGCCCTGGAATGTGCCTTAGAAAACACTGTGTCCTTGGCCCTGAACACTCCTCTGCCGGGAAGCAGGCTACTTCCCATTCCGGATCCCCCCAGGCATTACTTTAATAACGACTCTCGGGAAGTTCCTTTTCCTTCATAAAGATGGTCATTGACTTTTTCAGCCTGGGTCTCCACTTTTTCTTCGAATCCCCAAGGGCTTTGATACGAGAAGTTCAAATACAGGGCTGGGCCTCAGACTGTCTGTGGGGCTCTGAGCAAGTTCCTCAACCTCTCTGAGAAGCCTTCAGTTACTTACCAGAAGGGGAGGGAGTTGTCCCAGCACATTCTGTGGACGGAGGACGACTTGTTCCTTACCTGAGTTCCCACAAGGCCTGGAGGACAGCCGCCCTTGCTTTCCCATCAGCCCCACAGCTCCGCAGACTAGGAGGTGTTTATTAGGGCTGTGCACTCCTTACCCAGGAAAGCCAGGGCATTTGGGGTGGGAAGGGGGTGGAGTCTTAGTTTGACCTTTACCCTGGTTTATGGAGCTTGGACATAGAGGGAAGGTGGCACTCCTTCCTGTGGAGCAGCTTTGTCCACACCACCATCCCAGGTAGGGCTGCTGGTCATTTCGAGCTGTTACTCTCAGCTCTTTGCTTCCATTCTGAATTGGGTAAGGAGGGCTTTGGGTGGTCAGACTTGTGCTAGCTCTCACCGGGGCCAGGTGGGCATTTCCCTGGCCGTCCATCACTCAAAATGCACCAAAGAATTCCCTAGCAGGAGCCAAAGCTGATGTCAAGTTCATGGTGTTGGTGTTCAGGGTATTGCTGGCTCTCCTTTTTGACTCTTCTGTAATGGCAGTGGCACAGGCCTTAGTGCTGACCAAATAGCCAGAGGTCAAGGAAGTGCTGAGCACATGGAGGCCTTGGGTTCAATCCCCAGGACTAAGCTTGGGGCAGGGGATCCCCCAAAATCAAAAACAAAAACCTGCGTATAAATTCTAACTCAGACACTGTCTTCGGTTAACTTGTTTTTCAGTCACATAATTGTATGGACCCTCCCTTTTTCCATCTGTGAAATGTGGTGAGTTGGTTATAGGAATGGGCCAGTTCTTCCTTCACCCCTTCCTGCACCTTCTGTGGGGTCTGGTGGTGTGGCTGACTGTCTCATGTGCTGTCAACAGACACGTTGCCAGCTGAGCCTTGGAAAAGTGTCTCTGTTTCCAGGGGTGAGCCTCTGCCATCACCAAGGAAGGGATGTTTCTGGGACAGCCATTTGGTTGCAGGGGAGGGATGGCTGACCCAGGAAATGGGACCCGGGTGCTTGCTCTGTCTGATCATTGAGACCAGCTCAGACCAACTGGCATCCAGCCAACCCTAGACCCCTGAGCCAGCCAGACAAATAACCACCCAAGCTGCCTGTCTGGCCCCCACCGTGTTCACCCAGACACTAGAGCATGCTGGCCTGGGGGCGCTCGCTCTGTATCGGCACTTCCCATTCTCCTTCACTCGCAGGGAGGAGCTGCTCTCCTGCGGTTCCAGGAGGAAGAGGAAGAGATTCACTCAGAGGCATCAAAGGAGCAGACAGCTCACAGCTAAGGAGGTGGCGGAGTGAAGGTTTAGGTCCAGGCCACCTGACCTAAAGCACAGCCTCTTGTAACCCCATGAGGCACGGAGGCAGGCATCCAGCCAAACGCAGCATGTCACCCAGGGAGGAATCTCACCTGGCGAAGGAAGTGCTGCCCAGAGCCACCCAGTAGTCAGCGTGACCAGGTTACTTGACACTCCTTCTAGCAAGCTTTGTGTGACTGTTGAGTTCTCCACGGGTCAGTGGTCATCACTGAAATGCCTGGATGAGCTTCCCATGACCGCTTTCAGCTCCTGGGTGTCCATCCACGTGAGTGTGTTAAAGACGCACCGCCCCACACGAGAGCCCGTGTCCTCTCACGCAGACTTCACGGAAGCCGGGCAGAATCCGGGGAAGGCGTGTGTCAGGAGGCAGTGCCAAGGCTGGCCGGCTGTGGGGTGACGTGTCCAGACCACCTCTCCGAGCAACGGAGAAAGAAAGCCCCCCTTCTGGCCACCTGGCACTGAGCTGCCCTTCCTCTGGCCTGCCGGCTCAGAGGGAGCAACGGGGCTGGTGCCAGGGAGGTTCTCGAGCTTCTGTTCTTGCTGGCACTGGCTGGACAGGAGTCCTGCTTGGCCAACAGCCCTGGGCACCTGCCACTCTTGTGTGTTTGCTTGGCAGGTCAGAGGGAGGAAGCAGGATGCCTTCCGTTGGATCTGGGTGTTCCGGGCCAGCTGCTGGGGAGGGGAGGCTCTTTCTCTGAGGACGTAAGTCTTGCCCTCTCTGTACCTTCCTCCCTCGAATACCTGGCAGGCAGGTTGTAATCCTCCCACCACCTGGTGTAAACCTGGAGGAGGGGCTGGTTGATGAGCACAGAACAAACCCTGGCAAGTGCCTCACTCAGAGCTCTGCACAGACACCTTCCGGCCAAGGGATAGAGGCCCCTGGCACAGCCCAGCGCCCTTCTCCAAATGCTCCCAGACCTTTGGGTCACATCAAGGGTATTTGCCAGAATTCTTGAGAGCCTATACTATCTGCTTTTGATGTGAAGAAATGATTTTTAAGTCACCCAGGATTTCCACATGGCTCCCCTCCTGCTAGAACCAGGCAAGAGGCTATTTCTAATGAAGAGAGGATTTCCGCCTTGGTAGACAGAGTGTGGTGGGGATGACGCTTTCCAGAGCTTTCTGGTCAGCAGAGCACTCTCACCTGCTTTGGAATCGTCTGCACCAGGTGCATGGGGGCATTCTCAGGGGACAGGTGGGACAACTGAGGCCAGAGCCTTTCAAGTACGGGAAGCACCAGGGCAGAGGGAGCCCAGGTCTCCGTTCTCAAAATCCAGCCTTCCTGCGGGTTCTCTCTTCTGTAGAAGTGGACACTCAGTGTGGTCTCCTCTCTGGGAAGAACCTCAGGCCTCAGAGGCAGGGGCCAGGCCGTAACTGAAGAGCCAGGCTCTTGGGGCCCTGGACCTGGCATCCTGTCCTGCCTGCATGTCACCTCTGAAGCCTGAATGACTCCTCCCTCCCTGTCGTGGGCTCTTGCCACAGTGGCAGTGCTCCCCTTGAGTGGACTCTGAATGAGCCAGTCCCTGTGCTAGCAGGGCACTCCCTGTGACCTCCAGAATGCAGATGTCTTATCGCACACCATGGCGACTCCCTTGGGAGTCCACAGGATGCAGTTAGAAGAGAGTTTGGCTCAGGGCAGCAGCCCCACGTTGGGAGCCCACCTCCACCTACCAGTGTGCTCGTGTGCTCGAGGTGTGCATCTCACCTTTAGTGGACACAAGGCTCAGAGGTTGAAGTCACATGTCCATGGTCTCAGTTGGTGATAGGCTCAGGAGGGGACCCCGGGCACTTGGTCCAACTCCTGTGCCCTGGGACAGGACTTGCCCTGTCTTCATCCCTGAGTGACCCTGGGGTCCCGCCTGCCCGGACTGGGGGAGACGCCATCCTGGGCGCCGGTGAGGCAGACTGCCAGCTGGGCCCTCGGTGCTGCAGGGTCTGGCTCATGGTGGGCCCGAGTTGGGAGATGCGGGCAGGTTCCTGGAAGGCACAGACGCCTCCCAAGACCCTTGAACCCCTCAAGGTGGGGCGGGGCTTGCTCTCTGCTGGCCACCAGCTGCCAGGCCTTCCTGGGTTGGAGGCCCACCTGTGGCCTGCTGCTGGCCTGCTGCTCCTCCGGTGGGTGGGCACAGGCTGCCCTGCTGACTGCACCTTGCCGCTCCCCCAGCCCTCCCTCTGCTGCCTCCCGCTTCCCGCCCTCCATCCCGCCATGGGCTCCCGCCAGCTCGGCTCACAACAGCCTCCTTTTGTGGAGCCATCTCAGTTTCAGGCAGACCTGTCCAGCCCGGTCCCCCAGCCTGCTTCACACACCCCTTTGAAGCCGTGACAGGCAGCCGGCCAAGCTGGCTGAGTGCACAAGGCGGGGTGCTGGTGCCAGAGCCCTGGCAGCCGCTTCCCGCCTTACTGGCTCCTGGGATCTGGCTGCTCCGAGGCCCATTCACAGGGGGCAGAAATGCCCGGATGTTCGCCTGGGCTGGCATGGACAAGCCATCCAGGGCTGCAGGCTGGGGCTGTTCCCACAGGCCTGAGAAAGACCCCACTTCCCACACAGGGAAGCCCTCTGCTGTCTCCCAGGCCACGCAGCCCACAGCCCCCGTCCCCCCAGGGGAGGCCCTGCAGAGGAGCGACCTGGCCGGGTGCTGAGCTCTCTGAAGGACAGAGCACAGGCTTCGGCTTCACACTGTGTTGACCACTTGGCTCATTCTGCCATCTCTAGCTGTGGGACACTGCTGTGTCCCTCAGCTTTCTCTTCTGTAAGTAGGAGAACACAGCACGCAGGTCCCGGGTGTCCCTTATATAAGGGCTGAGGAAGCTGAGGGTCAGCATACTGTGAATCCCATCAGTAGATGCTTCGAGAATGTTGTTACTCTCATTGCCGAGGGCATGTGGGTGCCAGGAGGAGCAGGAGGTGGCACATGAGCCCAGCTTAGCCTCATCCCGGGCCACCTGGGCGCCAGCCACTGTTTCCAGTTACAGACCCAGGTGACAAGGAGTGGTCTTTCATCCTGCTTTTTGATTTTTTGGAAAGTGATGCATGCTGAGTGTATAATGTAGGAAATTCAGGTAAGCAAAGGGAAATTAAAAACTACTTGTTATTCTACTGACACATCTAGCCAGGGCTACACAAATGCACACACACACCTACACAATTTATAAATTCTTCCTCTCTCCTTGTCTCTCTATATATTTGTTTATGTGTTTATTACCATTCTGACATGTTATGCACCCATATAATGCAAATTGTGTGCATTTAAGTTTATAGTACATCCATCTTATGTATGTATTGTTGCATATACATATGTTTGAAAAACATGAGGAATGGGATCCTGTGGTTATAATAACCAGCTTTTGCCATTTAACCTAAGATGAACTTTTTTCCTGTTAAATTTTTCTTCAAGGAGAATTCAGAGGCCATGTGGCATGTCATAATATGAACATGCCACACCCATTTTGCAGATGACAAAATTGAGGCACCGAGAAGCAGCACAAGATCCTGAGATTGCGCTGCCATCACCTGTGCAGGTGACCTTCTCCATGCAGGTCTTTGTGGTTGCTGCAGGCAGATTCAGCACGAATCCAAGTCCCTTGAGGACAGGGCTGAGTCTGTGGCTCACGGTTCTCCTGGTTGTCTCTCTGCAGGGCTGAGAGAGGGCCTCCTGTTAATCGTGAAGAACGGGGGCGAGTAGTTAGTCCTCTACCTCTTGGTCCATTCCTTGCTCAAGCCCGCTAGGGCACTGGACATATGGCCTCCTCACTAGCCTGTGTACCCCTCAAAGCTCAGAGATGTCACATTTTATTTGAATCCCTCGACCCTGGCCCGGGGAGCCGAGGTCTGGCGGCTCTGGATTCCAGCAGTGCCTCCCTCCAACCCTCTCAGGAACCTCTCATCACTCGTGAGTTAAGCTCCCGGGACCGTGGTGTTCCAGTGATCTGCCCGCCACCGTGGGTCCAGAGGGACTGGGAGGTTGGCCCTGGCCTGTCACCGTGGGGTTGGCACACCTGGGCTCTTCCAGGACGGATCTCACGGTCGAGGGTTAAGTGACACCTGGAGCGGTTGTGGGCTGGGCCCCTCCTCCTGGTGAGTCTGGGCTGGGTGGCGGGTGGCGGTGGCTGGCAGGGGAGGGCCCCTTGGCACTGCTGCTCCTCCATATCGGCTGCCAGCAGGGCCTTTGATGAGCCCGGGGACGCCCGCGCAGCCAAGGGCTCCAGGGAACACGATAGCTGCAGAAGGAGGCACAGAGGGAATGAAAGCGACCCAGGAACTGCCCGGGGCTCGTCAGCCTGTCTCCCCGTCCCAGATGTGGGATGGGGGAGGGCCCAGGGCACATCCTGGGCCCTGCGAGGGCTGGCAGGGTGCACAGGCCTCCTGGGAGCTCAGAGGAAGGCAGGGCCCTGCACACTCCGAGCTTCTGCTCTCTCATGCTCAGTGGACGCGTGGAGTCCAAACCCACTAGGTCCTGGGAGGGTTAGATGAGTTGACGTGTGTATAGTGCCTGCGGTGAGTGTCTAATAACAATAACAGCAGTAGCCAATAATGACTAAGCATTTATTATGTGCCATACACTGTTTTAATTGCTTTCTATGTATTAACTCGTTTCATCTTCATAATGAGGTCGTTCTGACCATTATTTCTATTTTCTAAATGAGGAAACTAAAGCTCAGAGATGTTAACTGATTTCCTCTGGGTCACACAGCTCAACCAAAGCCCATCCAGAAGTGAAGTCTGGTTCACAGTCTGCTTGTGAAGCCCAGGCACGTCATCGCTTTGTGGCTTATTTCTCCCCCTCCTCTTTTGAGCATTATGATTCCTGTGTATTCTGATGGTGATGATAGTCACCATGGCGGTGGTGGTGATGGTCACTCTGTCTGGCTATCTGTTTCTTGCTGGAATTTCAAGTTCATTTCATAGGTGGTCCTCAGACCAGGCTGGGAGCAGGGAGTCATTTTAAAGTCTGAAGAAACTCTGGGCCTTAAAATGTGGCCATGCTGTCAGATCTGAATGTCAGACCAGGGGAGCGGTCCATGGTACAGGGGCTCTTGAGGCCCACAGAGCTGGTCTGGGTCTCTGGGTCCTGACTGTGTGACCATGTGTTGCTGCAGGACCCTCTGAAGCTATAGCAGGGTGGGTGGGGGAAGAACCCCACTCCTGCTGCCTTCAGGACAGTGGCCCTGTCCCTCCCTGTCCAGACAACCCCGCGGTGGCCGTGGGCCTCTCATGAGCATGGTGGAACACCAGCCCCACTCAGTGCACACAGAATCAGTGGCCCCAGAAGGTCCATTTTATTCTTTCCCTCAATCCACAGACATTTTATTAGGTGTACCAGATACTTATTACCACAGTCAGGCCAGGTAGCTAACGACAGGATCCAGGTGGCTTTTGATGGTCAGTGTGCACTATCCATCCACCTGGGGCCTGGCCACACAGCCCTGCTGATGAGGGTGTCCTCCGTCCACACCTAGAGCTGGGCAGCTGCCTGGGTGATCCAGTTTAGTTGGCTGGAAGGGGCTCCTCATCTCCTGTCTACCTGTCTTTCATCTCCTCCTGGACTGGCAGGCTCCCAGGAGAATGTCCTTCTCATAGTGGGAGAAGGGGACAAGAAGAAGAGCTTGGGTATAGTATGGAGCCTGGCCTCCACAGACTTCTGCAGGATGATTGTCTATGGACGGCCCATGGGCCTGGGCATCACAGAGCCCGAGGGCAGCCTGCAGGGAGAGGGAAGGAATTGGGCCCCGTTTTCCGTGGACCACAGATGAGGACATCTCAAGTTTCCTCCAGACGTCTCTGAGCTTTGCTGTCATTCTTACTTTAAAATAATTCCACCATTAGAAAGAGAAAGGAGACTCTCAGGCAGCTAGCAGGGACCGGGAACCAGGACTTAGGGAGGTCAGCAGTGTGCCCGCCTGGGCTCTGTAGGACTGAGCCTGTCTGACTGAGAGGCGGCTCAGGCAGCCTGTTTCCTGGGTACCTGAGTGTGTGACAGAGCCCCACCTGTGCCCAGGTTGCATGAACAGGAAACTCCTCACTGCTTTGCCGCCCAGTACCGCATGGGGGCTGGAGGCCATAGCATCAGAAGCTGAGGGACACAATGATGGTGACATCTTCTTGCACGGCTTGTAGAGTATTGCTTTCCCAAACATTTCCCTCTGAAGCATGGCTGGAGCATAGCAGGGGATTCCTCTGGAAAGCCTGGGAGTCCTCAGAGCAGGGTCATCTGAGATGGCAGTGTCCAGGAGAAACGAGGCCAGTGAGCCACAGATGAGCTCCAGCATGCTAGGTAAGAGGGTCCAGGCTCAAGGACTAAAACTAAGCCAGGACTCTGCTTGTTGAACCTGGCCTCCAAGGAAGCCCTTGGTCCTTGCAAGATTGGAACTATTTCTCCTCCTCTGCCTCCCTTCACCATGGTGGAGCCCCAAGGGGAATATGTGCCCAGTGAGTTTTTGACTCACCTCTTGGGGGCCACCCCCAGGAACACGGTTCTCCACTCGCTTGTCCAGGGCCCTCTGCACTCTGTCTTGTTTTCTCAGGTCAAGACGATGCAGCTGGAGGTGCTAGGGTGGGCAGAGGTGGAGGTTGGGCAGCCTCTGCTTTGCCGGCCCTCTGCCCAGCCCCGCTGAGCTGGGAGCTAGAAGGGGGCTTCACGGGCACCTCTTGTGTCCTGACCTTTGACCCGATCCAGGCAAAGGGTAGAGCCTTGAATAGAGGAGGGAGAAACGAGGTGTCCCCTTCCCCCCCTTCTTTCTCCACTGAGGGCTTACTCTTTGCCAAACTCCAGCCCAGCTATTGACTTCTTTTTCCCAGTAAATGTAAGATTGACAGGGAGGATGCCCTTCCCTCCACACAGCCTGACATTCCCTTCCTCCCAGAAATCTCCTGTTCCAGCTCATGCACCTAGTGAATGAGCCCATTTCCCAGAAGCCTCCTTACACTGCCCCCGTCCCCCAGTTGCCAACCGTCTGTCGGGATCACCACGTCTCCAGGGCTTTGATCTGGTCCAGCTCCCATTACTGTACTCTTCTGTCCCATCAGGGTCAACTGAGCCCCTCAAAGGCAGCGTCGTGGCTTCTTTTATTTATCTTTATGACCGGCGTACCCCACTACGGTGCCAATGCAAACCCCAAACTTGTGTTCACAGGATGGATAAACGTACATGTAAGTGGGGATACCCTCAGGCACAGAGAGCCTGGGCTGCAGGCTGCAGCCTGGTAGCTAGAGCACCTGGCTCTGCTTCAAGGTCCAAGGCCCACACCCACCATTAACCCCTGCACTTAGCATATGTGTGTGAAAGTGAAAGGGCCCAGCCTTAGAGTTAACAGACTCAGGTTTGAATTCTTTCTCGGCCCCTTCTCCTCTGGTGAAGTTAAGTTACTTTACTACTGTTCCGTGCCCAGTTTCCCCATGTGTAAAAATGAACACAGAAACATTTGCTTCTTCTGAATTGTTGGAGAGTGTAGATGTGATATTTGCAAAGTCCTGGCATGAGCAGTAGTTGATACAGTGATCATCTTCTCGGAAGAGACACTGCTCTTACTCTCTGGGCAGGTGGGCAATGAAGGCTATCATGACAAGGATGTGGGTGTCCCCAGGCTTTTCTTCTGCCTGATTTTGTTTACTCTTGTAGGAAAAGTGCCTTCAGTAGGACATAGCAATAAGGCTGAGGACTACTCCAGCCCTGCCTAGAGTCCCAGGAAATCTGCAGGCCACAGGCCACCTGCTGCTGGCTGGCCCACTGTTTAGGCTGAGATAGCTTCGAGAACACGCAGGGAGAGGAAAACAAACACAGTACTCACGGGGGACTTCCATCCCTGAGCCAGGGAGCTGCCGATACCTCGTGATTCTTGAGGGTTCCTAGTAGAGACAACATATTGGTACTGAAGACTCTGTTCCTACCCTTCTTCCTTCCTCCTGTGTCTTGGACACCTACTGTGGGGCAGGCACCTTGCTAGTTTCTGGGGATAAGAAGAGGAGGAAAACATGGTGCAGAGGACAGACCAGTTGGCACATGTGAGATGTCCATATCCTAATCAGCAAAAGGACTCTGTGGACGGGATTAAGTGGAGGGTGAGAAGTGGGGAGAGCATGCTGGATTGTCCAGTGGGGGCCTGTGTGACTGCAAGTGTCCTTAGAAGAGAAAGCAGAGGTGGCATGCCAAGGAAGAGAGGTTGGAGTGTTGCTGCTGGGAGCTGAGGAGTGCAGGCAGCCTCTGGCAGAGAAGGAGGCAGGGCTGGAGTGTCCTTTGGAGCCTCCAGAAGGAACTGGCCCCCTGATTCTATAGCTTCCTAATACTTATTTTGGACCCCTGACTTCAGAACTGTGAGGGAATAAATTCATGCTTTTTCTTGCCACGTTTGTAAGCATTTGTTACAGCAGCAAAAAGATACTAATGCAATGTCATCACTGCAGTATTATGTGATGTCATGGACCCAGCTTTTCCCTCACGGCAATGGAGTCCAAATGGGTCACTGGCTCCAAGATAGATCCCCGGAGTCCCAATGCTTGGTTTCAACTTGTACTATTTAAGTGGTTTTTCCTATTATGACTCAAAGCTCCAGGGTCATCTGCCTTTGGTAAAATAAGGTTCCTGCTCATTTCCATCTCATGGTGACTGAGAGGACTGAACCATGAATGCCATGGAGGCCCAGGTGCCCAGAACCTCCTCTCTGTCCCTTTCCTGGGTGTCCCCATCAGTGGGAAAGCACTGGCCTCAGGGAACCTCTCAGCAGGACACTGAAGTTGCAGGGGACACTGTGGAGGTCTGCAGACTGGGCTTCTGGACAGGAGGATCGAGTGGACTGGGAGCTTCAGAATTTCTTCCCAATAGTCACTTGTTCTGTACCCTCCTTGGTGCTGTCATGCCCAGGAACTCCCGTTTCCCCTCCAGAAGCTTCTCGTGAGCACATTTAAGTATGTCCACGTCTGTGTAGTAAGCACCTGCCTTTCTCCTGCCCTGTGCCAGCCAGGCACGTGGCATGGGCACCGTAGGAGGACCTGCCACAGGGCTCCTGCATCTGAGCCTGGCTAGCAAGGCTCCTGAGACGGTCAGGCAGCTCAGGAGGACAGTCCAGCAAGGGCCACTGGAGAAGCCCAGGTATCCTCGGGCCCCAGGCTTCTCCAGAGACAGCTGTTCCAGTTCCTCTTACCATTGTTGGCGGGAGACTTGAAAATTCACTTTCAGCCTGGGTTTGGCTCCTTCTCTGGGACATTTGGGAAGGAGGCTGATGGCTTAGAAGCTACTGGGATTTGTTCTTGGTTCTCGTTGTTGAGATTGTCACTCCGTAACTGTTGCCTGGGCCCCTCTCCTTCAAAACCATCAGCTACTGCCATAGCCTATGTCCAGAAGGAGGGGCCCCAGGCAGTGGGAGGAGGCAGGGCTGCACACTACCAGCATTTTTAGAGCTCTGGCACTGTGCCTGGTGCCCTAGGCCCCTGTGGTTAACACCCCTGTGAGAGGTAGGTCACGGTGCCCTTCTCACAGTCTGCGCATGTGCCTGTCTGTTGGTTGGTTACTGGCATAGCCTATCCTCTCTTTAATTCTGCACACACATCCAGAGGAGAGCAGGCATTATCACCATTATCACACGTGGGGAAACTGAGGAACAGAGAGACGGATGTGCCTTGGGTCCTAGGGTAAGTAAGTCGTGAGCCCAGATGTGAGTCTGAAGTTGATGATCTTTGCTTCACAGATTTCCGGAGCAGTAGGAGCCTTGCTTTGGTTTACTGTAGGGCTTTCTCTTCCCCAGCTGAAAATACCTTTGTTATTGTGTTATGGTGGCCTGTTTGCATTCCTGGGGCCATGTCAGCAGAAGGTTCCGGGAGTGAGGGGGCAGCCTTGAAGCTTCTGGGCTGGGAGAAGAGTCCCTCTAGAGCAAGGACCCGAGTGCATTTTTTGCACAAATACAAGCTGGGCCAGGCACACCCACAGACGTCCTGGGTTCTCTGTTGCATTCAGGAAGGCCCAGGAAGCCCTGAAGCGCATGCTTCAGTAGGACTGGAGCCCCTCGGGTGCATTCGCTGCTATCTCCCTCACGGATAGCTTCTAGGAGCGACACTCGGATTTCAAGTTATTTTGTCAGCAAGGGAAGAAGGGGAGAGGGGTTTTCTTGCTTTATCCCCTTCATGCCATGGCCACATGGTTGTAAGAGCCAAGAGTCCACTCTGCCATCATGGAGGCTGCTTGGTCCTGCATTCGGCTTGCTTTGTGCAGTCTGGCAGGAGTGAACTGGGTATGGGGTGGGAAGACTTGACTTTGAAATTGTCACTCCCCTTTACTCACTGGGTGACTCTGAGCCTAGTTTCTTCAACTGGAACATGTAATAATGGAACCTACTTTTCTGCATTTTTGTGGTTAGAATGAATTGTGGATGTGAAAGCTTCCAGAACTAGCTGCTCCCTGACCTTCTCCGCCAAGAGGCCCCCAAATCTCTGAGACTCAAGACAGTGCTCCAGATGCCCTGACTCTTGCTGGATGCAGAACGGATGAGCAGGAGAGATACCCCACACAGGGGTTTCTTAGATGGTCCACAGGAAAAGGCTCTGCTGACAACGGGCCAGGTGATGCTGGTTAACTTAAAGTGCCCCACTGTGTTGTTCCCCATCTTACGAATCAGTTGATCCTCTGATCATTCAGAGGGCAATCACTTAGTGCTTACTGGGTGTACCACTGCACACTCATCAACCTAGGTGGCTGGCTTCACCAGGACTCTGGGGACATCTGACCAATGGTCCTTAGTGTCATGAGGAGCGGAAAAGGCAGGTCATCCCGAGGATGAAGGGAGCCTCATTACTTTTTAAGGAGAGGGAAGTAGTAGAGGGAAGCTGGCTGGTTGTCCCTTCCCCTCTCTTCCAAAGGCCCTATCAAGGTGTTGGAGCCTATGTCAGTTTTCTGTGGCTGCTGTAACAAATGATCACACACCGGGGACTTGAAACAACAGAAGTAGAGCTTCTTACAGTTCTGGAGGCTGGAGTTTGCAATCATGGCGCCCGTAGGGCGATGCTCACTCTGAAGTCTTCGGGGACCGGCCTTCCCTGCTTCATCCTGCCTTCTGGTAGAGGTAGATGCTGTCTGTCTTTGGGACTTTTCTCCATGTTATGGATTGAAAGTCTGTGTTCCTTTCAAGTTCATATATTGAAGCCCTAACTCTCAATGTGACTACATTTGAAAATAGGGCCTTTAAGGAGATAATGAGAGTGAAACAAAGTCAGGCTATATTACCTTATAAGATGATGTACGGAGAGTTACCCTCCCCCAAGTGCATGAAGAAGGTCATGTGGACACAAAGCAAGGTGGGATTCTGCAATCCAGGAGGAGGGTCCCCACCAGAAAAGGAATCAGCTGGCACCTTAGTCTTGAACTTCCCAGTCTCCAGAACTGTGAGGAGATGGATGTTGTTGAAGCCGCCCAGTCTGGGCCACTTGGCTTCTGGCAGCCTCAGCCTTCTCTCTGCTTCTGCATGCCTCTGAGTCCCTGTACCTCTCTCTTCCCCGCATACATCAGTCACTGGGTAAGAACCACCTTTTGACCTTGTCTTAACTGGATTCCATCTGCAAAACCTCATTTCCAAATAAGGGCACAGGCACAGGTACCTGGGGCTAAGAGTTCAGCATATCTTTTTGGGAGACACAATTTAACCTAGAGCAGAGCCCAAGGCACAAAGAATTCCCCCGGTTTCTCTTCCTAATCAGAATGGTTTGGAGAAGGCTGTGTTGCTTCTGTGTACAGATGGGTTCTCAGTCCCATATGGGCCTGGACAGGCCTTCCCCCTCAGTATCCCTGTGGATCCTGCAACGGCATTCACTCATGTCCTCAAAAATTACTCATTGGGCACCAACTCTGAGCCTAGGGCTGTGTCCGGCTCTGGAATGGAAAGGGTAAAGGGCCTTTTTCTTCACAGTCGATGGCCTGCCGTAAAGGTGAGAGGCAGACCAGGAGGACAGTTGGTCCAACATCACTACTTCTCAGGAAGAGCCAAGCTGGGTGCCGGGAAGGAGAAATCTCAGCTTCTTTCCAGAGAGGGCCCTTCCCCGAGCTGCTGCACGGGAGCAGCCATCATGGGCAGGGGGAAGAAAGGTGTCCCTTGGAGCAGGTCTGCCTTGCAGAGGGGACGAGCCTGGCTCTGCAAAGAGCAAGCCAGGAGGCCAGGAGGAGGGAGCGTGGGGAGGGAGAAGGGAGCTGCTCATGGTCCCAGAGGAGGGCAGGGCCAGTCACAGGAAGGAGTCCACTTTTTTTTTTTTTTTAAGTTTATATTTTTTGTGACACACTGAGAGGTATTGATGAGACTTGATGGTTGAGTCAGGAGTGGAAAGTTACAATAAACATTGGCAAGGATGTGGGGAAAGGGTCTACTCCTACGTTGCTGGTGTGGTGGGACTGCAAATTGGTGCAACCACTCTGGAAAGCAGTATGGAGATTCCTCAGAAAACTAGCAGTTAAACCACCATTTGACCCACTCCCTGGTTTATACCCAAAGGACTTAAGATCAGCCTACTACAGTGACGCAGCCACATCAATGTTTATAGCAGCTCAATTCACAATAGCTAAGCTATGGAACCAACCTAGGTGCCTTCAACGGATGAATGGATCAAGAAAATGTGACACATAGACGCATTGGAATAGTACTTAGCCATAAAGAAGAATGACTTTATGACTTTTGCCAATAAATGGATGGAGCTGGAGACTACCATGCTAAGTGAAATATTCTAATCCCCCAAAACCAAAGGCGGAACGTTCTCTCTGATACATGGATGCTAACACATAACATGGGGAAGGGTGGGGAGGAGAAAAATAAAGTTCATTGGATTAGACAAAGGGGAAACAAAGGAAGGGGGGGATGGGAACAGCAAAGACAGTGGAATGAGTTGGACATAACTTTCCTGTTTATATGTGAATACATGATCAGGGTAACTCCACATCAGGTAGAACCACAGAATGGGATCCTAATTAGAATAAATTATATTCCATGTATGTACAATATGTCCATCCACGCTACTGTTATATATATCTAACAGAATAAATAAAATTTAAAAAGAGGAGTGGAGGCCGTCTTCCCCCATACCTTGTGGACTCCAGTATTTCTCACCTCTGTGGACTGCACGGCTTCAGACCTTGGCCCTGCTGCCATTTGGGTCCGGGTACTTCTTTGTTGTGGGACTGCCCTGTCCAATGCAGGATTTTCTTGAGCACCCCTGGCCTCTACCCATTACCCCTGGTGCTCCTGCCTCGTGTCCCCACTGATGTAGACCAGCGGTGCCCAACATTTGCATCACCAGAAATCCCTCATATTGGTTCTCCCTCCCTGCGAGGGAGTTTTTCAACTACATAAATTTCCTTTGTCAGATATTTATTTCCTTCCTTATCTAAACGTACCTTCCAGTTGAGGTTTCTGACCTGGGTCACTGGGCTGAGTTGATATAACTGGGCCAGTGTCATGTCAAGAAGTTGACCTTTTTTTGGTGACAATTGCACCTTTATTGGAAAGAAAGACTCAATTTCTGGTAGACTCCTTGATGGAGGGAAAAATAGCCTGAGGACCCCCGAGGAGGAGTGCTGGGATCCACATTGTGGTCACCAGTTTAAACTTCCATTTCATTGTTGAAATAAAAAATCTGGATGGAATGTCATAGAAAGCTCCTTTGCGTTTCCATCTCCCCACTCGGGCACGAGGAGCATTATTATCAGCTCGTATTATTCAGTGGATGTCCCCTGCCTGGCACTTCCCTGGGTGTGAGGGTGCTGCATGGGGTAGCAGCGAGCCCCCTGCCCTAGGGGGGGCCTGCAGTCACCTGGGGAGGCGGAGGTGTAAGAGGGTGCTTTCCTGCATGGCTAAGTGCTGAGGGGGAGTGCTGGGCATTAACTGGCACATCCAGTGGCGGTCTCTGGTGTAACAGGGTTCAGTAAATCCTGCAAATGGTCAGGTCTCCAGCCCTGCCCACCCTCACTTGGACCCTTTCAGGGCCTGACAGGGCCACCTATTTCTTTATTGGATGCTTTTCATTTCCGGTGTGGCAGCCCTTCCAGTTTTCCCTTGCAGGGCCTGGTTCCCGCAAACCATCTCCTTGGGGACAAAATCCTTTTTCTTATAAAAAGCATGCTGCAGTTGGCCATGTCCTGCTAACAGGAGGCGATTCTGAGAAGTACTGCAGCCCCGTCTCATCAGGCTCAGCGAGCAGAGGCCCTGTGGGGACCTTGAACCTGTCTGTTGACAAAGTGCAGTGCAGGGGGCTGGGCAGGCCCTGCGAAGCCAACAGAATGTTCTGCTGCAGGAAAGACAGCAGCGCCTCTCCCTCCTCCCATGTCTTCAGCCAGGGCCTTTGAACACACAGGGGACCTGGTGCCTTTGTCTTTGTGCTCAGGTCCTGCCTGAGGGAGAAACAGGAGGGCAGGAGGAGGGAGGGGTCGGCTCCCTTCGCCAGCGTCCTGCCCAGCACCCGTGCCCACCTCTTGCCACTGGCCATCCAACGCCCCTTTCTCCTTTCTGCTTTGTTCCCCGGATCCCTCTGACCGTTGGTGTGTGAAATCGTAGCTGCTTGGCAGGGCACCTGCTCGGGTTCCTGCCTCTCCTTCCTCCCTCCTCCCTCCTCTCACCTTTCCTTACCTGGCTGCTGGCTACTTTATCTCTATTTCAGTACAATTCAGAGAACAATCTACACCACCAGCCTTTGGGAATCTTCCAAAGACAATATCTCGTCCTGTCCCTCCTCACCTTCCCATGCCCTCCTGCCCCTCATTGTCCTCAGGTTAATGACCTGGAGTCTTCCTGGTCATTTCTGGGCTTATAGGACCCTAAGTGGGCACTGTAAATGCCCTATCTGGGCACTGAGAGGTGGGCAGCATCCCCAGGGGGCAGGGAATTCCAGCTCCAAGATCAGCAGAAGCTTTTCAGCAGACTGAACGTGGTGGGGGTGGAGCAGCTGGACCAGTCAGGTGGCTGCCAGGTGGCCCAGCCTGTGCAGAGGACACTCTGAGAAGTGAACAGATTCCAAATGTATCTGGCAGGTGGAATTTGCTGTTTGATTGGACGCATGCAGGCCAGAGGAAGATATTTTTTATCTTGTGCAACTAGAGACTCAAGTTTCCACTTGGGATCCGTGAGATAAGGGGAATGTCCATTTTGTTTTGTGGGTCAAGTGCATTGGTCACCTTTGAGATGTTGGGCAGACGTGTTAAGTGGAAGTGCATGATGAGGACAAGCATGTCACCTGGACTAGGCCATGGTACCCAGACGTTGGCTCAAACACCAGCTTAGGTATTGTTGTGAAGGTATTTTTCTCAATGAGGTTGCTACTTAAGTCAGTAGCTTAAGCAAAGGTCATTACCCTTCATAATGTGGGTGGGCCTCATCCAATCAGTTGCAGGCTTTGAGAGAAAAACACTGAGGTCTCCTGTGACAGCTGAGAGAGGGGACCTTTTCCCTGGAGCTGCAACATTGGCCCTTTCCTGGGTTGCATTTGCTGACCGGCAGTTTGGCAGACTCTGGGCTTGTCAGCCCCCAGAGTCCGTGCACCTCTTCCTCAGTACTCCATCCCCCCAAAATGCACACACCCTGTTGGTTCTTTTGTTCTGGAAAATCCTAATACTGGGATAAAGAAATGAATTGGAACATCTAAAATTCTAAATGGAAGCGAATGTATTTGGATTCATACTTGGGATCCGTGTTATTTGAGCCTTGAGGCTGGGTGTGACCTCACAGGGGGCAAGGTGGACAGAGGGAGCAAGTCTGTGGGGCTGTGCAGGACAGGTCGGCAGGTTTGGAAACTCGCACGTGTGTGTGTGTGTGTGTGTGTGTGTGTGGTGTTTGCTGATCACTTACTATGTGCCAGACACCGGCCATTGCTCAATGTGCCTCTTGTGAACACCAGAGTCATCTGTCTTTTGGGGTGGGAGTTTGGGAAGTGACCTGACAGGGCCACCTATTTCTTTATCGGATGCTTTTCATTTCCGGTGTGGCAGCCCTTCCAGTCCATCAGGCAGCAAAAGGATACCCTGCAGTTCCTTCTCCTGTGTCAGAAATGGACTGTTCCGGCATCCTCCTTCCAGGCACTTTTCAGTTCCCCTAACCTCCAGCCTCTCGAAGCCATTTAGAGTCTCTGGGTTCTGAGCAATCCCATCTATTGAAACGTGTGCGGCTTCCTTACTGGCAAGTGCTGGTAAAAATAGTGCTGCTGCCCCCAGGGGACAGGGTCATCTGAACTTAGTGACTTGAAAAACACTCGGTGTGAATAATGCAAAGTGCCGGGCCACCAGGATGGACTCCCTGGCCGTCTTTGTTCCTTGTTTTCTTTGTGAGGCAGAATGTTTAACCCATATTTTCCAAGAACTGTGGAGGTGGGTTGCTGGGGACAATTGATTTTTAGAGAAGCATTGTTCGTCTGGATGTCGAAACCCTGAGGAAAGCATAACATGCAGTGACAGTCGTCCTGACAACCAGGCTCGGGCTAATTATGGTCACAGTGTTGCAATGTGTTTGGGCCATCACGTGGTGCAGGTTGAGGATCCTTATCCCAGATGCTTAGGATTTTGAATTTTTTTTTTTTTTTTTAGATTTTGGAATATTTGCCTATACATAATGAAATATCTTGGGAATGGGACCGAGTTTAAATACAGAATTCATTTATGTTTCCTATACACTTAGCCTCAAGGTAATTTCAAATTTTTTTTTTCTTTAATATACTGGAGATTATACCTAGGGGTACGTTAGCATTGAACTACATCCCTAAGATCTTTTTTTAAATTTCTTTTTTATTTTGAGACAGGGTCTTGCTAATTTGCTGAGGGTGTCATGAATTTTGCTGAGGCTGGCCTGGAACTTGTGATCCTACTATCTTACCCTCCCAAGTCACTAGGATTACAGGGTGCATACAGTATTTTTTTTTTTTTATAACTTGGTGCAGTTCATGGTGTTACATTTTCCATTGGTGGAATCATGATGGTCCTCAACAAATTTTGGATTTGGGGTCATTTGGGATTGGGGGTTTGGGGATTGCAGATGCCTGACCTGTGTAAGAACATTGCTTCTCCCTGAGCTGGATTTTGCTCTGGATCCTGGGTGACACGCAAGGCCTTTCTCTAGACCAAGGTCAAGTGCATCACCTGCTTTCTTAGGCTGTGGTTGGTTCTGAGAAGGAAGGGGGGCGACTTGGTGGACAGAAGGGACACAGGTCTTTGTGTGAGGAACTCTGAGTCTGGTTCTGGCTCTGCCCCTGGCTGGTGGGGGGAGCTGGAGAAAGTCTGACTCCTCTGAGCAGCAGTATCTCCATCTGTGAGGAGTTTGGCAAGGTGACTGCTGGGGGTGGGACTTTGGGCAGTGAGAGATGCCTGTCCTAAAGGAAGGAGCTGGGACTCCTGTGACACTGAGCTGGTGCTATATGGTGGGCATGAGGGGCTCCAGAGATGCCAAATTAACCTGGATTTTGTAACATAATGAAGTGTCTTGGATTTTAGATGCAATCTATGAATTGAAGCATAAATTAAAACCCTGTGGGCGGGACCTGCAGCCAAATAAAGCCCCAGGTGTTCAGAGGTGCGGTGTTCATGAATACCTCTTCATGGGTTATCACAGGCCAGGGCCAGGAGGCAAGCGAGACACTTTTGATTTATTATGTTTTGAAATCAGAACAAGTATTTTCAAGGAGCTGGGAAAGCAAGCCAGACTGGATGCTGTAGCCTAGGTACCCAGAGAGAGGGCGTGGCAGTCCTTTCCTGGCTGGTAGGAATGTGCACCTGATCGGGGACAGGGTGGTGCATATCCTGGGATCCCTGGCTCAGTCTGTGGCTCGTGGACTCCCTGACTCAAAGCCAGAGGGAAGCAAATGATCGACATCTTCCTTTTCTCCCCCATTCCCTCTCCTGGAGGTGTGTGTGTGGATGCCCACGTGCCCCCCTTCTTTTTAAACTGCTGTCTAGAGTTCCATGGAGTTTCCCCCCCCCTTCTCTTAATGCCTGTGTTCTTTTATCCATTTTCCTCTTTTATTTCTGCCTCTGGTTTCATGCCGAAGGGGCTAGGATCTGTGCTTCTGCTGGCTCCACGCTGCTCTTCTTCCTCCCCTCCCTTCCTCCTTCCCTCCCTCCACTCATCAGCTCTGGCTCACCGTCCAGAATCCTCAGTCTTGCCTCCAGGGACAGAGAGACCTCTGGAGGGGGGTCCTTCGGAAGTCTTCCTGGGAGCTTCTGTTGGCCTCGTGAGAGGTCATCTAGGCAGGTGCTCATCTAGGCAGGTGCCTAGTTTTGTTTAATAAGAATTCCTTGGAAAGCAGTAGGTGCCTTGAAATTATATGTTGAACAGTCAGCCATCGCACCACTAAGGCCACCTCTGCCTTAGTCCTAGAAGGGCCTACTAGGACTGTCATCGGCTGCCCCCTGCCCCCTCCCATTGCTGGCCCTGTGGCTTGAGCAGAAGACTCAGGCAGGATTAAGGGCCAGGAGGAGGGATGAGGCGGCTGTCATGGGCCGGCACTGGTGGTTTTCGTTGGCCTGGGGCAGAGCAGATCTTACACGGTTGTAACCTGGAGCCAGCTTTAAAGTGGACTCAGGGCCTCGGGTCCTTCTCCCTTGAGGGGGTTGAGGGCGCTGGGCACAGGGAGTGGAGGCAGCACCGTTGGCAGATGGTGGCAGAGAGGGAGCCGAGGCCGCGACGCTCCTTCGTTTTCCAGATGGGTTGAAAACTGGTCAGTGCCTGCGTTTCCTTCTCTAGATCCGCACTCTGCTCTTCCTTGTGGCACTTTTACCATGATCACAGTAAAGATGGACGGAGCGTCCATCACCCTAGGAAGGAAGCCTGCGCATGCGCCCTTCTCGCTGTGGATGGCCATGCCCAGCGGCCAGCTCCGCTCAGACCTCTGCAGTCACGTGAGACACCCCGTAAGCTCTGCTGCCTCCCTTTGTCCTGTGGGTAGGAGGGGAATGTATCACCGTCCTCCTTCTAGGGACACTGGGGAGAGGAAGACCCAGAGCCCAAACACCACCTTATTGGAGAGGCCTTTCCTGGCCTCTCCGTGTACAGCCCCCTCACATCCCACCTCTTTCTATTCTGTCTTTATTGGGCTCCATACCACGCACCACCATCTCTGTGGATTTACTTGTTAGTGGATTGCCAGCCACACCCCCTCAGAGCCCCCACAAATACAGAGATTGCCTAGTTTTGTTTAATAAGAATTCCTTGGAACGCAGTAGGTACCTTGAAATTAGATGTTGAATGGGTGAGTTCTTACTTTAGAGATGACCTCCAGAGGGGCAAAGTAACCAACTCAAGGTCACCCAGCTACTAGAAGGCAAATCTAGGCCTGGAGCCCCTGTTCTAGTCTAAATCATTACTGTCTTCCTGTGGGAAACAAAGTAAAGCTCAGCATAGTGTGCACAACCCATAGGGACTCAGCTAAAGTAAAATGGAAGTGACAATGCTTACAGCACCGTCCCCGCCCCCGACGTCGGGTCTGGCTAATCCAGCTTGAGTTTCTGTCTCTCATACATGGAGCACGCACCCTTGCCCTTGGTAGGACAAGGAGCATTTGAGGTATCCAGCACAAACACCAAGCATGCAGCCTGGTGCATACACAGTGGACCATCAAGAACTGGAGGCCGTTTGCTTTATGTTTATTTCTCTTATTGTTTTGCCCAACACAAGCACATTGTGTTGTATTTAATGTCACTTGTTTGCCTTTCTTATCTTTGTCCCTCCTGCAGGTGGGAGGGAGCCTTATTCATCTCAGCATCCCCACCTCCTAACACAATCCTTGGTATGCAGTTGACACACACCGATTGTGAGGCCCATGAGTGAATGGAGAAGGAGCAAACAAACAGGCTGGTGGTTTGCTGGGGCCACTCTGGCCACTTGCCTGAGGTCTTATCCCCTCTTGTCAGATTCAGGTCTAGGACAACAGTACCGTTGTTCCATTGTTCCCAGATATCGTACCCTATCTGAGTGACTCCACGGGCCACCCTTAGACACACCCAAGCACTGCCCTGTCACTGGCCCCACTTGGAGCCCTGGCAGGTGCCCACACAGCCTGCCCTGAGGGGAGCTTGTGAGTGCACAGCGCTGCTCCCTAATTCCCTCCCCATGTAGAACTGTGTGTGAGGAGGCGCTGTCTGTCCTGAGCTGTTCACGGCTGGTGCCTCAGACACACATTCAGTAGCCCTCTGTCTCACTCTTCAGTGGGACAGTGAAGCCCTCTTTCCTCCTGGCTTCATGGACACCTTGTCCAGGGAGTCCATTCTCATTTCTGTTTACCACAGGAGAAAAATGAGGCTCAAAACTTACATGACTCCTAGGTCATAGTCACATGTTACTGGGAGAGCCCGTCCTGGAACCAGCCGTCTACCCGTCTACCCCAGTGCTTCTGACCACCAATGACCCTCGTGGCTGAACGTGTTGCTCTGCTGTATAGTACCTTTTTCAAAGGGATGCAAATTTAACGATCCAGGACATTTTCAAGTCTGTTTGCATCATGTGACTTCTGGGCTTCCTGGGAGATGTGACAAGTGCGGTTTAAGGAACTCAAGTAGCTTCGGGGATTGTCCAGCTCATCGATGGGGGTGTTCCTCCTCTGCTGTGTTTCCATCTCCAGACAGAATTGACCCTTCACATTGGTTGTTCTCAAACTAAGGCTGAGTGTTGAAATCACCTGGGGGATTTGAAAGTCCTACTGCTGGTACCCTACTCCCAAAGAATCTGATTCTGTCTGAAATGGAGCTGGGCATTGTTTGTTTTGTTTTGTTTGATACTGTGGCTTGAGCCCAGAGGCACTCTACCACTAAGCTACATCACCAGTCCACCCATCCCCAGACCCCAAAGCAGGATCTCACTAAATTGCCCAGAGCCTGGTCATGGGAACTTATGACATCTCCCCAGGGGATCCTACTAGGCAGCATCCCTGTCTTAGACATCCCTGTTATAGAGGTTTTGGGAACTAAGATGAAACTGGCAGTCCTCGAACCCTATTTTAGATGGTAGTTCCAGCCCTCCTGAAGCAAACCTCAGCGGAGGCCTACTCAGGTTGGCTCAGACACATAGAAAGAAGTTCATATTTCAGAAGAAATGACAGGGCTGAAAGAGGAAGCTCCGGTGACAAGGAAGATGGGGCCAACCTCCTTGGCTGTCATGGGTTGTGCCCCTACTTGTGCCAGGCTCTGTCCTAAGCACTGTACAGATGTTACCTCATCCAGTTCACAGTCCACAAAATAGCTCTAAGAGGCCTCTGCGCACATCATTCCCATGTCACAGATGACAAAACTATACATGGGGTCTGTAAATACCTTGTTTAAGGTGGTGGTGACAGAACTGGGATCTGAAGGCTGGTTGCTTGGCTCAGGAGGCCATTATTGAACCCTACATCTGTGGCCTTTCGGGATGATCTTCATACCATACTCTACTGTTTCCCACATGGCTGAGAATCTTCCTCACCCGCGTATCTTCCATGGTGACTCTGAAGCATGGTTCTAATCTGACACCCTGCTTCCCAGGATCCTGCGTTCCTCCTTATTGCATTCGGAGGAGGAAAGTCAAATACTTTGATATAGCAGGGGAGGGATACCCTTATGGCCTGTCCACTGGCCAGCCACCTTTTCACTGTCTGTGGTACACATGTTATTCATAATGCATGAAACTCCCTTCCTGTTCTCTGCCTGGAGAAATCCTATTCTTCAATACCTAGCTCAAATATCCACTTCCCTGTCCTGCCTGGGCAGAGCAAGCAGTGCCTTCCTATGTGTGCTATGAACGTTTGGTCCCCCATGTGTGATTAAGAACACACTTTTTCTCCATCTCCCTTAGCAACCATGGGCTCCTCAAGGAGTGGAGCTCTGCTTTACTCACGCTTGCTGGTCCCTCAGTGTCCACCACCCAGTACTCTGTGGATGGCCTCCGCTCACATGCAGGCTGTCTTCCTTTAGGATCTGTTTGGTTCTAGCCTTAGAGATGCACTCTATCTATCTTCTGCCCCTCTACAGGTTTTCTAGTGGTGGCAGTGTTCTCCTCCAAGGGGCACAATTGACACTTGCTGTGCTCTACTAGGGTGCATGATAGTTTTTAATGACTCCTGGGCTCCTGGGGAGATTTTCCTCTCTTCAGTCTTGCATATCCCAAGGCCCAGAAGAAGAAGAAAACTGAGTGGCTCTGGGGACGGCCTATGTGAGGAGAGCTTGGTGTCTTACTTAGTGTTCAAATGGGTTCTGGGCTGAGACATGGCAGGCTAGAGGAGGCAGGGGCAGGAGAAGGGGTTTCGTGGCCACTAGAAGAGAAACGGTTTTTGTTTTCTCATGTGCTTTTGTGGACATGGCAGTAGTTGCTAAATCAGTGGTAGGACCCTCTTAGGAGAGCCCACCAGGATCTGAACAGGGTGGGCACACACGTCCCATGCTGCAGAGCCAGCAGCATGAAAGAAGACAGTACAGAGACTTAGCTATTATTCGGGAGATGAATGCAGGAAAAGTTAAGTTTAAAAGATGTTAAGTAAAGAATGTGATCCCACAGAAACACGGGCACAAGTACAGAGTGATATAAATTGGATCTTCATGTCAAAAGTATTTAAAATAGAAAAAAATGTGACTCAACTTGGATGTTCATTAATTTGAGATTTGTGGATTAAACTGAGATATTGATAAGTTGGAGAACAATATCCATTAAAAAGAAAGTTTAGAGAGATAAGTATATGAGGCAATACATTAATTAGCTCAGTTTCACCTTCCACAAGGCATACCCACTTCAAAACATCATGTCATATGACATAAATATATACACCTTTTACTCGCCCATTAAAAATAAATTCATTTTAGAATAATCAATGACTATGAACTGATAGTGAACAAAATTATATTAACTACCAAAAAGCAATACCAACCTTAACTATTGATTAAAAAATAAACAAAAACAAAAACAAAAAAATAACGGGTATTGAATAACAGCATGTGCTGCTCTCTTTTATGGCTGCATCCTAATATAGCACCCCTCACCAGATCTGCTCCTCAGATTCCAAAAGCACAAGGGCACTTACCATGCTCTGTTTTCCCTGCCTCTTTAGTAACCTGTCGGTCATTCCCAGGAGACAGCACTGCATAAAGACAGGTCCTGGGCTGCCTGTCATGAACAAAAGTGTGGCCCGGGCCAAGCTCCAGAGAAGGTGCAGAGTAGACTTTCTATCATCACTTGTGAGTGAAAAAAAAAAAAGAATCAATGACCAGAGGGGTCAGTTTTCTTTCCACAGTTCCTTTTGCCTCCTATTCCTTGAACACATGAGGCTGGAGTCTAAACCTAGAGGCCCCTCCTCCCTCTTCTGGATTTTGTCCCTGGCCTCTCCCGTGAGAGTCAGTTCTGGCAGGCTACCTCATCATCCCCAGGCTACAGAGAAGTGAGGATCGGGGAAGAGGCTTGAAATGGACCTTGGAGATTACAGAGTGTAGCTGACATTGTCAGTTAAGTCAGGCAGATCTGACTTAATTGATTAACTTAATTGTTGGAGCTGAGCTGCCCAGAAGCTGAGATCCCCATCTGACAGGGTGCTGGTGACTCAGATCTGTGCGGGCTTGTGTTGGCACTCCAGTGTGCCTGCCCGTGTGACCTTGGCCTGGTTACTTAACCTTGCTGAATCTCAATTTCCTGACCTGAAAAGGAAGGCTCCACATGCTTCTCAGGAGGATAGAGTGAGACTAAAATGTGACAACGTAGGAGGAAGTGCCTCTGAGCCAGGAGGAAGGTGGAAGTGCTTTTTGAGTAGGAAGCAGAGTGAGGAGCCCCCTTGTTCTCGGGTGCCCCATCCTTCCCAGGAAAAATCCCAGTGCCCAGTCAGAAGAGGTTATAATGTGGCTCTCACTCCTTTATTCAGTGCTTCTCTCGGCCTCCCAGGGTTTTCCGTTTAAGCAAATAAATTATCCTGCTCTATGGGCTCTGCGTTCTGTTGCCGGCCATATGTTTGAGCTTGATAGAGATTCCTATCGGCTGGGTAATATTACCCAGCAAGGGGTGACATTTCTTATCAGAGGCCCTGTGGAATCAGAGATAGGGGCGCTTTCTTTTCACTGGCCATCAGGCCTCTTTGTGCAGGGTGCAGGGTTGGCAGCAAGGGGTTGGGGGTGGGCAGCTTGGGTCTCGGTGACATCAGCTGGCCTTCGTCTCTTTAGACAGCCACTCCCAAAAGCCTATCTTGTTGGAAGTGGGCCCGTTAAAGATTTTTGTTTTGAAAGCACTCGATAGAGATAGAGCAGGGGACAGTGACTGAGGATGGGAGGAGGAAACTTTGCCTCTGTGCCCTCCCCTTCTAGGGCCAGGTGGGTGGTCCCCCGCTGCAGAGCCGAGCCCTGGAAGTTCTATGCTGGGGATCCATCGGCTGATGCCGTGGTACCCACCAGGGGCTGTGCTGTTGGAGAGTCAGAGTGCCGGGGAGCCTCCACATGCCCCTCTAAGCCCACTCCCTCCTCTCCCCCTTGCTCTGTAGACCACTGTGTAGATGTGCCCACAGGATAAACGCCACATGGGGCTCCATCCCTTGCCTTGGGGGAGGAACCGTCAGGATGGGAATGCTAGAAGGGAGTGGAGTCAGGCTGTCTTCTTCCTCCACCACCCCGGGGTCCCTCATGATTCAGGTAAGGTCTCCTAGGCAGGTATAGGGATGATGATGGAGTCCCTCATCTCTCTTTGTCTGGGATAGTCTTTATCTTTCCTTCTTTTCTGAAAGTCAAATTTGACATTCTACATGTTTTTACTTATCCTGGAGGTGCCCACGAGTTGGGCGTCTCTGGACCTTGGTCTCTTGATCTGTAGTATGGGAGTGACACCACTCTTTTTTTTCATGTCCTTTACTTGCTTTTGGAGTGCCAACACGAGCCCCTGGGCTTTTCATTTGCTCTGAGATTTTGGAAGAAGGGTCCTTACGGGGCACACGAGGGTGAGTCTGAAGCCAGAGCTCACTGCAGACAGACAGCTCCAGGTCAGAGGAGATCAGAGGCAACCACACGATTTGGGGCTGTAACCCCTGGGTAGATACATGTGCAGGGCTCTGTCTTTTCTGATTTTTGGGAAGTCCTGCCCTGCCCAGCCTCACTCACAAGTAATGATCTCCCTGTCATCAGAAAGGGAAGGGGAAGTGGTTTCTCCCGCTATGGGCCATTCTAGTCAGCAGCCCCTGCTTCCTTCCCGGGGGCTTCCTTCCTGGTGGCCCACATCTCAGTTTCCTTCCATTCCTCTTCCTCCTCCCCATCTCGGGTCTTCCTGCCTCACTGAGTCTCCTTGTCTGTCACCTGCCTTCCTAATGACCGAGTCCAAATTCTGAAAGCACAGCTTTGACGGTGTCTCTCTCCATCCCAGACACAGCCAGTAGCTCCTGTCACCTCCAGGATCGAGGTCAGACCTCTAAGCATGGCATTGTCGGCCCACCCAGCCTCACTCCGCTGTGAATCCAGCCGATGGGCTTTGAGCTTCTGATGTCCCATGTCAGTCCTGGTCAGAGGCTTCACCTCTTGCCTTTTATGCCTGTTGCTACCTCTCCCGGACTTGTGCACTTGGAGCCCATCATCTCTTCTCCTTTGGGTGCCTGAGAAGTCCAGGAGCCCTGACTGAGGACGCCCTGGGGCTCAGACCCCTGCCCCACTAGGTGCTGGCTCTGGATGTGAGCAGCTCACTTCACTATTCCTTCTGTCTTGGGTTACAGTTTGCATCACTTTCAGCCTTTGTGTGTGCTTGAAGACAGGTAAGTCAGCCTCTTGTAGGCAGCTGTAGTTGGATATTGTTTTTACTTATCCATTCACCTACTCTATATTTGTTTGGAGAATTTAATTCATTTACAGTTAAATTAGTTATTGACAGATAAGGTCTTACTATTTCAGTTTTGTCATTTTCTAGACAGAAAATGCTTTGTAGTGTCTTTTTTTTTCTGTTTTCTTTTGTGATATCTCTTGGTGGTATGCTTTGATTTTTTTCCTCTTTATTTTAAAAATATGTTATGTATATTTTAAAACTACAGGCTTATTCTTTGTGGTTTCCATGGAGATTACATAGAATATTTTATAAAAGTCTATTTTAAGCTGATGACAACTTAACTTAGACCACATACAGAGACTCCTAACTTCCCTTTCATCAGTATTTTATGTTATTGATATCACAGTTCATACATTTATCTATTAACAAATTATTGTATGTATGGTTGTTTTTAATAATTTTGTCATTCAATTTTTATACTAGAGTTAAAAAATGATTTATACACCACAATTATAGCATAAGAGCATTCTCAATTTGACCATATTCTTATTTAATTTACGGTGAATTTTATATTTCACTTGTTTTCATGTTGGTAGTTAGCTTCCTTTTATTTAAATGTGAAGAATTCCCTGTGAAAGCATTTCTTATGAGGTGGGTATAGGGATGATTAAGTCCCTTGTCTTTCTTTGTCTGGGATAGTCTTTATCTCTCCTTCTTTTCTGAAAGTCAGATTTGACAGGTATGATAGTCTTGATTGGCAGATTTTTCTTTCAGCTTTTTGAATATATCATCCCACTCTTTCCTAATTTGCAAGATTTCTGCTGAGAAATCTATTGAAAGTCTTCTGATGCTACCCTTGTTAGTGATAAGTCACTTTTCTTTCCCTACTTTCAAAATTCTGTCTTTTGACTTTTGAAAAATTGATAATAATGTGTTCTGTTGAAGATCTCTGTATGTATGTTTGGGGTTCTCTGGTATCAATGCATCTATCTCTATGTTTATTTCTTTCTCCAGATGTGTTTTCTGTTCTTTTTTTTTTTTTTTCTTTCTCTCCCCCACCCCCTTTAAATAACCTGCTTGGCACTTTCTCCTGGCTTTGCTCCCATAATATATATATTAGTCTACTTGGTGGTGGACCAGAAGTCCAATAGACTTTTTCCACGCTTCATTCTTTTTTCGTTTTGTTCTTCTAAGTAATTTCAAATGACCTGTCTTTAGCCTTGTTGATTCTTTTTTTCCAGTTAAGCAAGTCTGCTATGGAAGTTCCCTGTGTAATTTTTTAGTTCAGTCATTGAGTCTCAGTGCCAGAATTTCTGTTTGGTTCTTTTGTATAGTTTCTGCCTCTTAGTTGAACTTTCAATTTTATTCACTTATTGTTTTCCTGTCTTCTCATGTAATTTGCTGAGCTTCTGTAAGACAAACATTTTGAATTATTTGCCAGGCAGTTCATAGATCCTCACTTCCTGAGGATTGGTCACTCATGCTTTACTTTGATACTGTAGTGGTGCATGTTTCCCTGACTATTCATAATTCTGTAGACTTGTATTGGTGTCAGTGCATTTGAAGAAGTGTGTACTCCTAGATTCTATATGGATGGGCTTTGGTAGAGCAAGTCAATTACTAATCAACCCATCCAGAAATCGGATGGCTGGTGAAGTCTGTGGGTGGGTTTACTGTTGGAGAACTGGTATCTGGGGAAGTGGGACTATGGGCCTGTCTCCTGGATGGCAACATCCATCCTGGGGCCTGGGATGACTTGGATAGGCTTGAGGCTTGGGTCTGTGTAGCCAAGTCTAGTTTCTGGATCAATGGAAAGTAAGTTGAAAGCCTAAATCCATGAGTGCAGCCTGGGTTTTGGGGGGCCCACCTGACACTGTAGTCCACTGGGGTGGTCTTGTAGACTGTTTCTGTGGGGTAGACCTGGAGCCTAGGTTTTGGGGGACTGGCCTAGCACTAGGGCTCACTGGGGTGGGCCTGGTGCTGGAGTCTGAAGGGAAGTCAGTGCTCTCTTTCCTTTCCTTCCTCCACCCGGAGGCTTCTCTCTCCACCCTGCGCTGAGCTGGCTTGGGGGAAGGTTGACATGGGTGATGTGAAACTATCCTTCCTGCCCTCTTAAAATACATCTCTTCTTACTTCTGCACTCTGCATAGGTCCTGTATCCTCTTACCTGGATCCCTTAGCTCTTGTGAACATATTTTTACGTATGAATGGTGGTTCAAATTGATGTTTCTAGGAGGGAGGCACACTGGAATTTCCTCTTCTGCCATCTTGCTGATGTAATTTCTTCCTTCTTACCATGATTTACAATGATGCATTCATTTGCTGGTGTTTCACATCTATCCTCCTCCACTAGATTCGAACCTTGTAAAAGCAAGGGTCAAGTCAATTTTGTCTACCACACTCAATGAAAACCACTGCTGTTACCACACAGACTCTATGCTGGGTACCAGTCTTGATTCTTCATTTTACCAAATCATTTCATCCTAAGACTTAATTGAGGTGTAGATTCTCTTATTGCGTTTATTTTATAGATGAAGAAACTACAGCATAGACAAGGTAACTACTGTGTTCCAGCTCTCCCATCTAGATGGTAGTTGGTAAAACCAGGATTCAAAACCTCATGATAGCTCCAGGGTCTTCATTCATAACCATCCTGCCAGGGTCTCCTAATGTTTCCTTCTAGTGACCACCCCTGTGGTGGTACTTGGTGTTAGGGTCTGTAAACAAGTCAAGATGGCGCCTGGCATTTTGCCAGAGGGAGTGGTTTGTGAAGTAACGCCAGTGAGCCATTAAATGTGGAGATTCCTTATTGGTTGACTGCTGTATCTAGTTTATGTTAATTAAGATAAGCTGTGTGGAATGTATATATACCCCTCCTGTCTTACAATAAAGGGCTCCCACTCCTGCTCTATCAATGTACACAAGTTCCTCGTCTCCTCGGTTATTTTGCTGCAGCCGGACAGCGGCACTTGGAAAATGGGTGGCCCATGAATCAAAGGGCCACTGTCCCATTTCTGGAGGAAGTCCTCATTACAGTTTATGCATGGGGTATGGAGTTGGCAGCGTGGTAAAGCAGAAGGGATATGGAATCCAGTGTGCCTGGGTTGACATCTGGGATCGCCCATTCACTAACGGGTGACTGAGCAGACCACTTAATTTCATTGGCCCCTGGTTTTCTTAGGTCAAAATGGGAGCAATGCTATTTATTTTGCATTAAGAAGGGAAACTTAGTGAACCGATATGTTATAGTGTGTGCCCAGAAAAGTGTGATCTGCCCTCTTGGAGATGTTCTCATTTTTAAGTCAGATCACATTACATTTTTCAGATAAAACTAACTGGAAGGGAGGAGATGTGTGGGAGGGGATGACTGTCACTTAGGTTGACGGGGAGAAGGGACGAGGCTCAGTTGGTGAAGGACACAGAGGGGACGCACCCGCCTTTCTGCTCAGTTTAGTCTGTCATTACCCTAAGTTGGAGTTGCTGCTTACTTCCTTTGCAGGGCCAAATGTTTGGGGCTTTTTGTGACTCACCCACTCAGGCTGCATGACTGAAGGCCCCCCAGTTGCTCTCAGCTCTGTGAGTGTTCTGTGTCCCCAGTCGCTGACTGCTTTCTTATGGCGAAGTTCTGCTCTCTCCTGCTCCTGACCTTCCTGCCTTGTGAGCTCCTGAGACAGGCCCGGAGTCCTTGGTTTGCCTTTATGACCATTTCCAGGAAATCTACGCTAGGCACCCTGCATTAAAATCTCTCTGGAATGTTCAGTGCTGAGCCTGCTCACTCTGACCCTCCTTCCTTCTTGCATCTGCTCTCCAGTGCTCAGGAATGGTCCCATCTCACCCTTGCTCCCGTTCTCCCACAGTATGTGCATAGAGTTTTCTTCTGGACTTTTCTTCACCTTTACCTTCACCTTGCCTGGCCTCTAATAAACTGCATCTAGTTCTCAAAGGAACAGAAATGCTGGTGTCTTAGGAACTGGCCTGCCCTGGCAGCAGATTCAGTCCCTGAAGACAGGGGAGAAGGACATTTGGCCTCGTGACAGCCGCGCACAGCTGACTCATCCTGGATGCTGGACTTGCTGGCACATCATCCCTGGAAAGTCACGATCCTTCTTGGCCCCAGGCCTGGACAAGACATGGGGCCTTGCGGATGAGAGGAGCGGCTCCAGGTGGCTACGTTTTTAGCCCTAAGTGCTGCACCTTGCCTAGGGACCATGATGCTCAGTGTCATGGAAATTTGGCTCCACTAATTAGTTGATGTAAGTCCTTGACCAGGATTGTAAGGTAGGACTCTTGGGTTGGCAATCCTGGCTGCTTTATTTATCAACAGTGTGATTGTGGGTTTCTATTTGATTTTGCAGCCCTGGGAATTGAACCCAGGGCTTCACACATGCTAGGCAAGAGCTCTGCCTCTGAGCAACACCTTCAACCCTCCAACAGTGTGAGTGCAGATGAGATTCTAATGACTCTCTCTTGATTTCTTCATGTGTAAAATGGCATGGTGTCAGAAGTGCTTATCTGTAGGAGATTAAACGATGGGTTCCAGTTCTTCACTTCTCCATTGTAGAAGTGTACATTCAGACCTTTGCTGAGATGTCAATGTGGGCAGACTGTGCTTTTTTACCCCTGGACTTTGGATTTCTTTGGTCCATGGGAAGTTGCTGGCCTCATGATCCAAGTAGATCATGGAAGGCATGGAAGCTCTCTAACTGTATTTTTCATTGGGATGCCTGTGGAAGCTTCTGGTTCAGAGAGGATGGCATGACTGGAGCAACTTCAGAACTAATGCCCAGCACCCAGCCAATTCCCAGTGCTGTGCAATCAAAAGACCCTGCTAAATCAGCCATCCCCTAGTTGATCAGCAGATGGGAGAGGGAGAAAGAAATGCTTATCACTGCATGCCACCAAGTTTAGGGGTATGCAGTTATACAGTATTTTCGTAGCCATAGTAGATTAAAATACCACCTTGTATGATTATCAGAAGTTCCTGAGTTGGTTCCTGTATTAGTTTCCTATTGCTGCTATAACAAATTCCCGCAAATTGAGTGACTTAAATTCAATATACTAATTTAATATAATTTCAAAATCTTCCAGATCCATAGGTGAGAAGCTGGACATGGGTTTCAGGGGGTAAGGCCAGGGGATGTGGGCTGTGCTCCTCCTGGAGGCTCCAGGGCACCATCTGCTTTCCTGCATTTTCAGCTTCTGGAGGTGGCACACACGCCTTGTCTCATGCATGGCCCTTCCTCCTCTGTCCTCACAGTCAGCAGTGCAGCACCTCTCTCTTCCTCCACAGTGACATCTTCTCTGCCTGGTTCTTCTGCCTCCCCTTTCCATTGCTTCAGGGCCCTCCTGATGGCATTTGTGCCCAAGAAACAATCCTGAGTAGCCTCCTTACTTTAAGGTCAGTAGATTCATCACTTTACCTCCATCTGCAACCTTAGTCCCCTTTGACTTGTGACCTAACGTATTCGTGGGATTCAGGGACTGGGATGTGGACATCTTCTGGTGGCCATTATTTTGCCCACTGTAGGCATGAAAGGCATTTAGAGCAGTTTCTCGCATGCACAAAATGTTATATCTGTTGGTGTTACTATACATGGTTTTATTCAGGAGACAAAAATAAGATGGTGTCCTGCCTGATGCCCACACAGGCTCCTCGGAAGGGCTGTATTTTGTATTAATTTCCTGTTGCTGCTCTAAGAAATGATCACATATACAGTGGCTTAAGACATAAATTTATTAGGTTAGAAGGTTGACAGAAGGGTGGAAACAGGTTCCATCCCTTGTCCCTAGATGGACTATGGGCAGTTGGCTTATGAGATGGGAGGGAGCCATTTAAGTTTCCTTAGGTGGATTTGGAGCAGAGCAGAGAGTCTTGAGGTTGATAATAAAGCTCCTGATTGTCGTAAAGGGTCTCCTGTTGTTCCCACTGTCCCTTGGCAGATATAGTGGCACCAGCCCAGCAGACAGGCTGAGCCACCAGGGGAGGGCTGGGGTGAGGATAGGCCAGGATGGCCAGCTCCTATATCCCTGTGCCTGGCTGGTCCCATCCTTGACTCCTGCAGGGCCCTGAATATAATGGATCACAGGGGAAAAGAAGCTTCCTGCAAGGTTGACACCAATTGGAAGGAAACAGCTGGCATTCGTGGGGGCAAGAGAACAAAATCCAGAGAGAGCAATAACCTCTTGTCGGTCTGCATTCCACTTTGAGCAGCTGCCCAGTGACTGTGGAGTAGTTCAGAGGAGGAAGGAATGTGTGCTTTCCAGAAGCACTAGATTAGCTTCTCCTGGATGAGAACAGGGCAGATTTAACAGGAGTCCCAGGGGCTTGGGGTTCTCAGGAGATTGAGGTCCCATCAATGACCTACTGTGTTGCCACCAGAAAGCAGATGCTGCACCTCTGGACTCTGGAGCCCCATGCCATGTACTGCACCTGCCACTGAGCAGCAGCGTGATCTCAGGCAAGTTTCTTATCTCCGCCAGGCCTCAGGCTCCTCGTCAGGAAAATGGGATTACATTAGCACTCGAGTAGAGCTTGTAAGAGGAGTAGCTGAACTAGGTGGGGGAGTCACAAAAAGCACCAAGCATTTGGTCCCCAGCTGTGCCCTCTTCGCTCATGGGCTAGTTCCTGTTCCTAACATCAAACTGGAATGCATTCTGTCCCCACACAGCCATGTTCTCAGAGCAGTGCTGAGCTCAGGGCCAGTGTCCTTTTCAGATGCTCAGTCTCACTTATTTGTCCCACATCCCTGGGACAGACCAGCTCGCCCCACCTTTCCCAAGCTGAGCTGAGTCCGGCCAGCCTCCCATGGCCCTTCCTTTTCATGGGGAGTGGATTCACCGAGGAACAGCTCTGGGTGCTTTGTTAGTTCCCTGAGGCCTCCCAGGAGGACAGGAGCAGCCGCCACTCATTGAGCACCTGCGCTGTGTGGTAATGTGCCATCCTTACCACCCTGCTGTGAAGACACTGTTATCCCCAAACTAGGAAATTGCATTTGCTCACAGAAGAGCACACAAGCTGGGTTCAAGCTCAGCCGGAACATGTTTCTTTCTATTGCACCAGAGGCCAGATACACCAGGGTTGTTTCCAAAGCTCGAGGTCCTAAAGACTTCTCTTTAAGGATTCTGAACAAAATTTTGCAGACAAATTTTATACAATTTAAAATGAACAGCTTGATTGGACATGGTGGTCCAGGCCTGTAATCCCAGCAACTTGGGGAGGTTTACTAAGAAGATTGCAAATTGAAGGTCAGCCTGGGCAACTTAGCCAGAAGCTGTCTCAAAATAAAATAAAATAAAAATAAAAAGGACTGGGGATGTAGCTCAGTGCTGGAGCACTCTGGTTCAATCCCTAGAACTGGAAAAAAAAAATGCAGCTTGTCATTGGGGTTGCAAACAAGTACCAGGAAGTCAAGAGCTGTCCTGGCGCTGGCTGTGTTGGGAGGGACATGAAAAGTCACACACCCCCTCCCAAGGCATGGTGACCTGGAATCCCACTGCCCACTGCCTTCCTCTGTTCCATCTTTTAGCTCATAAACATGTTTTCTCCCCTGTACTTTGGCATTCATCAGGATTTAAATTCCAGGTTGTCAGCCCTTGTAGGAAGGGGTTCAGATCTCGGCATTAAATCCCCCCTATTGGGTGTGCAGGGCCTTGTCATTTGCAGAATGATTAGTTTATCCTCACAGCTACCTTGAGAGGTTACCTGCATTGCAGATGAGGAAAATCACTGGCCTGGCTTTAAGTGCCAACATCTCGTGGATACCAGGAAGCCTTCTGTTCAACTGCTCATTAGCTCAGTGTGTGTGTGTGTGTGTGTGTGTGTGTGCACGTGCACACACACCTGTAATCCAAGGCTGTATTCAGACTAAGGGAAGAGACCGTGCCCTTTCTTGTAAGCTGAATTTCCCCTCCGCAAACATCCTAGGACGTCTGTACCATGAGTGAACTGATAGAGACTCATCTGCCCTGAATCTCCAGTTCAGAACTTGGTCCCTACCTTGTGATGGTTCTTTCCAAAGGATATATAATTTACTATCTATAAGTAGTGATACTATTTATATGTAATAATTTGTTTACTATTTATAAGGAGTAATCCTGATTTACCAGTCAGATCACTTTGGGAGTATTGACCTCCTGTCTGGGAACCAGTTTTACTTCTTTACTTATTAAAAAGCAGTAGGTATCTCCCAGAAAAAGCTAAAAATGCTTGTTATCACTGAGCAGAAACTCATGAAATGAGCAGATGTGTATGTGAGTGCATTTATCTACTGATTTATCTTCATAAGAGTATGGTAGTACACACATTAGTGTGTAAATGGCTTTTTTGCTGAATACAGGACAAGGACATTTCCCCACCAGCATCTATGTTCCTGCTGCATCACCGTGTGATCACTTGGGCCTCCAGCTTCACCACTCTTCAGGTGTAAGAATCCCTTTAGTTTCGCAGTGTCTGAGGGTGAATTCAGCGTTGGCACTATTGAACGCAGTGCTGCAGTGAAGGTTCTTACAGCCAAGTCTTTGTGGATATATTTTTCGATCTTCCTGGACTCTATTCCCATATATCAAAGTGGCTGAATCATGGGCTATTTTGGCCTTTGAGGTTGTCAATTTCCCCTTCAGGAAGCTTGGACCAGTGTCTCCTTCTGTCACCAGGACAGAGGTGGCTGTGCCCTTGAGCTCTCTGCAGCAGGTTCTAGCTTCGTTTAGCCTCGTTTCTTTGGCACTTGGATGGCACCAGGCACACACTGTTCCAGCCCACGTGTCCCTTCTTGAGAGGACACCTCTCCCTGCTCCCTGTAGCAGCCTCGTTCCTCCTTCTAGCCCTTGCCCACTCCCCGCCTTGTGCAACTCACGAGCTAGAATGGATGTTTCCTTTCTAACTAGTGAGGGGGAAAAAAGTCAAAAGAAAGATAATATTTTGTGACACATTAAAGTTATACAGAATGGAAATGGGAATTTCAGTGTCCATTTTGAATCGTTGTCTGTGGTGGCTTTTACACTACGATGGCAGAGATGATTGGCCATGACACAGGCCGTATGGCCCATGGTGTTCAAGATGTTTACTATTTGGCCCTTACCAAAATAGTTTGCCTCTAATCCTGTCTAGTGCAGGATGTTATTGTCGCCGTCTCCATTTATACATGGAAAAGGGTGAGACAGAGAAGATAGGAAGTTACCTGAAGTCACACACAGTACGGAAGTGGTGGAACTGGGGCTTGGTTTTCAAAGTGGGTGCTCTCCATCTTTGGCCTTTGCAGGTGAGGAAGGTGAGTCGGGCACAGGTGAGAAAGGTGAGTCGGGCGCAGGTGAGGAAGGTGAGTCGGGCGCAGGTGAGGTCCTGTGTCAATGAGCGGTGAATCAGGACTGGGTCTGTTGGCCCTGGACAACCTTGGCCTTTCTTTGTTAGTGGGCTTCCACTTCCCCTAGCTCCTAGGATAGCCTGGTCAGCATAGGGCCAAGTCCACAAGGGCGTTGGCATCTCCTTACAAACACTGCCAAGAGCAGGAGATGGCAGGACCGAGCTGATGAGGTCATGTTCTTTCTACTGAATGCCAACTTAAAGATGTGTGTAGAGTGAATGAAGGAATCTGATGGATAGCTCCTGGACTCTAAGGATTCCCACTGCAGGGATAGGGCAGGGACCTCTGTGAAAAGCAGCAAATCCCAGAGCCTTGCCACGGGAGAGACCTTCCTCCGGTGCTTCCTGGTGACACAGGGTTCTTGGGCCACAGTTCCAAACACTTCTTCCATTAAAAGTCTACTGCAGGAATGCTGTCCTCTCTTCCACGCCCATCCCAACTCTCCCTGCTTTTGTTGATTCTAAATGTTCTTCTAAAATTGCTGTGTTGAGATGTAATTCATATTGTGTACAATTTACCAATCTCAACACATTTTCATTACCTTGAAAAGGAATTCTGTCCCTTTAGCTGTCCCCTCCCAGTCTCCGTCTTCCCCAAGCCCAAGGCAAACATTGATTTGCTTTCTGTTGCTATGGAATTGCCCTCCTAGGCCCTTCATATCACCAGAGCCATATAGTGTGTGGTCTTTTGCGACTGGCTTATTTCATGCAGCATAGTGTTTTCAAGGTTCATCCACGTGGTAAATGTATTAGTACTTCATTCTTTTATTATGCTGGGAATATATTCCATCGTATGCATACCTGCCATTCTATGTGTCCATTCAGCAGCCCACGGACATTGGTTGTTTCCATTTTCTGGAGCATGCTGCTCTGAACGTTCCTGTGCAGGTGATGTCTGGAAGTGTTTTCGTTTGTCCTGGGAATGCATACCCCTAGGAGTGCAGTTGCTGGGTCTTATGGTAACTGCATAGACCTTTCCAGAAAGTGCCAGACCTCTCCAAAAGTGCCTCCACGATTTCATCTTCCCACTAGAAGCTGCCTGTTCCTGCTTGTTGTCAAAGCTCATCTTTAAACATATTACATAATTCCATTTGTATGAATCTTTAGAACATGTGAATTAATTGAGGATGCTAGAAATGAGAGTAGTGGCTTCCTATAGGAACAGGGAGAGACAACTGGGACAGGCACAGGCCCTGTGGGGTGAGGGAAATGTTTCGTCTTAGTGGTTTGGTGCATTTGGGTAGATAAATTTGTCAAATGAATTGGGCATTTTCCTGTGTATAAATTATGTCTAAACTTTTTTTTTTAAGGATAAAAATGAAAAAACAATTGGGGACAAAGAGAAAAACACATGTATCTAAATGGTCTCATAACGTGACTGGCTGCTTATCTTACCACCTTCCATGGACACAGGGCCTGTGCCTGGCAGCCAAGGCCAAGTGTGGAAGGCTTTTGTTGATGTGATTAACTCTGTCTGGACGGGGAGTGTCATTAACACCAGAGGAGGCTCTTTCCACTTTCCCAGCTAGTGGGGTCCCTTGGACAGCTGTTCCCTGATGTGAGGAGGGGCCCTCGGGTGGTCCTGTTGAGGCCTCCAGGTCAAGTTGTATTTCCCTTTGGTTTCAAGGTAAAAAAAAAAAAAAGGGATTATTTTCTATCAACTGCTACAGAATCTATTCTTCTTTTTCACCTACGAGGAGGAGGGAACCAATTCATTTTCCTAGTGTTTTCCAAGGCCACATCACGAACCAAAACACGGCATTTAGATGGAGCACTTTTGTTATGGCCAAGAAGCAGACAACTGCAAATAAAAAGGAAGTCAAAGATTCCCTCTCCTCCCTTAGAATCTGGGGAAAAAAATGTATGAATGAACATAAATTCCCAGAATTTTTTGACTGGGCAAGCACCTCTAGTTATTCAAGTTGAAAAAAAAATCAGTCTTACCTAATTTTTCATAAAATTGCAAAATGCATCCCCTTATTTTTAGACTTAAAAATGTATTTGGCTAGCCAAAGTTATAGAAGCATAAAATGTCATATTTAGGGGGAAGATGCCATTGGATATTTATTTTCTTACTTATTCCTCACGTGTGATTGATTTTTTTCCAAAGACGATTTATTGCTTGTGAATTAAATTGTTTTTTATTTTATTTTATTTTTTATATATCGTGGTGGCACTGGGATTGAACTCAGGGCCTCAGGAGTGCTAGAAAAGTTTATTGTGTCACTGAAGTATACCCCTAGCCCCTCGTGAATTAAATTGTTAAGGATTTGGGTTGTTCTCTAACTGGAGAGATCAATTTGTTCTGTTAGAACAGACGCCTGCCTCACACTCCCCAACCCCATACCTAGAGCTCAGGAACTTCAAGGCAGCCCCACATGACCATGAACCTTGAGGTTAACCAGGCAAGGGTTTGGTCTTATAGAATCTGGGGCAAGTCACATTTCTTGTCTTTGTCTCAGTTTCCTCGTCAGAAGAATAGGAAACAAAATACTATCCCTAGGGAATTGATGTACGAGACATAAATGGAAAAACTCCTGGCACGGCGCAAAGCTTGGCCCTTTAGAGTAGCTCTCTCCTTCCTTTTCAACCACTCCCTCCCTTTAGCTTGCTGCCTTCCTGGTGCCTTGGAAACCAGCTCTCAGGCTTCTGCTTACTGGGCTGCAACTCTGGTCATTGCAGAAACTTACACAGATGCACGTGACGTTTGGGGTGTGTGCATGTGTATGCACTGTATGCGTGCATGTATATACATGCATAGCCCATGCAAAGCACAGAAAGACAAATATGGCATGATCCGGCTCACACCTGGAATCTAACAAAGCTGATCCGATAGGAGGAGAAAGAAGTTACCAGGCACTGGGGAATTTAGAGTGGGAGAGGCTTTGAGGAGATAGATATTGGTAGGAGAGTACACAATTTCAGGTAGGCAGGAGGAATAAGTTCAAGAGGCCTATTGTAAAGCATAGTAACTATGGTTAATAATAGATTGTATTCTTGAAAAATGCTGAGAGTGGATATAAAATGTTCGCACTACAAACATGATAACCATGTGAGGAAACGCATGTTAACTAAGTAGCTTTAGTGACTCACCATGTACATCTATTTCAAAACATCCTTTTGTACACAATGAAGAAGTACAAGTTTCTCTATTACAGCCAGGGGGGATGAAGCATGCCTATAATCTCAGCAACTTGGGAGGCTGGAGGAGGAGGATCTCAAGTTCAAGGCTAGCCTCAGTAACTTAGCAAGACCCTGTTACTAAAATAGAAATAAAATAAAAAATAAAAATAAAAAAGGACTGTGGATGTAGCTCAATGGTAAAGTACCTTTGGGTTCAATCCACATTACCCCACATTAAACAAACAGACAAACAAACAAATAAATATTGCACAATACCTCCCTCCCATGGGTGAATTTAGGCTGACAGCTCACTGATAGAGCTTGTGTCTATCACTAACCCAAGGTGGAGCTTGTTCCAGCAAACATCTGGGTGTGTCACTATTTATATTCCATCCTTCAGTACTCGTCCCTGGCTGCTGTGGCTCAGCCTTCCAGCAGTTGCCCAATAGAGTGTTGGAAACTTTAACTCTTTTTGCATATCACCATCCTAAGTGAGGTCCCAGATGACCGTGAGCGGTGTGTTCCAGGGCTGGAGAAGGGACTCAATGGAGCTTGAGTCATGGTTTTGCAAATGTGTTTGCCCTGGTAGGACACGAACACATGTGGGCAGAGTGCTTAACCACTGAGCCACATCCCCAGTCCCCTTTTATTTTTTATTTAGAAACAGGGTCTCACTAAGTTGCTCTGACTAGCTTTGAACTTGTGATCCTCCTATCTCAGCCTCCAGAGCCACTAGGATTACAGGCCTGTACCACTGCACCCGGCCCCACCAGGTCTTCTAACTCAGTGGTTCTGGGTTAGCACCTGGCAATCAGCATTTTTACCAAACTTCTTAGAAAGGTCCATTCAGCTAATGAGGCACTATCAATAGTGTCTGTATTTCAAAGACCCACAAACATAAAAAAACATAAAAAAGACCAACAAAATTATTAATTTAAAATAAACACGAAATTGCAAAGTGAAAATAGCCATGCAGATTGATAGACTTTTCTGTCAACTTGTTCAGTGCAGCTCAACTTTCACAGTCACATGGGGGTTATTTTGATGTAGGTTAACGGCCTACATTTCATGTGCTGTTTGGAGGTCCAGGAAAGTTCTCACCAACCCCAAGCCCCAGAAATGCTGCTCTGAGAAATATGGCCCTGGTGACATCTTGTTCCTGCATTTGGAAGGACACTTAGAGGTGTCCTTCTTCAATGCCCAGATGTTACTATCAGGCAAACCAGAACCGAGAAGGAAGTGACTCATCCAAGGTTACACAGTGAGTTCTTGAGGAGGCCTGACCAGCGGCAGCACTTACAACCCGTGTCCACGTGCCTGTGTGTGCAAGGGCTGGTTCCATCTTCCTCCAGTCTCTTCATTTCTTTTACTTTGATTTCTCTTCCCTGTATTCCCTGTGTCCTTAGGCCAGTCTGACACCAGTCTGGGATACCTGGAAGTGGGGGAGAAAGATGGCAGGGGTCTCAGGGTGGAAACTGCTAGCCCACAGCAGTTACATATGACAAGAGCAGGCTATAGCTCCCGTGGCTGTGGAGGAGGAGGTGCCGAGTCCCTTTAAGCTGAGACATGAAAAGCTGGTTGGTGTCTCAACATCCCATTGAGTTCCAACTAGTGCTGGGCATCGGTGCACTGGGATGCAGCTGACGAAGCTGACAAAGCCCCTGCCCACAGGAACTTATTCAACGTGTGTCTGCTGAGCACCCTACCATGTGCCCAGCACCGTGAACAAGGCCGGTGTGGTGCTTAGAGCCTTGGTTGCAAGACAGACAATGACAGATGTCAGATCCATAGCTATGAAGCGTTTCAGATGGTGCCGAGTCATGTGATGAAAATTCGAGATAATGAGAAGGGGAGTCTGCAGGGGCAAGGCAGGCATTTGAAGTCTTGCTAGTGGAATGAATGGATAGTAAATTCCACATTCTCTGGATGGTGGTGTACGCAGGCCATTCATTCTCCTACTTCCTTGTTTGCTCTGACCAATTGTAGCCAATGAGTCATGAGCAGAAGTGATGTGTCATTTCAGAATACTAGTGAGAGACCCTTCAGAGGTCTCTCGCTTTTCAGACCTGCCACCTTGCAGTGCTTGAAGTGGAGAATAGTCTGGTCTGGCTGGTGCTAACACAGAGCACAATCTCTGATTGTGCATAACCCATCATAGACATGTAGACTGAAGGGGTTGTTACTCTTTATTTCTTTAAAATTCTGCAATTTGGTGATACATGTTAATGCGTCATAATATTGCCACTCCTGACTGTTACAACCTGCAAGGCAAATAGCCTGGAACTGTCACCTGGATTGACTGGTAGGGGCTGCCTGGAGCCCTGAATGGGAGAAAAATCTGAGGTCCCATCTGGGCTCTGTAGGAGGGATTGGTGACGACTGCAATGCCCACAGGTGGGAGTTGGCAAATCCTCTGCCTGGTTTTCAGGGTCCTCAAAATTCAGGACCTAACACACCCTCCCAGGGGTCTTGGTTATTTTCTTTCTGTTCTGGCCCCAAGAAGGTCTTGTCCCGAGCACGCAGTACCCTTCTCCACTCCAGTGCTTCATTACTGACGCCACCACCATCCACCCACCCACATGCCATGGTCATCCTTCACAGGGGCTCTCAGAGGATTTTTCCTTTGCAGCCCACAGTGACCCTGCTGTCCTGAGCCCAGACCACGCAGTGCCTACACTCCATTAATCTTTGTCAGTCTTGCTTTGTTTTCTCACACTTCATTCCTCCATGGTTACCTAACATTCCTTGGGTTGAAGTCTTGACTCCCTAACTAGCATGCACACTCAGGGAGTGGCCTTAGTTTTGCAATTCTTCACAGCAGTGTCTTGGTGATAGCAGGCACTTGAGAAATCCATTCCAAAGAATTGGCTGGATTGATGGAGTGAGGCTAGGGAGGAGAGGGGAAACAGTGCAGTCATCTAAGGACCCCTCTCTCCATCTCTGCACTTGCCCAACCCATTATGCCTTCCACTCTCAGGCCAGTCCTTCTCTGAACTGCTGGCCCATTTCAGCGTGGAGATCTGCCCCCTGGACAGTGACTCTTGTGCTCTGGGGGTGACTGCTACAGCAGCCAGTGCAGTGCGTGGCTGGGCTAAGCCCTGGGAGAAGGAGCGAGTCAGGGCAAGATGAGACCCAACATGGACTCTGCACTGATGGACTTCCCAGGGAGCTGACTTAGGATAAGATGAGGGTAAGTGGGAGAATTAGCCCCACAGGAGCCAGAGGAGTGCCCAGTGGGGGTCTCAGCCCACATGAAGTGTGGGGGCTCTGGGGGATCCAGCACTGGAGCTGGGTCTGAGCAAGAACCACTGTGGCCAGCAACAGGCCTGAGAAGTGACATGGGCCTCCCACTGGGAGGCAGGAACTTAACCTCATCCTTAGCCCTAAGGGATGCTCCGGAGTGCTTTTTACTAAATTGACATGTAATAATTGCACATTTATGGGGTAGTGTGACACGGAATAATTGCACATCCAAGAGGTGTAGTGTGATAGTTTGGTATCTGTATATACTGTAGAATGATCAAGTCAGGATATTAGCTTTTCCTTCTCCTTAATCATGTATCCTTTGTTTGTCCTTGGAACCTTCAAACTCCTCCCTTCTGGTTCTTTATGATGCATGTGATAAGCAGTTGTTATCTGTGGTCACCCCACGGCGCAGGACAGTGCCTGACCTTGTTCTCCAGGCCACGGGCCTCCCCTTCTGCATTTGCTTCCTTTCCACTCCTGACACCCCTTATTTTTTCTGTGTGTTTTTTCACATTCTTTGAGTTTGCTTACCTTATGTGAAAACCAAAGTAACTACTCCTGTAATAAGAAAATAAATAAATTAGTTGATTAATTAACTTAAAAAATGGCCTTGAAGTGCCCAAGTCCCAGAGCTCGGGGCCACCCACCCACGTGCATCCGGGGTCCTGCTTCCTGGGGCTCCGCTCTTCCTCGTGGTGTGGTCACTGTTGTACACACGTGTTCTCAGGGAGGATGGACTTGGGGGAGTTTTAGTTGCGGTTTTTCAGGAGGATATTCCACTTGTTACTCCTCTGTTTTTCCCTCTTTCTCAGGAGGCTTGAGATTGCCCTCCAATTCTCACAGTCCTGCCCCCGACTCCATCCCTAGGCTGCCTTGAAAAGCATCTCTTTATATACAGAGACACTTCTTTGGGAAGATGTGCGCATTCGGCACGAATGCGGCGAGCTGGGGGTTCCTGGGGGTCACGGCAGTGCTCGCCAAAGCAGGGCAATGGCAGCGTCTCCCTTAGAATAAAAGGTTTTGCCTTGTACTGTGAGAATCTGTAGGGAGCCTGGCAGGGGCCTGCACGGCTAGTGGCAGCATAAATAGGTCTTTGGGAACAATTTGTCAGGAGTAGCAAAGCCTCACTTTGACCTTGTCTCCCTGTTGAGGATTCATTCAGAGAGTGGGCAGCTAGACGCCTTTTGGGGTAAAAGGGACCCCAGGAACTCATGCCATTCCTCCGTCTCTCCCAACTCCTAAAGGACCATGATGGGGAAGAGGGAGCACCTTGAGGAGAGTGGTGACAGGTTGTGATGTGACAGTCCCCAAAGGCCAGAACAGAAAGAAAATAACCAAGACCACTGGGAGGGTGTGTTAGGTCCTGAATTTTGAGGACCCTGAAAACCAGAGATGCCAGGTCTTTGGAAAATGCAGTGCTTACCCGCATGGGGGTGACAGGAGGGTTGACGGTTTCCTCTTTTGCTCTTTTCTCTTCTGTCTCATCTCCTCTCTTTTTCAGAACCTGCTTTAGTCAGTATGTATTATTTATGGCCACAGAAGGAAAGAAGGACTCGATACGTGAATGTGCAGGGTCCCGTGTGCCCCCTCGGGTGGCATCAGAAGGGGCAGCGCGATCCCCACTGCTCACCTGGCACACGCACAGCATCCGCTCTGCAGTGAGGGGCGGGCGGTGGTGCTGGGGTTGGGACCCCAGGAGCTTCACTCGGCGGGTGAGCTGGGAGCCCCCAGCCAGGGCTGGGTGCAAGTACAACTTAGCGAAGGCCCTCTCCGTCTCCCACAGGCGTCACCACCCTCGTTATGGGGCTCTGTGTCCTCCCCATCCCCTCTTTCCCCTTGTCCCACTGCGCTTGCCCCATGGGTAACGCCGGGCCTTATTCTAGAGACAGCCTCTGAGCACTGGGGGCTCCAGTCTCCCACAGGGGATCCCCTCAGAGGCACGCAGCCGTGTGTCAGGACAGCTCTTCATGTCTGCTTTTCACCATGGGGACCTGCCAGAGGGCCACAGCCAGTGAGAATCATGGAAGCCATCATACCTGGCTTTTCTGACACTTAATTTGGTTGCATTTTTTCAGCTTCCTCTTCAGGCATGTCATCTTTGGTCCCCGTGGGGCCCGGCTCTTGCTTCCTTTTGTTTTTCTTTCTTCGTTTCCCTCCTCTTCGCTCCTCCATGGGCTTCTAGTGCAGTGCATTTGCTCCTTGCCTTGCCTGGGTGCCTAGTCCAGTGCTGCAGGTTCAAGGGGCACCGGGCAGCACCACTTGGCTCTGGCAGAGGTCGCGTGGGGCTTGGTGTTACGGAGAGAGCGTGTGAGAGCAGGAGATCCCATGGTGAGGCAGAGAGCCAGGGAGGGGCAGGGATGCTGTGAGCACCATGTTAATCCCTGCTGGAGGGCAGCCTCCCTAATGACCTCCCACTAGGGTCCGTCTCTCCAGGGTCTCACCAACCCTCAGCATCACTGCACTGAGCTGGAAACTGAGCCCCAAGCTTCTGACACAGGAACCTTTGGGAACACCTTCAAACCATATCCAAACTGGATCAATCTAGTCCTGGTGCCCTCAGTGCAGCTGGTTCACCTGACACAGGACCTGCCCTGTTTACATCTCTGTACCCCGCCATGGACCCCAGGTGATCTCAGCTGGTTTTGTGATGAGCACCTCACACCGGTACCTGCATGGACTGTGAGAGAGTTTCTCTGGCCTGGACCCAGCACTGACGGATGAGTCATAGTGCATGTGCACATTTAATTTCACGAGTGCTACCAGATTGTTTTCCAGAATGACTGTACCAATGTACACTTCCACCAGTCGTGCTTAGGAGTTTCTGTTTCTCTACCTCACCGCCTGCACCTGGTATTAGCAGAGGTATCAGAAAAGATGCACTTGCCAGGTTTGTTTTTCTGCTGTAGACATCACTTTGCCAAGACAGCATTTTGAGCAAAAAGAAGAATCGGGTAGGAAAAGAGGTCCTTTCTATTTCAAGTCTCTATCTTCTACTAGGGAAGAAGAATTTCCCCAGAAATCCCCAGTAGACTTCCCCTTATGTGTCCTTGGCCAGCCTGGGCCAGGTGGCCTCCTGGCCAGCCCCTCTCAGAGGTAATGGGATTGCTGAGGCTGTTTCAGGCTAGGAATGATTCTTCCCTGGCCTCAACTTTCTCTTGAGTGCCTTGCTGTCTGCCCTGAACTTGAACAGTGCTGGAATGTTGTGATAAGAAGTCAGCAGTGGTTGACTGGCTCCTCTACAACCAACAGAGTCTCCTCTGCCAGATTGTTACTTTTGCCACCTTTTGGAGTGCATGCCACCTCTGCTGTACAAGGGATCACCCTGAGGTCTGTGTGGTTGGCATCTGCAGAGTTTCAGAAGTGGTGGGTCCACCCCAGCATGCCTGTTGCCTTGGGGATTAATGTGTCTGTGTCACTTTGGAAGCAGCCATGCTTTTTGCTGTGCACATGTCAGAGCCTGTCCCCACCCCAGCTACCCCAGCTTAGGTTCTTGCAGGATTCCCCAGAGAGAAGGCACCAGGAGGATTCAAAGGGAAGAGAACTACAGCCCTGGCCCGGTGCCCTGAGTCCAAGACAGGGTGCCAGCTGTGGACAGGTGGAGAATGCTGGTCAGGGATCGGCACTTCTGCAGGTGGCCGTGTCCCCTTCACCCCAGCCACATGGGTACTGTAGTGGATGCCCTTGTATTTCTGGCTCACCAAACACATTAAGTTTTAAGTGATGCCTAATAAGTTACTGAGTTCTTACTCTTTGCAGGTGGCCTGGGGAGCTTTTCATTCCTGTGATCTTGTAGAAGTCTCCTGATGGTTCCCCAGAGTGTGTCTGGATCCCAGTCACAGCATGGACTGTAGCCAGACCACCTGCAGAATCCCGCTTTGGATATCAATGAGCAGAGCAGCGCTGGGTGAGTAATTTGGCTTTTCTGTGCCATGTCTTTCTCATTTGGGCACACAGAATCATAGCAGCACGTTGGAAGTCCTCTGTGGGCTAATGAACACAAAGTGCTTAAGAGGGACTCTTGAAAACCATTAGTTAGGTGCTATTTCTCAAAATTCAGGAACCAGGGAGGCCCAGAGGTACCTATTTACTAAACCTTAGACGGCTCTGAGCAGCAGGGCTGCCATTTGAACCCCAGAGCTGGGTTCCTTCCAAGCACTGGTTGGGGGCAGGAAAACCTTGGAGTGGAGGGAACATCACCATCATCCGTCCCCTTGGCAGGAGAGTGGATTCCCAGCCGAAGACTCAGTTATACTTTTCATAGAGTCTCCAGCCATCTACAGTGTAATGCTTCCAGCATTGGAACTTTCTAGAAGGTGTCAGGGGACCATGTAATGCTGCGCCACGGAAGATGGGCATGCACCAAGTCAGAGAGGCTCTAGTCTGATTCCTGCTTCCACCACATAGCAGTGTTGAGCTTGTTTCTCGTCGTCATTACCCTTATATTTTCTTCTGGAAAGGACTCATGGAGGGTCTCCTAAGCCCAGCATGGTCAGGGAGGCTCCTTCCAGAATGTGGGCGCATGAGCCCCCTCAGGTTTCCTCTCTTAGTTCAGTTCCCACCCACACACACTGACACCAAGTCAAGGTGCTGTCCCTCAACTCTGTTGGAGTCATTGGAAGGGCTAGAAACCAGGGTTTTAGAACCTTCTGGAAGAGAGTTTTCCTTTCTTAATGAAGCTGCATGGTGGGGCAGGCAGTGCTGGGGTTTGGAAGGGGTTAGCTGCAGTGTCTGTGGGTTTTGGGGAAATAGTTACATGGGACAACCCCTCAGTGTCCTCTCTCTCCACCTGACCGTTTTCAGACCCAGGCCTGGTGCTAGGTGTGAGAGACTGTTTGCTAATGAATGAACGTCCAAGCCAAGCAATGTGAATTTAAACAAAACAGATGCTGGCTTCAAGACACAGATTTCCTCGGAGGCCTTTGGAACCTAACTCAGCCGACTTAGTGACTCACCTATCTTTTAATTTTATTTCTTTTATTTTTTACGTTTTTGGGTACTGGGGATTGAACCCAGGGGTACTCAACCACCGAGCCACATCCCCAGCCCTTTTTTATATTTTATTTAGAGACAGGGTCTCACCGAGGTGCTTAGTGCCTTGCCAAGTTGCTGAGACCGGCTTTGAACACAAGGTCCTCCTGCCTTAGCCTCCCAGTCTGCAGGGATTACAGGCCTGAACCACCATGTCTGGCCTTAATTTTATTTCTTAAATTTGAATATCTTTGACTCTCTTCCTCCCGCCCTCCTTCCCATTTCTCCCAGAGAAGAGAGCACATTCACCCCGCCCCCCGCCACACATACACACCCCTTTCTGCCCCTCTCTCCCGTCACACATCTGACATCTCGCCAGAGATTTGGTCACTGCTGAGCTATCTTCATTTAATGTGGCTTTGACAGGATAGTTGGTCTGGAAATTTTATTTTCGATTAAACTTGCTTGTTGAACTGCCTCTGTTTTAAAAGGGTTCCATTAAGGTGGGTCATTATATAGCAGTTGTTACAGGAGGTATTTGTGCTCAATTTCAGCTCTTAGGTAATTCAAATCAAATGCTTTCTATTTTCCTCCCTCAAGGTGTGTGCTACCATCTTTCTCTTACACTGCAGGCGGTCTGTGAGTTATTTTTAGAAACCCAAATCAAAACAGCAATTTTGGCAGAGGCCATCTCTAGCCCAGCAGAGTAATCCATATGTACCGATACAAACAGCCAAAGAAGCCGCATCTTTAAAGAGCAACAACACCACCTCCCTATTTGTGGGGTTCAATGTTTGGGAACTGTAAGCTGTCTTTTGTGCTATTATATTCCATTCCAAGCTCTCAACTGATGTTGAAGGTAATGGAAATTTCTTTAAAATCATGAAAGAGCTCTCCACTTGCGTACTTTGCCAACATCTGTGTTTCAAGATGGCAGCCTTAGGATTTCCTGGGGACCTAGTTTTGGCTTCTGGATCTCCAGTGAAACATGGAGGTCACTTTCTTTATTTTCTTAATCTCCTCTTTTCTTTCCCCAGAATACATGTCCATACCTCATTATGCTTGACTAGCAGGTAAACCTCTTAGAGTTAGAATATAAGTTTTTGGGCAGGGGCTGTACTTCTTATCTTGTTTCATGACAGACACTCGGAGGTGCTCAGCTGGTGAATGAATAGACAGATGAATCATTAAAATTTTATTTCTATTTCCTCTTTTTTAAAAATTGTCAAACTTTTATTGCAAAAAAAAATATTAAGTGAATGCATTCATCTTGAGGGGAAAAAAATCTTCCCAATTAAGGCTGAAGTTCTTTCAGCTCACCACCCCCAATCCTTGCATCCTCATTACGTCTGCTTAGGTGATATTTGTTATCATTTGGGGGCACATCTTTGCAGACCTCTCCAGAGCATTTAATTTTGCACACACTGAGGACTGTTGGTAGACTTGCGATAAACAGATTACTCTATAGCTTACCTCTATCACTCAGTGGTCCATCAGAATGTAATCCACATTAGCCATCTCTTCCTTTTTAGGGGCTGCATTGTTTGATTACATTAGGCAGCTACACCACCTTTGATTTGGACCAAATAAAGTCTTCCTTTGCTTTCTCATTTGTTATACTTCCACATCTCTTCTCATGTGTAGGTTTTGACATATTAGCCGTGTCCCTGTCCTTAACCTCGGGATGTGTGCTGTGCCCTGGGGATCGCACAGCGGTGGAGAGTGAGTGATGGATACAGGATCGGCTCTGCCCACGGCCAGCTGGGTGTTTCTAGGCAGCTCATTTCCTCTCCCTGGACCTTATGTTTCTCATCTGCACAACAGACTTGGAGCCCCTTCAAGCTGTTAGACTCTAAATAGTAGGACTTACGCAGTGTCACCAGGATTGATTAATAGAATGCATTGTTAGTTCTCCTTCCACTGTGTGCTGGGGTAGGAAAAGAGGCAATTCCCAGCTCAGAGCTCTTAGCTGATACCACAGAGAACCCCTGATTGGCTAGGAAAGTATTGCCTCTGGATTTCAATCTTCTTTACTATTGTTTGGTCATTCAGTTTAAATTCATTTTATTTTAAAAATTTTTATTATTATTATTATTATTATTATTATTATTATTATTATTTGATGGGAATTGAACCCAAGGCTTCATACCTGCTAGGCAACCTCTTTACCACTGAGCTACATCCCTAGCCCTTGTTTTATTTATTTTGCTTTGTTTGCTTTGTTTATTCTAAGCAAGGATGTATAGTTATGGGGACAGAGAGTATGAACCCTTGAGTTCTATTTCCAGGTTTGTCTAATTCCAGCTGTGTCTTCTTAGATAAGTCACTTACCTTCCCTGGGGTTTCACCTGTTAAGATCTTGATTCCAAATTAGCCAGGTATCCACCAAAATAACATGTAAAAGTTGAAAACCACATCCCCACATGCCAGGTTTCGCCTGGCATTTCTGAGCCTCCCGTCTCCTGCAGACAGGTCATCTCATGCATTGATGAGGTGACCTAAGAGACCCCCAAACCCATGAGATCTTGTTTCGCAGGAGAGTTGTGCAGCTGTCCTGGCCCCTGATGACACATGCTGACCTCTTCAGTGGGCTCTGAGAGAGATCCAGAGAAGGTTCTGAGCTCCTATGATTCACAGGTGAGGTTTTCTCCCCTGCGCCCTGGGGCTGTGTGTGTGGTGGGGCTGAGGCAAAGGGTATTCCCCTGCTTTGTGGCTCAGGACCGCAAGGGTCACAGGATCTGATTCACCTGCCTTGGGTTTCCCTAAGGTTCTCGTCAGGCTTCCCATGTAGAGCAGAGTTCTGGCCCTTGGCTTGGCGATGTGCTTTGGTCTGGAGTTACATGGTGCTCTGCAGATGGAAGGTCGGGCTGAGTAGATGTGAGAGTCGTGCTCGGCAGTCTCCAGGGCTGGCTTTCCTGGTCCCTGTGCATTGTCGGGTGCTCCAGCCCTGAGCTTTGGCTCCTGGACAGTGCTCTGGTTGAGGCTGTCCATGTTGAGCAGGTTCCTACAAAAATAAGCCCAGAGTCTAAGGTGTTCTTCTGCTTGCTGAGTTCCTCTGTGTTAAGCCCTCCCAGCCTCTGCTTCCTGCCCTGCGGGGTCCTCATTAGATAAAATGACCCTCTGCAATAACCTGTTCCTTCCTTCCTTTTTTTATATGGGGGGAAAAAAAACCCCCGTCATTTTATAGGCTCTGAATCTGTAAATGAGCATCCGAAAGCCTACTGTGGGTGTTTTCACATTAACCAAAATAAAACCAAAAGGCAGCACGAGAAATGGGTGGGCGGGAATGTCGTTAACCAGGTAAACATGGTCAATTAATAAAAAATAAGTAATTAAGTAAGTAAAGGGACGGCAGTAACCATCCCAATATTTCCCCATTACCACCTTCCTTGTTTTAATCAGTTGCCTGCAAATGTGACTTGCATTGTTTAAGTCCCTCCAGAGCAAGGTACATGGTCCCCTGTTCTTGATCCTCCTCCAACCTGTCAATACCATTTTCATTCACAAAGTGGAAACTTTCAGAAATGAGTCAACTTGCCCTGTGAATCATAGGTCCTTGATGTGAAACACTTGTTGCTGCTGGGGTGAGACGGGGAAAGTCAGAATGAATTCTTTGACCCAAAAAGTCAGTCTAAGTGAACTCTGGACAGGGAGGGTTTAAGGGGTGGGATTCCTGCTGTCCTGGGGCTGCGTTGCGGAGGGAAACCCAGGGACTTAGAGTTTAAGCCCGCTGTTGCAGCCCCTTCTGTAGTTTGTGCACCTCTGCATTGTGAGAATCGTCACAGCTTGGGAGACCTCTGATCCTGGGAAGACAGGACTGAAGGTTCTTAAAGACCAGAGTTTCAGTTGATCTTATGTGCATCTCCAGTGAGGGCTTCCGCCTAGAAGCTTCTCAGAAGTTGTGGAGGAGGAAGAGATGGTGCTATTGTTGCAAGTTGTCTGGCTTTGCTGCCTGTTCTCCTCTTTTCTGCCTTCAGTATGGGATTCATAGACTCCCATATATATACACACACAAATATCAAAAAATATTATAAGAAAGCAGATATGTCAAAAATAGTATGAGAAAGTGGGAAAAATGAAAAGTTATTTATAATCTCATTGCCCTTGGTAACAATACCAATTATCACCATCAATGTGCTATAACCCATTTGTGTTATTTTGCAGTCTTTTTTTTAACATAATTATTATCTTGGGATTCTTTTCAATTTTTCCATTTATGTTTTTCTGCCAGCAATGCCCATACAATTTCACAGCCTTTTCAACTACCATTTTGGAATTTCCTTTATCCATGTGCTGTGAGTGATGAAATATCCTTCTAGAACGTTGTTATATCTCAAGAGAATTTCAGAAGTGAAATGTTTTTAAGCCATTTATATGCATATATGTATATATAAATACATGCATTCTCATATACACAAATATACTTAATATATATTTAATATTTAATAAATAGTTTTATATATTTATATCTAAATATATTTAAATGAATGTAGATTTACCAAAAATCTAGTGGAAAGTACCTTTTCCATATTCTATGGCCCCTCCCCCCATATCTCCTGTTATCAGCACCTTGCATTACTGTGGGCCCTTTATTACAATTCATGAGCCAATAATGATACATTATGAGTAACTATAGCCCATAGTTTCCATTAGGTCCAGTCCTAGTGTTGTGTAGTTCTGTGAGTTTTCATAAATGCATGGTGCTATAAATCCACCACTATGGGATCATATAGAGTAGTTTCATTGCTCTAAGATTTTCCTTTGCTGCATCTATTCATCCACTCACCTCTTTACCAACTCTTGGCAGCTACTGATCTTCCCGAGGAGTTGGGTCTACATACCTGGCTCTGGGCTTTTTACTGTCTCTCTAGTTTGGCCTTTTCTAAAATGTCACATAGTTGGAATCATATAGTACGTTGCCTTTTGTGATTGGTGTCTTTCCCTTAGTGATGTGCATTTAAGGTTGCTCCAGGTCTATTCATGGCTCAATAGCTTGTTTTTAGAGCTAAATAATATACCATGGATGCACCATGGTTTATTTGTCCATTCACCAACTGAAGATCATTTTGATTGCCTTCAAGTTTTGACAATGTTGAATTGTTGTGTCACTTTTTGCCTGGATGTAAATTTTCAGTTCATTTGTGTAAATACCAAGGAGTACAGTTGCTAGATCTTAAAAGAATATTTTTGGTTTTGTAAGAAACTGCCAGACTCTTTTCAAAAGTGGTTGTACCATTTTGCTTTGTACCACTGTTTCCAGTGATCTGTCCTCAGCAATTGCACCCTTACCGTAATTCTTCCTCCTACATGCTCAGGCAATCTTAAGCCAGTTATTTTTTTTAACATTCTGGGCATCAGATTTCTCACCTGCAAGTCAGTAGTATTTCATATATATGCTCTTGTTTAAAGTGAAAGCAAGACATAGAGGGCAGAAGCTCGGCTCAGAGGGCACAGCTCCGCCTATTGGAAGTGAAGAAAATGGGATTCAGCCATTGAACAGGGGATGCCAGCATGGCAGAGATCTGATGTCATCGGAGAGCGGCCGAGGAGAGAACTTCATCGGTGCCAGCGGCAACGGAAACAGTTGGTCCCCTGGTAGGGAGGGTGAGTCACAGATACCCGAGTCTCTCTCGCTTTGTCGTCGAGCCAGAGGG
>NW_025999949.1:25441935-25592954 GCF_001458135.2 Marmota marmota marmota
GAGGGAAAGGGAGAGAAAAGGGAAATTGCATGGAAATGGAAGGAGACCCTCAGGGTTATACAAAAGAACATACAAGAGGAAATGAGGGGAAAGGGAAAAATAATACAAGGGGGAGAAATGAAGGTCAGTAGAGGGGGTAGAGAGAGAAGAGGGGTGGGTTGGGGAGGGGGGATAGCCGAGGATAGGAAAGGTAGCAGAACATGACAGTCACTAGTATGGCAATATGTAAATCAATGGATGTGTAATTGATGTGATACTGCAATCTGTATATGGGCTAAAAATGGGAGTTCATAACCCACTTGAAGCAAAGTGTGAAAGATGATATATCAAGAACTATGTAATGTTTTGAACAACCAACAATAAAAAAAAATTAAAAAAAAAAATAAAGAAAAAAAAAGAAAAAAAAAAATAAAGTGAAAGCAAATTTTGTGTAAATGTAGCGTATTTCCTGGTACCAACTTACCATTAATTTATATGCACTAAGAAAGAAACAAATGCTTCCATATTAAATGATGGTATGTCCCTGACTGTAAGACACATCAATTTTGGAGATGCTGAAATTTGAAAAGAAAGATGTATAGCTTAAGATCTTTGATTTGAAGACTGATGAGCACAAATACCTACTAAAACCCAGGCACAAAACAAGCCCTCAAAATCTGAGTTTGTACAGGGTGAACAGACAGCTTAAAGCAAATGTTCTCTGATATATGGATGCTGTTCCATAATGGGGGTGGGGGAGGAATATGGGAGGAATAGAGGAACTTTAGATAGGGCAAAGGGGAGGGAGGAGAAGGGAGGGGCAGAGGGGTAGGAGAGATGGTGAAATTAGATGGACATCATTACCCTAAGAACATGTATGAAGACAGGAATTGGTGTGAATATACTTTATATACAACCAGAGATATGAAAAATTTGTGCTTTATGTGTATAAAATGAATTGTAATGCATTCTGCTGTCATATATAAATAATAATAATAATAATTCAAAAAAAAGAAAACAGTAAAAAAAAAAAGAAGAAGAAAAAGAAAGAAAGACTGGGGCTCCTTGGAGTGGGAGTGGAGCCAATGTGACAGCATGTGACAGAGATCTAAGTGCAGATCTGGTGAGACCCAAGGGGCTCAGAGCCGAGTCCAAGGCGAGTTACTGTGTCTGCTCACGGTGCAGACTGGGCAGTGAGTGACACTCCCCATGCTGTAGCAGTGTCCTCAGCCAGTGATCGACCTTCACCTTTAGCCCCTGCCAAGAGGCTGGGGGACTATTGGCTGGAGCCACCGAGAGTGAAGGCCCAGTGAAGCACTTGGGGATGCTTGACCTTCTGTTGCTCTACTTTGTTTCCCCTGTCCTCAGAGAAGACACTGTGCTTGATGTCTGTTCTTTGAAAGTTACTGAGAGTAATTCAATGGCCCTGCATATGGCCTATCACCGTGAAGGGCACATGCACTTGAAAAGACCATGTCTGTAGGGCCTGGGGCAGAGTGTTCCCTAAATATCCATTGTGAAAAGTCCTCAGCTCAGGGTAGTTGCTGTTCAAGAAAATCTCGTTCTTTCATTTTTTTGCCTTGATACCCAAATAAACCCATAAGCAGGAGGAGATTTTCATTTTTGCACAGACGAGCAGTTTCTGAGGACGTTGTCATCACCCTTCAGCAGGCCCAGGGGAGGAAGAGGGCCAAGGTCCCTGTGGGTGAGAAGCCACAGCCAGGCCTGGACCCCGGGAGGCTGACTCTCTGACAACCTGCCCTCCTTGGGCCAGAGAGAAAACACCTAGGGATTTGCTCAAGGGAGGGAGATGTGCCCTGCGTGGCAGAACTCTCTTCTTTCCCTTCTGAGTTCAGCCAGCCCTTGCTGGAGACCTCTGGCTTTGTCCGTTTAGCCGCTGCTGTTCCAGAGCACCACAGGCCAGTGGTGCGTAATCAGGAAACATTCATTTCTACAGCCCCCGCAGCTGGGAAGCCCAAGTTCAAGGATTGCTCAGTTTCTTGTGAGGGCCGACCTTCTGGCTCACAGATGGCCACCTAATTGGCTGTCCTTACCTGGCAGAGGAGCTCCCTGGGTGTCTTTTATAAGGACACTAATCCTGTTCACAAGGGCTCCACCCTCATGAGCTAATCACTTCCTGAAGCCAACCCCCACCTGATGCCACCAAATTGAAGGTCAGGAAATCAACGTGGGAATTTTAGGGGGACAGATTCAGTCCATACCACCTGCTCTTTACTGCAGTTCCAGGCTCTGGGATAAAAAAGGACCACCCTTCCCTTTCAGAATCTGTAGGCCACGCGGACAACGCACAATTATGTACAGCAGGTCGGGGGTCCTAACTGGGAAAGTGTGACATATTAGAAGAGAATCACTCCCTGTGTCTCCCTCTCCCTTTCTCTGTTATACACATCTCAGCAAACTGCGGGGTTTCCACAAGGAAGCCAAGAGTGGGAATAACATGGTTCTAGCCGTAAATCTACTGGCAACTTTTAGCAAAAGGTTTTCTTGAAGGGCGAGGAGCATGCCCGCTCCCCAAGGCCTGGTACACCAGGTCCAGAAAGCTTTCAAAAGCTTGCTTTTGTTTTGTTTTGGCAATCTGGGGAAGCCGTGACACCTTTTTAGAATAATGCTTTTACAGGGCATATGAGAAGCATGCTCAGGATCCGGAAGGAACCAGCCATGTCCGGCCCTGACCTATGGAGAGAGGAGGACCTGGAGGCCTAGGGGATAATGGGGAGATATTTTGCAGAAAAGGAGAAAGTCTTCCCTGAGATGGATTCCATACTTAGGAAATCTGTGAGAGGCCGGGGCGGAGGCTTTCCTCCCAGGTAAGTGTAGGTAACTCCATAAACGCCTATCCTTGGTGAGCTCATGGTTACTGTTTCTTTTCTCCCCAAAACTGTGTCCCAACTTCCAGAAAATAGACACACTGACCCTTAAATTATCCCTCTTTGTTTCCCTTGTTCTCTGAGACAAGAGTGATAACAGTGGACATTGTGGGAAGCAAAGTGTTAAAGACTGGCTTTTCTGGGGAAGGGAGAGCAAGTCCTGGACTGAATGATCAGAGGTTTCTTCAGAAGCCTGTGGGGTCACTGTGGGACTTTGAACCACAGATGGGAGTTCACCAGAGTATAGCCAAGGAGGATGGGTGATCCGGGACTGCAGCTGAGGAGAGGTCAGAGGTTCAGGGAGGGCGCATGACGCACTCTGGGGGCAGCAGCAGCGGCCAGGAGCCTGTGAGATCAGACACCAGCTCTTCTCCCCGCAGCTACTTTGCTTATATCCCCTTGCTCATTACCCCCTAGGACCTGCAGTCCCCAGTTTACTAGTGAGACAAGGGACACTAAGCATAGTTAACCCAAGTTCATCCAGCTGGAGGCCGTAGAGCTACGATCTTACTCCACAGAACCTGGGCTCCCAGGTCCTTGTGCTGTTTTATCCCATGCCACATGCCTACTTGGCCTGGGTGCCCATTTTATGTCCTTTTAAAAAAGCCTGAGGGTTTCTGGTGAGTTTCTGAACCTCAGGATTCTCATCTGTAAAACGGGGATAATATTTATCACCTTCTCCACAAACATTCTGTTCTTTAAAAAAAAAAATTTCTGAAACTTTTACAAAGGGGACTTGGGGAGGCAGATTAGAGGTATCCATACCCGCCTGCTTCTCCGTGAGTTAGAACCAAAACATCTGGAGAACTGATGCCCATGGAGTGGGGTGACTGAGAGAATGCAAGAGTTCAGCAGCGGCCAGAGACTTGGGGAAACGCAGAGGCTTTGGATAGTGGGGTCTATGTGGAACAGAGCACCCCAGCACTGCTCACGGCAGAGGACGACTTAGAGGTGAAAGAGGGGGAGACCCAGGAGCACCAGTCACACAGGAATTCACACCTTGCAGAAATACAGCCTGAGCAGACGTCCACCCGCCCTGCGTGTAGGCAACTGGCTCTGGGGCGGTTCTCTGCACTTCCCCACTGTGTTCCAGGTGCTGTACCAGGGGCCATCTCCCAAGGTCAGGCCGAGCCTCCTCCCCGGAAGTCAAAGGCCCTTGCATGTTCTTCTCTGGTCCCTGGAGCAGTATTCCTGTGCTGATCCGGGGGAGGCTGCCTCGAGAGTCAGTGTGGTCCCGCGGCTTCCACCAACCTGCCAAGGGGACAGACAGCCACGCGGAAGGGAGTGGAGGTGCTCCCCCTTAAACCGGGGTTCCCGAGGCCAGCGGGAGGCACAGCTCAGAGTCCTGGGGGGTGGAGAGCCGGGCTGCGGCCACCCCGGCACAGACAGCGGCCTCTCCCCAGCCTCTCCTCACCCTGAGAGCGCAGCACAGGAAGTGCAGAAGGCACCTGTGCCAGGCACGTCCGCACCCCATGACAGCTTGGTGACACGCTGCCTGCAGTCGGCAACTGCCCGGCTGTGTCCGTGCGCAGCCCCGGAACCCAGAGTCGGGGTGTGCGGATGCCACCTCCTCGCAGCTGAGAGGGTCCCTGCCGACTCCAGCACCAACCAGTCCTGTGGCCCCCGGGGGAAGCACCCCCAAGGAAAGAAGGGGTGACACGAGGCAGCTCTGAGGGGCCCGGGCGTGAGCAGCCCCTCCTGCCGCACAGCAAGCGCCATAGGGAGAGGGACTCTTCTAATTATTAGGGCTTCTTATTGCTGGGTTTGGTTTGTATATACTTTTCTTAGTTTGCTTTCTAATATTTATTATATTATTTTTGCTTTTCATCTTTTACCCTTCTCCTGCTTGTCCCCTTTTGTCCTTTAATTTTCTTTTCTTTTCTTTTCTTTTTTTTTTTAAATATTTATTTATTTATTTTTCGGTGGACACAACATCTTTGTTTGTATGTGGTGCTGAGGATCGAACCCGGGCCGCACGCATGCCAGGCGAGCGCGCTACCACTTGAGCCACATCCCCAGCCCCTTCTTTTCTTTTTTAAAATTAATTTTTGCTTAATTACCTTTTCTCTTTGTAGTTTATTCTATATTATCTGTGCCCTTTTCTGTTGTGGTGGCTGCTGTTTTTATTTGGTTTTTACTTTGTGTCCTTTCATGGTTTGTTTTCTCGGTGGTTGTCTTGGTGGTTGTTTCCTTCTTTCTAAGCAGTATTCGGGATTGGGTCTGACACTTGGACTAGATTTGGTGGCTCCTCTGCCACAAAGCCACACTCCCAGCCCAGCTCGGAGAAATTGCACCTTACTCCATCTGAAAACTAACCCACCCACGCAATCTACTGGACCCACATAGGAAGGACTTGGAAGTCCTGCTCCTGGGCATCAACACCCATAGCAACCATGGAGAGAATAACAGTGGCTGTGGACACCAGGTGTAAGAGGGACCTCAGCACAGGGGACTTCATACCCTATCAGAGCCACAGGTTGCTGACTAGATGGGAGGAGAACTCACAGAGGGGACAACTCATGTGCTCTGCTGTCTACACCACACCTGTTTGAACTACCAGAGAGGACCCCTCCACCAGGGCCCCCCCCCCAACACCATCTTGAGAGACCTATAGAGAAACCAGGGCCCTCAGCTCCAACACAGTGTTCATTGTGCCAAAACCCACCCATCGCAGTCAAAGAAGCCACAGGGAGAGTAGACTGTGAGGTTGGATTGGAATTAAACCCAATACTACCCAGCCAACCAATGTCCCAGGGCACACCATTGGGAGGAGGAGGCAGCTAAGTAAGAAGGCCTTCACACAGAAGTGGAGGAGAAATCTGTCACAACTGATGCCCAGACGCAGTATGGAATCACGGGGACTATGGCAAAACAGGCGCACAGCCCCCGTGAGACGTTCCTAATGCTCTAGTCACTAACTCCAAAGGATCAAAGTGGATGGAATGAACGCTGGGCAGAGACTTCTAAAGAATGAGTTAAAAAACCTCAGTGAGTTCCAAGAGCGTACAGGTAAACGTCTGCACCAAGGAAGGGAGACATTGCACGTCCAGATGAGCAGGTCCATAAAGAGACAGAGATCTTGAAAAAGAATCACACAGAAATCCCGGGAGTGAAAAGCTCAGTAAGTCAGACGAAAACTTGGGCAGAAGAAAGAGAATTGGGGAAAACAAAAAAGGCAAGTGAATCAGGGATTGAAGAGTAGACTGAGGAATTATCGTATTGAGAGGGTAGTAAAGGAAGAGGAAAGAAAATGAACAGAATGCACCAGATCTCTGGGGCCCTCTAGAAGACCAAACATATACATAATTGGAGAGCAGCTACATCCAGAGGATGCAGAATACACATTATTTTCATTAGCACATGAAACTTTTTCCAAAATAGATCATGTAGTAGATGATGGAGCAAGTATCAACAAATCTAAAAAAGTTGACATTGCATTTTTGCATCTTATCAGATCATAGTAGAATGAAATTGGACACCAACAGCAAGAGGAACTGTACAAGTTATACAATCACATGGATATTGAATAATACAGACTTTTGAACAGTCAGTCAGTCATTGAAGATATGAGAGGGAAATTTAAAAGTTTCTCAAATTAAATGAAAATAGAAACACAACATACCAGAAACTGTGATACAGTGAAAGCAATACTAAAAAGAAAACTTACGGTTATGAGTGCCTACATTTAAAAAATGGATCTCAACTTGCTTTTCATCTTTCGCAGTCAAAGAAGCCACAGGGAGAGTACACTGTGAAGTGCACTCTCAGTGTGTCTCAAGGTCTTAGAAAAACATGGACAAAGCAAATCCAAAATCAGTAGAAAGAAAGAAAGAATAAAGATCAGGATAGAAATAAATGAAATAAAGGTGAAAAGAATAATACAAATGATCAATGAAACAAAAGGTTGGTTCTTTGAAAAGATAAAAATGACAAACCCTTAGCTAAACTAACCAAAAGAAAGCAAAAAGCAGAAAACTTGGAATGAAATCACCATTTGACCCAGTTATTCCACTCCTCGGCATATACTCAAAGGACTTAAAATCAGCATGCTGCAGTGCCATAACCACATCAATATTTATGGCAGCTGAATCCACAGGAGCAAAGCTATGGAGCCACCCTAGTTTCCCTTTAACAGATGAATGGATAAAGAAAATGTGGTATATATACATAATGGAGTATTACTCAGCCATAAAAAAGAATGAAATTATGGCATTTGCTGGTAAATGGATGGAACTGGAGACTATCATGCTAAGTGAAATAAAGCAGTCCAAAAAAACCAAATGCCAAATATTCTCTCTATACAGTTGCTAACAGAATAACTGTGGGGGAGGGAAGAATAGACGTTCACTGGATTGGGCAAAGAGGAATGAAGGGAAGGGAAGGAGTATGAATGAACCAAACAGATCTTTCCTATGTTCATATATGAATACACAAACAGTGTAACTCCACAACATGTTCAATCCCAAATACTCCATGTAGGTATAATACATCAAATACATTCTACTGTTATATATAACTAAAAAGGGCAAATAAAAATAATTTTTTTTTTTAAAAAAGAGGAGCAAGGCATCCCAAGTAATTAAAATGAGAAGTGAAAAGGGGGATATTACAACAGATACCTCTGAAATTCATAGATAGGATCACCATGGAATATTTTGAAAAAAAATGTATGACAATTAACTTAAAAATCTAGAAGAAATGGAAAATGTCTGGACACATATGACGTACCAAAATTGAAACTAGAGGATACAAGAAAACCTAAACAAATAAATAATAGACAATGAGATTAAAGCAGTAGTAAAGAGTCTCCCAAAAAATAAAAGCCCAGGACCAGATCAATTCACTGCTGAATTTTACCAAATTTTAAGGAAGAACTGATACAAGGTCCTCAAATTATTCTGTAAAATAGAAGGAGAAGGAAACCTTTTAAACTCATTCTACGAAAGCATCATCCTAGTACCAAAATCTGATAAGAGAAGAACAAGAGAGAGAGAGAGAGAGAGAGAGAGAGAGAGAGAGAGAAATAAGTATAAAAATCTTCAGTGAAATACATGCAAGTTGAATTCAGCAGGTTATTAAGAATATCATACACCATGATCAACTTGGTTTTATTTCAGGAATGCAAGGGTGGTGCAATGCATACAAATTGATGAATATATTATGGAACATTAATAGAATCAAGGATAAAAATTGCATTATCATCTCAGTAGATGCAGAAAAAGACTGATAAAATTAAATATATCTTCATGATAAAATTCCAGAATAAATTAGGTATAGAAGGATCATACATTAATATAATGAAGATGGTATGTGACAAACTGACAGCCAGCATTTTACTGAGTTGGGAAAACCTGAAAACATTTTCTCTAGGATCAGCAATAAGACAAGGGTGTACGGTCTTGCCATTTTTATTCAAAATAGTATTTGAAATTTTAGCCAAAGTAATTACGCAAGAGAAAGATATAAAAGGAACACAAATAGGAAAGGAAGAAGTCAAATTATCCCTTCATGGCGTATCCCTACCTGGAGTGTAACTTATCCTAGTTAGAATCCCATTCTTGGGGTTGAACATGCTGTGGAGCTGCACTGTTTGTGTATTCATATGTGAACACAGGAAGGACCTGTCTGGTTATTCCACTGTCTTTCATCCCCCTCCTTCCCTTCATTCCTCTTTGCCTAATCCCTGTTTGCAGACGATATGATCCTTTCCCTCCACATTTAGATTGGTGCATTATAGTTGGGCATAATGATGGGGTTGGCTGCCACATAGTTCTACCTGCACACAGTACCTAAGAGGACAATATGAGCTGGTCAGTCTCACTCCTGCACTTCCCTCTCCCTCCCCACCTCCCATTCCTTGGTCTCTTTCTTCCACTGATCTCCCTTTCCTTACCATGAGATCTGCCCTCACCTTTCTGTACTTATTTTTTCTTCTCTAGCTTCTGCATGTAAGAGAAAACCCCTGTCCCGCCTGCTGAGTTTGACTTACGTCATTTAGTATAATGGTTTCCAGTTCCATCCATTTTCCTGCAAATGACACATGTTTTTTTGAATGGCTGAATGACATTCTACTGTGTACATATGCCATATATTCTTTTTCTATTTATCCATTGAGCTGCACCTAGCCTGGTTCCATAGTTTGGCTATTGTGAACTGTGCTGCTGTAAACATGGGTCTGCATGTGTCACTGTAGTAAGACGACTTTAATTCTTCAGGATAAATACCAAGAAGGGGTATAGCTGGGCCGTATGATGGTTCCATGTTTGGTCTTTTGAGGTTCCTGATTTCCACAGTGGTTGTACTAATTGACAATCCCACCAGCAGTGTAATACTCTTACTTTTCATTCACATCCTCGCCAGCACTTATTATTATTTGTATTCTTAATGACTGCCCTTTTGACTAGTGTGAGATAAAAGCTCAGTGTACTTGTGATTTTCATTCCCCTAATTGTTAGTGATGTTCAACATTTTTTTATGTATTTGTATTTCTTCTTTCTGGAAATGTTTGTTTAATTCATTTGTCCATTTACTTATTGTGTTATTTGATTTTTTTGGTATAAAGTTTTTGAGTCCTTTATATATTATGGATATGAATCCTGTATCAGAAGAGCAGCCAGCAAAGACTTTCTCCAAGTCTGTAGTTTCTCTCATCTCATTCTTAACTGTTTCCTTCACTGTGCAGAGTGGTTTTTTTTTTTTTTTTTTTAATTCAATGCAATTCCATCTATTAACTCTTGGCATTATTTCATGAGCTTTAGGGATCTTATTAAAGACGTCATTGCCTGGGCATGTATGCTGGGGTGTTGACCCTATGTTTTCTTCTAGGAGTTGCATAATTTCTGGTCCAATTCCTAGATCTTTGATCCACTTTGAGTTGATTTTTGTGTAGGTGAGAGTTGAAAATCTAGTTCATTCTTCCACAGAGGGATAACCAGTTTTGCCTGTGCCACTTGTTTAAAAGGCTATCTTTTCTCCAATGTATGTTTTTGACACTTTTGTCAAAGGTCAGATGACTATAGATGGTAGGTTTGTCTCTGTGTCTGCTATTCTGTACTATTGGTCCCTAAAAAGCTCACACACACACACACACACAAAAAAAAAAAACCCTCTTAGAAGTAATAAACAAATTCAGCAAAGTAGCAGGATGCAAAAATCAACATGCAAAATTTGTGGATTTTCTATTCACTAATAATGATGGATTACGTGAATGAATATTGTTAAAATCACCAAAAACAATCTGCAGATTCAGTGCAATCCCCACCAAAACACCAATGACATTCTTTACAAAACTAGAAAACAAATTTCTGAAATTCATGTGGAAAGCTCAAAAGAACTTGAATAACCAAAGTAATGCTGAAAGCATCACAACCCCTGATTTGAAAATAGACTACAGAATCATAGTAACAAAAACAGCATGGCCCTGGTATAAAAGCAGACATGTAGACCAATGGAATAGAGTAGAGAACCCATATATCACTCACAGCTAACTGATTCTTAACAAAGGTGCCCAAAACATACATTGGAGAAAAGACAACCTTGTCAACAATTGGTGCTATATAATTAGATATCTCCCTATAGAAGACTGAAACTACACACTGTGTCTTGCTGTTCACAAGAATCAAGTCAAAACAGATTAAAGACCTCAATGTAAGCTCAGATCTTTGAAACTTCTAGAAGAAAACACAGGGAAACACTTCAAGGTGATTGAAAGAAGGGACGAATCCCTCCCTAGCTTAGGGAATACAGGCAAGAATTGACACAGGGGACTACATCAAATTAAAAAGCTGCACAGCAAAGAAACAATCCAGAGTGAAGAGACAGCCCGCAGAATGGGAAAAAGTCCTCGCCAGCTCTTCATGTGCCAGAGGTCTAATACCCAGGGAGATAGAAAGAACTCAAGAAAGTCTCCAACAAAGAGCAGGTGCTCCAACAGGAAAGCAGGCAAATGATCGGGACAGAAACTTCTCAAAAGAAGAAGTGACCATAAGTCTATGAGAAAATGTCCGAATTCTTTAGCCTTCAGGGAAATGCAAAGCAAAACTACATTGAGATTCCATCTCACCCCAGTCACAATGACTATTACCAAAGAAACAAACAAACAAACAAAATGCATATACTGATGATACCGATGAGGATTCCCACACTGTTGGTGGGAATATAAATTAGTACAGCCACTACGGAAAACAGTATGGAAAAAAACCCAACGAGAATACAATTAACATAGGATCTAGCTATTCTACCCCTGGATATTTACCTGAAGGAATTGCAGAAGGATACAAGGAAATCTCTGCATTCCCAAGTTTACTGTGGCACTGTTCACAATAGCCAAGATATGGAACCAACCTAGGTGCCCACTGACAGATATGACAGAAAATCATATCTCTATATAGCAATTATATATATAGTGCATACGCACATTATATCTATCACATACTTTCTCTCATGTGTGGAAACAAAATAAAACAACAAAAAAACAAACCTGAAAGTGGGAGAGGATCTAGTAGGGAAGGGGAAAGTAATGGGGTTGGGGGAACATGATCCCACTGTGATATATGCGTGCATGAAAATGTCACAGTGAAACACATTAATTTGTACAATTGAAATGTGTTGATAATTATGATAAAAAAAATCTCCCATGCATACACAGTAATTGTGCATTTTTAGGTGGTCTTTCAGGACCTGCGCACAATGTTCAGTTTTGTAGGATCAGGCTGACGGGTTTATCCATCACTCAAACCTGTCATTCCTTCCTTCTGGGAACACTGAAAATCCTCTCCACTGGCTGTTTGGAAATATGCAATTAATTGTTGACAACCGTGGCCTCCCCTCTGTGGCCAGAGAACAGTAGAAGTCCTTCCTCTTATCCACCCACCCACTGACTTTCTCTTGATGATTTAACAGATGCTCAAGAAGCTCGGAGCACACGTGCTGGACACCTCGGTGCTCAGCGAATATTAACTGAGAGGATCCTTTGCCCAGCAGGGCAGGGTGGAGCCTGGGGTCCCTGGGGCTCCATCACCCCTGTTTACGCCTCCGACTTCCCCTTCCCGCAGGCATTCACCAGCTTGTTTTTCTGGTGCGGAGGTTGCCCTGGGCCAAGCCCAGCATTGCCTCAGCAGCCTGCTGCACCCCTGCCCGGGGACCAGGAGGATAGTGACTCCAGCCGACTTTCTCACTCTGGAAACTCATGACCTTTATTCAGAATCATCTTGCGGTCCCCGCGTCACACAGCCACCTCATTCCCCACTCCTCCCTGCCCACCCCCCATGCCCTTTATTTTCTTCTCGTCTGGGGAGATTAATATACTAGAGCTGCATTCCTCCAGGACACTTGCTTTCCCTTTGTCTCTTCTCTTTCCTCCACCTCTTTTTTCTCTGGGTGCTTCTCAGACACTGGCAGGGTGTATGAAAGGATGTGACCGTGTTGAAGACAAAGGGCTGGAGTGTTGACAGCCCACGGTACCGTCCTGACTGTGCACTCAGGGCTGAGAAGAACAACTGCTCTGTGCAGTTTCTCATCAGGATAACCGAGAACACCATATGGATATGTAACTAATATACCAATAGTCTGTTAGTAATACAGCACGTGATAACGCAATGCACAATAGCTTCATAAGATTGTAAGGACTGGAGATCCTGCGATGACCCTCAGCCTGTTTACCTGCTGTTATTAGTACTTGTAGAGAAGCTCAAGGTGTGCTGTTCACTGAGGCTTTGTGGCCTCTGGCTCTTGGTTCCCCATTCACATATTGTCTGAATGAGCTATGGACGGTGTATCCAGAGCTTTTACTTGATAATGAATGGCACAGTCAGAGCAGAGGTGGCCTGCCCTTTATAAAAAGAAACATACCCAGTCCCTGGCCTGGGGAGCAGGAACAGCAGTGTGTCCTTCCCACCATGCAAGGACAGGATGCTCCCAGAGTACCTGGGAGAGCAAGAGGGAACTCAGGAAGAGCCTGCTCCTCTCTCTTCCTCCTTCCCTACCAGAAGTCCCTTTCACAGAGGGCTCTTTTGTTTCAGGGCTTACATAGAACCTTACAAACAAGGATGACCGGGAGGCCCTGCACAGACCGGTCCTTCACCAGGGCCCCTTTCTGCCCTGGGTTTCTCAGTCTGAGGGACTCCCAGGGTTCAGAGTCCATCAGGTCTGCATCCCACACACAGGGACAGGGCCACCTTAGAGAGGAGCTTTTCCTGCATTCGTCTCCTGCGTTTATTTGGAATTGGGCGTCTCCTCTGTGCATTTGTCTTGCTTTGGGGATTGGAACTCGGACGGGACCGCAAAAAGGTGCCCATGACCACAGATTAGCTCTAGCTGAGGGGGTGCAGCCCGGGCTGGAGTGGAAGGTCTGGATTCTGCTTTGAGAGATGGTACAGGGTGGTGGGAAGAACTGAGGCTTGAGATCCAAGCTGGCACCTTAGCTCTGCCCTCATGAGATCTGGGATGTCCCCTCCCTGCACCTCTTTTCTTCACCTGAAAAGTACAGTGGTGTCCTGAGGAGCCGAGCTGGCAGGGTCCCCACTAACACTCTTGGGGAGAGCAGGGTCCTGTCTTTTTCAGCACTGAAGCCCCAGAACCTAGAACACTCCTTGGCCTGCCTGAGCACTCAGCAAACACCTCTCTTAGAATGGAGATTAAAGCCTGTGGGGCTCCTGGCATGAGGGAGATGGAACAGCAGTCATATTACCATGTCTGTTCTCAATCAGGAACTCACAAACTCTGTATGGCCCCCCACCTGGTGTTGTAAATAAAGTTTTATTGGAACATAGCGCTGCCCATTCCTTTACACATCGTCTGTGGTTGCCTTCCTCTTGCAGTGGTGGAATAAAATAGTTGAAGAGAGATGTGCGGCCCCTTTGGCTTAAAATCTATACTGTTGGGCCATTTGCAGCAAAACTTAAGGACTCCGGCTCTGAATGTCAAGGTTTTCCTGTGTAAGGATAATCATGGATTTCATTTTCCCAGGTAGTATCAGGCATTACAAGTCGGAAATCTGCGGTGAGCCCCAGTTGTGTATTTTCGATATCGTCTCTAAGATATTTAGGGTTAGCTTTAACTGACTGCGCGGTGGCCTGGCTCTCATGTGGATGGAGGTGTTACTTTCGTTTCTGTGTAAAAAGAAACTTAACTCACCTGTCCATTCCTGACATATTCACTAGGGACAGACCGCATGTCCTGCAAGAAGTCCAGGGCCAGAGACGCACACAGGAGGTGGCCCACCAGGTACAGCCTGCTTTACAGCCTCAAATAAAGGCTACTGACGAGGTGCAGGAGGGCATCCACTGGATGAGCTCGGGATACAGGTTTCCCACTCCCTCCTCCATCATAATAAACCACGCCATCTCGGACACCTCAGCCTCACTGGGCTTGATCTCTAGTCTGTGAGATGGTAACCATGACATCTCCCACGCTGGTTTCTCATGAAGATTAAGTAAGAGAATGTATCAGGTGTCCAAAACTTAGTATCCACTCGGCAATCTTATGATAAATGGTCTTTATTTGTAGCTTGGGTGAGAGATATTCAAAGATCTTTGCTCCGTGTTGTCACTCTCTCTGATGATCGGCAGCCACAGGTGAGAGCCTCTCAGGTCCTTGGATTCTGGGCTGGTGAAGGAGACCTTCCTGGAATGGACATCTTGTGTCAAGTACCCTGAGGTCTGTACCTGAGGGCTTCCCTGTCCCCCGTCCAGCTGAGCAGTGCAATGGGCTCTGTCCTGCTGCCATGTCACAGTCTGCAGATCTTTTTTCTTTCTTTTCCAGCAGGACAGAACAACAGGCTCTCAGAATCCTACAACACAACAGAGGAGCATTTCAGAGACCACCGAAGGCTGGCGAGTTCCCCAAGGCTAGTGGGTCCCCAAACAGGAGCAGGAGCCCAGCTGGGGGCTGGCAGGGGCTTGGCGTGCCCACCAGGACTTCCACATGTAGCACCTGGTTTCTTGGCTTAGTTGATGGCTTTGAACTGTGCCCGGAGCATGGTGAATGCTTTGTCAATGTTTCTGGAGAGGATGGATGGTGGGTTCCCCGTGGTGAGCATGCTCCCTGCCCCTCAGCCACTCCAGCCCCATGTCCAGTGGTACTAGCAGGTGGGCTGGCCATAGAGCAGGAGTTCCTAGCAGGCCCTGCCTGAGTTTATCCAGGACCCAGGCTCCCTGAGTTTCCTTTGGGGTCGCCTGTCTTGCTCCTTTTGGTGCATACACTATGCCCCTATGCCAGGGTTCTTCCCCCTGGAAGAACCTTAGACCAGCCCTGCCGCCCCCCAACTGCTGTTGCCCCAGCCAGGACTGGATTCTGGTATGTGGCCTTGGGTCTGGGTGGGGGCATACACAGGAAACTCATCCAAAGCCTCTGTTCCCTGTCACACCCAAGAGCTGACTGAGACCCCTTCCATCCCTAGGAAAAGCCCTGGGTTTGGGGATCACAGAGAACAATGCCAGACCAGGGGCAATGCTTGACCTCAGGGCTGGACAGGTGGACGGTGCCTCTGTGATCAGCAGAGGTGGTGAGAATGGAAAGGCAGTGGCCAGGGGACAGCAGGCTTTTTAGATCACCCTCGTGCCCTCCCCACTGGGTGGTCAGGATGGCGGCTAAGCCTGCCTTCTGGTGGTGGCCCCTCCACCCCGGGGTGGATCACTGCACTCAGAGGAAGACAGAGAGGCTGTGTGACCTGGAGCAAGTTGCTTCACACTCTGTGCTGACTCACTTTCCTCTCTTTTTAAGAAGGAGTGTGGTGATGGCTGCCTGGCAGGATCTTCTGTTTGAGATAATGTGGCTCCCGGCACATAGCAGGTGCTCAGTAGGAAAATGCCTTGTGCCTGCACCCCTCCCAGGTGCAGCCTTCCCTGCAGAGCAAGCTGGCAGCCTCCAACTGAGCCTGTCCTTGGGACTGTGTTCCTCCTGCCTCCAGGACCCCAGGCCCCCGGGAGGGCACTGGCGCCCTGGCCTGTTTCTGCTCTGAATGAAGTGGCATCATTGCTTGCTAGCATTTGTGAGGGTTATTGTCTGAAAGCTACCTTTGCCCTTTGCCCCTCCTGTGAGGGCGCCATGACCCTTCTACAGATGGCTCCTGCCCTGTGATGAGGTGACTCACCCAGCGTCACCCAGCTGGCCACTCACCTGGACCCTCTCTGGTCACTGCACATGGTAACACCAGTTCATGCACCCGTGCCTCCTCAGGTGACACAGAACTGTGTGCTCTTCCTTCTGAGGAGGGACGCTTCCAGAGGCACTTCAAGGCAGCCAGGAGGGGTGTCCCAAGGGCCCAATGCAACATGTGGTACCTTCTAACTCCAAGAGGCCTGCCCAGGGTCACAGTGGGCAAATGGCAACAGAATGTCCCACGTGAACCTCCTAGTCCACTCCTGTCTGCTCTGGAAGCTGTCCCTGTCCCCTGGGCTGTCCCTTCACAGGGTCACTGTTCCTCTGGCAGCTGACCAAGGGCTTATCATATGCATAAATAAAGTGACAGTTACTTCAGTTACTTTCTTCCTTACTACAAAAGTATTGTAGAGTCACTAGAGAAAATTAAAGTAAATAAAAATAACCAAATTAATCTCCAATAAAATAGAACCAACTTGCATTTTAACATATAATTTCCTAGTACATTTTCTGTGTGTGTGTGTGTGTACATATATATGGAGATTTTATTTTAGAGGCTATTTCCCAACTTGTTCTTTTAGTTAAAACTGTTCCATGAGCATATTTTTTTAAATTTAATATTCTTTGACAATAAACTTTGCTAATGGCTTCTGTTGATTTTCGTCTTCACTGTTGGGTGACTTCCCAGTTTTACCTCAGCCCCTGAGCCTGGTGGCTTGGCTCACAGATGGACGGTGCTGGCAGCAGGAGTGACGTCTGGGGTGGCCGACCAGGGATTAGCTGGAGAGTCTGCAGAGTCCTCCGAGTGTCCTCCCTCCGGCCCTTCCTCCTTTCCTCTCCTTCTTAAAAAATCTTGTGTATATGTTTTACCTCGTCATGTAAATATGCGTTTATTTGAGGACCGTCTGGGTGCGTCCTCGGAGTGGCCCCTTGGCGTGGTTCTGGGATGTGGTGATGCACGTGGTGGGAGAGGTCTCTGCTCCCCTGAGTGGTCCAGGGAGGACGGAGGTGAGGGTCACCTGGGTTAAGTCTAACACAAAACCGTGGGTGAGAAGGAGCAGCCAGGGAGCCCGGCTGGGGAGGGCACCGTGTGGCCAAGAGCTGAAGTGAGATGGGGAAGGTGTCCCAGGAGGGCTGAGGCAGGTGCCTTTGCATTTTGCGGTCACTGTGGCTGCTGAGTGGAGACCGAGCTGCGGGAAACTGTTGACGGTCTCTGGGCTCGTGCGTCACGGGACTGGGGGACTCGGGAAGAGGAGGTTTACTTTGGGAAGTTGGAGGACCCAGGAGACCGAGGTTCCTAGCAAAATGTGACAGAGAAAAAGAAGAAATAGCCTGGGTTCTAGAAAGAGCAGAGGCATTACCCATCCCCAGAGGATGTCCTTCCCGTCTGCAGTGACAGTGACCCACGATTACTCAGAGCTGAAGTCAGAATTCAGAGCCGGCTGTCAGCAGAGGCCCAGTGGAGACCCAGTCTTGCTGGCTTGAACCTTAGAGGAGGCTGAGAGCACAAGGAGGCCACTTGCCCGAGGCACCAGCTGGAGCTTGGAGGGGAGAGAACAGGCCTGCTTCCCAAGACCCCAGCAGCCGGCAGCCCCTCTGGGGTTCAAGGCAGCGTGAGCTGTGGAGGGCGCATCCTCCTGGGGTGAAAGTGGGTGAATTCTGCTGCCGCACCTCCCGGCTCCCGGGCCATCCGTCTCGCTATTGCTCCTGTTCCATTCCTGCCCCGGCCTCCAGGCCTGCAGCTTCTTCCTGTCCCAGTGTCCCATCCCCTGCCCTGGCTATTGCGGACTGTTCGCCCTCTGTGTTGCTCTTCAGTATGTAGAATGGTGCCTCCCAAAGAGGCTTCAGACCGTGAATGTGGCCTTATTCTTAGAAATAAGATCTTTGCAGGTATTTCTAAATTCAGGCAAAGTCTCACGGGATTACGGTAGCCCCTAACCCAAAAAGTAGGATCCTTATAAGGCCACAGAGAAGGTGACATGAAGATTGAGGCAGAGTGCGGGTAAGTAAAGGGTCTGCAGGCCAAGGAGCACCAGGGAGGGCAGCAGAAGGGTCCTCCCCGTTGGGATCTGGGGGGACCAGGACCTGGCTCACACTGTGACACCAGGTGTCTGGCCTTCAGAGCGGTAGGAGAATGCCTTTCTGTGGCACCCAGTTTGTGGCCCTTTGTGACAGCAGGCCCCCCCACCCCCGGCGCTGCTTGCCTTCAGTTCTACCCTGGACTCTGCCTGCCTTACAGGGGCTGTCCTTGCCTCCCAGTCATGGCCGGTCCCAGGTGGCCCATCTTTGGCACCCGTTGCCAACGCCCCGCCCAGCCTTCTTTCTGTAGCTTCTCCTGGAGGAGTGTAAGCCCACTTCCCCTTGCCCACACCCCGCCTGGTTCGCAGAGTGCCCCGCACACGTTGGAGACTAATAAATATTTGTTCAATTAATGCAGGGCTGCCCAAGGAGGATCTTCCAAATGTACTGATCCTCTGTATTTGAATCTGTGGGTCATGAGATCCCCAGTCAGAAGATTGCCTGGGTGCTTCCCCTGGAAATCCTCAAAACGCAATTATTCAAATTGAGTCGTTCACCCCCTGGGACCCGAGACCCGAGTCGTGAAAACCTTTGAGGACTTTCCAAACCAGGGTCCATTCTTACTGTTCAGCATGAATGTTTTCCTGCTAAGGACACGAACCACAAATGAGTGTTGCCAAGTGATAAGCAAGACCTTATATAGAATAAAGGAAAAAACCCTCCGAAAATGTAAGCGCTTTCACACTGAAGCCTCTCCAACTTCCCCCTTCCTGCCTCCAATCACCAGAACTTCCCAGACTTATTTCCGAGGTCACGATGGATGGTGACCCTATTTCAGACCTCCCCAAATTTGGTTGTATTTTCCCTCCTTGGGTTTCAGACAGAGATGTTGGTAAGTGCTCATAAGTGCTCCTAGAATTTACATCTGTGTAGGTTTGGCCTTTGATGGATTCAGAATTGTCTTTTAGTGAGCACCTACTATGCACCAGCTTTTATACCAGGCAGATTTTTTAACTTTGTTTTACTTACTCTGTTCCAGAAATTTCAGTGCACTATTAAGCAGTCTCACTTTAGATCCATTTTACTGGTGTAGAAACTGAAGCTCAGAGAGATTAAGTAATTTGCCTAAGGTCATTCAGCCTGCAAGTGCTACAGTCATTTTCAAATCTGGGTCTGTCTGATTTTAAAGCCAGTGGTTTTGATTTTGGAGTATTTTTTTTTCTTCACCTCTAAATTTTACAACCCAAAATACCACCCTAGCTAGAAATTGCAAAGGGGCTTTATTATAAGAATGTGGGTTGTGCCAGGGACTGCCCTGTGGTTATCCAGCAGCCTGTCAGGAATTTTGACTGTTAGATGCTAGGACCTAGGAACCTTGGCAAGCAACCTGGCCCCTGGTCATCTGCTCCTGGGGCTGCTCTTCTGGGGGTGGGAGGACATGTATCAGAGCCTCTCCAAGGCTCTGTGTCCTCCCCTCTAAAATGATCAAAAATAAGGGTAGACACCTGGCCTCAGGGTCCCCCTTGGGGTGAAGTGAAAGGAAACAGTAGCCACGGCTCACTCTCCCCATCTTCCACTGTGCAAAGTGGACTCAAAGTGAGCCGTGCTGTTTCCCCGACCCGCTGTGTGGTCGGGCCTCTCCACTCCCTCAGTCGGTGATGAGGTGGGGAGGTACCAGCCTGTCGGGATTGTCACTCGAGCACACTGGATTTGTATCTGCCCAGCTCCTGGAGCCGTGTAGGGCGCAGAGTAAGGCCACGGGAGAGGTGGGCCTGGCCGCCAGGCGTCTCATTCTCAGATCAGCCTGAACTTCATGCTGTTACTCGCTTTTTTACAAAGGGCAAGATTGGTAATTTGGCCGAACAGTGGGCCAGACCTCGAACCCAGGTTGGTTGGACCAGGAAGGGACAGGCTCTTAACATTCAGTTACACTGACCACCAGAAATGAGGTGGCTCTGTGCTTGGGGCTTAATGGTCTGCAGGAGCCATCTTGAAATTCTTGATGATAATTTTATCTTGAATTTATGTTGTGAAAGTCAAGTTCTGCTTCTGCCTCTCCTGATGGGTTCCCTGGGTTCAGTCCCTTTCCCCTGGACCCCTCCCTGCACCTGCCTTTTCTCCTGCTAGGGACCTGGGCACCTTCAGAGGGTCAAGGCTGGTCTACATTCTCCTGTCCTGGAGTCATGAGCACCTATGAGGGGTGACCCACCCCTACTCCCAACCCCATCAACATCCCTGTGCCGGAAAGAGCAAGACATGGAAAGCAAATTTGAAAGCATCATGACAGATCCAGACAGATGTCAGGCAGGAGGATCACAAGTTCAAAGCCAGGCTCAGCAACTTAGTGAGGGCCTAAGCAACTTAGCAAGACCCTGTCTCTAAATAAAATATTTTTAAAAAGGACTGGGATGTGGCTCATTGGTTATGTGAGTATATATATTTTTCCTAATATGTATATATATTAGGAAAAAAGGGAAAAGTTTTGTTTCATTTTTTCTTTTCCTTCAATAAGCATTTTATTTTTTTGTATTGCGTTTTGCTAATTACATAGCCAGCATGAGACCAAAATGACCATTTCTTCCCCCCGTCAAACAAACAAAAGTACTTGTTTCAAGTTTAGTAATTCAGTGCAGCCTGTTCTGACTTTTTTGGTGGGTGGTGGGTAGGGGTGCTAGGGTTGGAACCCAGGGCCTTGTGCTTGCTGGGCCAGTTCTCTTACCACTGAGCTGCATCCCCAGCCCCTATTCTGACTTTTGATTCATAGGTACAGACAAAGCCTTTTGATGAGGACTAGAAAGTTGGCACTCCTGCCACCGCCTTCAAAGGTGTTCTCTCCAAAGCTACCTGGGGCCTTTGTAGGATTTGCATCCAAAATGTGGGCCCTCCGCCACCAGCGGCCTGATTGCTAGTGGAGGATAGGGAGATCTTAGTTTTTCCTTCTACTGTTGCTGTAAACCTCAGATGTGATATTCTCTTTAAAAGATGCTGTGAGCAATTACTTTGTGCAAATGTGAGCATCTCTGGATGCCTGGCTAGGCCAAAGCCAGGCCCTGGAGGTCTGAAAGGTGGACCCCATGGGCTGGGCAGGGGGCCAGGAGCAAGATCCTGCAGCTCACCACTCTGCCCTCGGGACTCCTGGGAGACGGCTTTCCTCAGGGTAAGAAATGGGCAGGTCCTAGCCATGCAGGGTGGACGCTGAGAGCCACGGAGTGGGAGAGCTCGTCTGGCCCATCTCACCAGTAATAGATGAGGCTCCTCGAGGGCAGAGAGCACAGCTCAAGGCCAACCCTGGGCCACTGCAGATACGTGCCTCGTGGGAGGCCTTGTCTAGGGCAGGAGATGACGCCCTCGCTGGGAGCAGCTTCCCCAGCTTCAGTGCAGGCCCAGGGTGAGGATGGGTCTCCAGAAAGAGTGGAGGCTACAGGAGGCATCTGCTAGGGGAGTTCAGGAAGCGGGGAAGAGTCCTAGATGGGAGGCCGGGGGACTCTGTCCTGCCTTCCAAGCCTACAGCCTAAGGGCTAGGCCCAGCCTCGTGCCCACAGCTGTGTCGGGCACCTTGGAACTCGCCCCATGCAGTGTCCTGGGCTGTGGACCCCTGAGGCACCCTCATGTCTTTGCTGCACCTGTTCTCACCCCTCCCCAAAGACTCCCTCTCCATCCTCCTGTCCTGGATCTGCATCTTTGCAAGCTGAGCACCCTCTTCTGGCTCTCCCTTACAGGAGAAAGAAGGGGGTGGGGCACAGCGGCCTTTACCTGGGATCTTGTGGGTGGGTTTCGCCACTCAGCGGGGCTCCCTGTCTAGTGAGGTGTGAGTTTGCACGCTGAACTCCCAACACAATCGGACAATGTTTTACCTGGGCAGACCACTAATAGTGAACGCTGCCTGCGTCCCCCCAAGAGCTTTGGTCCCCTTCTGAGCATTCTACATACAACACCCCTTGTTAATCTTTTATTCAGGTACAACTTCCGTACAAGGAAGATCTGAAGTTCACAGCTCAGTTTTACACCCATGTCTCCTCACCCCCAAGCAGGAGTGCCAGACATTTCCATCATGCCAAGACAGTCTCCCTGTGCCCCTTTGCACTCCCCGCCTTCACACAGAGGTCCCCGTGGCTCGATTGCTGCCACTGCCATCTTGTTTTCTCTGTTCAAGATCTTCTTAGAACCAGAATCGTGTGTATTTTCCACGTCTGGCTTCTTCAGAGTAGCACTTCTGAGGTCCCTCCAGGGGTCATGTACGCCAGCAGTCTGTGGCTACAAAGCATCCTGTCCCCAGGATGCCTCACGCAGTCTGTCGTTTCAGTGCTGCTGGGCATCATGGCTCTTGTCACTCTGGGGGTGACGAGCAGGCTGCTGTGAGCTTTCATATACAAGTCTTGTACGGACATATGTCGTGGGGGAAATACCTAGGAGTGGAATCTTTGGGTCATATATGAAATGTATTTAGTGTATTTTTAGCCATATAAGCAACTGCCAAGCTGATTTTCCAAATGTCCGTGTTGACTTTTCACTTCCACTAGGAGGCCGTGGGAGCTCCGGGGCCCCACACCCTCATCAGCACGTGGTATTGGGGTATTGACCGCATTGCTGTCTCTGGCCATGCTAGTGGGTGCCAAAGGGGATCCCATTGTGGGTACAAGTGTCTTCCCAGGCCCTGTGCTTTTTCCATGTGTTTATTGGATCTATCTACTCTTAAGAAGTGTCTACGTCTTTCTGCATTTGGAAGGAGGGTTGTTTGTCTTTTATTTACCGAGTTGCAAGTGCCTCCCCCCATCATATTCTAGATGCAAGTCCTTGGTTAGACATACACGCTGCGCACATTTTCTTCCAGCTTCTGCCTGCATTACCCACTTTAGTCTACCAGGAACCCTATAAAGTAAGTGTTAGTATCACCCACTTTATTTTACAGAGTCTCAAACTGAAGCACAGAGAGATTCAGTGAAGATCATTCAAGTTGCACGGCTACCAAGTAGCAGAGGGGACACCCAGGCCTACCTGAGTGTGGCCCAAAGCAGGAGCACACAGAAAATCCCAGGGAGCTCCCTTCCATCCGAGCTCCCTGCAGCCTGGAGGTGCGTGCCTGGCCTGGGTTACTCTGGTTCACAGGCGCTCCCTCTGCCTCGCGCATACCAGACCATCCTGGGAAGCAGTCAGCTCTCAGAACCTGGTGTCTCAGGAAGATGCCACGTGGCTTCGGGCTGCTCTGATGAAACACATAATGCGGGTATTTTTATGGGCCTCTGAGGATTCTGGCAGGATGACCTCATGCCAGGAATAACAATGAGGGGCCCGGGGAGCTTGCTGCCAGCCCTGCCGCATGAGGCATCGCTGGAGGATGGGAGCCAGGCGATGGCAGGACAGGGCTGGGATACCTTGTCCACAGATGTCCCAAGGAAGGGCCCCCAGGGCCTCCCCCTCCCTTTCTCCTCCTGAGCAGGGGAGCGTCCCTCGAGCAGTGAGAGCAAAGGGTGGGGGGGTTTTCTAGGAGCCAAGCCAAGGCAATGCCAGCCAAGTGGTGCGCCTCTTTTGAGCATTTGCTGTGTGCTGGGCTGTGCCTGCACTTTGCAGCCCTACTGGGTGCCAGAGGCTGTGTAGGTGCTTAGCACTTGCTAGCCCAGTCCTCAGAATACCCCAGGAGAGGTGTCACTGCGATGCCCACAGGAGGAAGCTGAGGTTCCGAGAGGCTGGGTGATTTGCCTAACGAGCTCATGTTTGTAGGTGGATGAGGTTTGAGGAGGGTTCAGCTGGTGTAAGCCCAGTTGCTTACTGGTTATGCTCTGCTGCCTTTCTCTTCAAAAAACCCGTGTCTGATTCTGTCTTTGTGTCATGTACATCCTGAGGGGTCTTGGTCCAGGGAACAGAATGTTGAATATGATGGTCTGGGCACCGTGTGAGTGGAATGGTGGCCCTCCAAGGGACATGTCCTCACCCCCGAACTTCTGAATGTGGCCTCACCTGGATAAAGGATTTTTGCCGACATAATTGGGTGAAGGATCTTGAGATGAGATCACTGTGGATTCCCTAGGTGTCCTTAAATTCAGTGACAAATGTCCTGATGGAAGGCAGTAGAGGAGAGGGAGAGAAGAGGGGTCATGTGAAGGAGACAGACAATGGAGTGACACAGCCACAAGCCACGGAATGCCAGGGCCTCCCAGAGCTTTAGGAGCAAAGAAGTCTCTAGAGTCTTTGAAGAGAGCGGGCCTTAGCACATTCTGTTCACTAGAAATCAGTGTCCACGTCCAGCCCACGCTCAGCTAGAGGGGGCTACACCAGGGCAGAAACCACGGGGGCACCCCAGTGTCAGGAGGCAGGAGCCCCCCCACCTCTCTGTCTGATGACACCAAGGCACCAGCCCCCAACTGAAAGGGGACAGCCATCATTTAACACTTTTAAGGACTAACCTTGAGCTGGGGCTCCAGCCCAGGGGCCGAGTGCTTGCCTAGCAGGTGAGACACCGGGTTCGATTTTCAGCACCACATATTCACAAATAAATATGTCCTTCGACAACTAAAAATAAATAAATAAATCAAAAAAACTAACATTTACTGTGCACCAGCGGCGTCAGCTCCCATGCTATATTCTTCAAGTCCGTCACCCACGCCGTGTCATTTAACCCTCCCGTGAGTGCCGCAAAGGGAGGTGTTCCTGTCTCCATTCCACAGAGGAGAAAAGGTGAAGGGCACCCGGGAACCTATCAGAACAAGCCCTCAGACTTTAGCCACGCAGTGTTATCTGCGGAGAATTTCCAGGCTGCCTACGTGGTTTCTGGTTCAGCAGCGTCAGCGTGGACCTCGAGGAGGCCTAGCTCCCAGGTGAGAGGGATGCTGCTGGCTTGTGGACCAGGCTCTTTGAACCATGGAGACTCGCTCTAAGTTGCAGCAACAGACAGACCCTAAAGCATCACCGCAGACATATGACTTGCTTATAGGTTAGGCTTTCTTGCCTTCGCACCCCCTCCATTGGCTAAAACTCAGCCTCGTGGCCCACACCAAGGGAGGCTGGGAAATACAGTCCTTCCAGGAGGGGGACATGGGGTGGGGGGCCAGGCTCCCCTGAGCCCGGGTGCTTTCCCCATTAACCTCTTGCCTTTTCCCTGATTTGGGAGCTCTTGGTGGGCGTCTCAGGTTCACCAGTGTTCGGGAACATGAGTGTGTGTGTGTGTGTGAAATTGAGAGAAAAGTCTCTTACGTGCAGCCTCACCCGCCTGGAGCTGCAGGTGCCCAGCCTGACCGCTGTTGAGTCCTCTCAAAGTGTCCACAGGGGATTCTGGCTAAGGTTCGCCTCCACCCTCCTTGACACCGCAGGGCGACAGTGTCCAGAACGCAGGAGCCCTAGGGCTCTGGGCTCCCTGCTGCAGACCAGCTGGGTGAAGAACACGCTCTTGCCACCCTGCCCTGCGTTCCGCATGCCCCCAGCCTGCTGCCTTGGGCACCTGCCTTTTCTAGCTTCCCTGGTTTTGCGTGTGCAGTGACATTGGCCTGAATTCCTTCCCTTCCCACCTGACTCAACTCAAATGGCACCAGCCCCATGAAATCCTCACCAGTCAGTCAAGTGAATATTCAACCTGCCCTCACTCTGGGCCAGAGGCATGAACACGAAAGGCCCACGACTGTCCCTTCATATAGACTCTGTGACATATTCAGGGGCCAAGACTGTGGGGCACATTTTGCTGGCCTCTTCATTACGTGGGAGACTCAAAATCCAGAGCCTTCCTGTGGCCTGTACAGCCTTCCCCACAAAATCCAGAAGTGAGAAGGGCAGATGGTGACATTCATTTGAATCCTCTTGTGGACTGTGTGACTTTGGGCAAATTCTTAGCTTTATCATGTCTTGGTTTTCTCATCTGTAATGTTGTGCCTGTTCAATGAAACAACCCACCTGAAGCCCTTTGAAAAGCACCAAGTGCATGGGAAATAGTCAAGAAATGCTAACCATCATTCTGTTATCATTGCTCTTGTTACCTCAGTACCTTAGCACATGCTGCGCAAATCAAGGCACTTACTCCTGACGGCTGGGATAGTTTTGTACTCCCCTTTGTTTCACACTCCATGTCCCTTTTGCTCAGAGGTTCCTGTCTTTCCACCACTTGTTCTTTGAACAGTCCTTGCTTAACTTACTCCTATTCATCCTACGGCTCATCTTAGCCCTTGGACTCTGTTCTCACTGGGTTTACCATTCAAGTTTGGAAGATCCATTTACTTTTTTGAATTTCTGTGAAAAACTTGATAGAAGTAAAAATGCCCTTTGCCCACCAGTTGGTTTACTACTCTGACCCCATTCCTAATATCAGAGCTGGCATGTAATGGAAGCTTAGTGTTTGCTGAATGAATATAGGAGTGTTGCTCACCTCCGAACCTGTCCCCATTCCCTAATGCCTGGGAGATGCTCCACCAAGGACTGTTTCCCTTGCATAAAACCAAACCACTCTGGATCCATATCAAAGAGTCCTGGCCACAGAGGGCTCTTTAACCAGCACGTCTGAGTTTTGCCATTTTCTGCAGTGCGGGCTCTCCCTGGTCCAGCTTGACCAAGTTTAAGATGACTAGCAGGGCTGTCCTCTGAACATCATTTGTGAAAAAGGATGCCACTTGCACCTGTTTCTGGGGCCATCCCCCAGGACATCAGAGACTTCAACAGCTGCTGTGTTTGCTGGCCCACTTTGCAGTGTTTGTCTCCTGGGACCTCGGTGCCTGGATTAGTGCCTAGTTATCAGAGAGTTAGACAGGGGTCTTCCCCACCTTGGCCACCACCTTAGAGCTGAAGGTTGGGAGTGACCATGCTTGCCCCTCTAGTCTAGCGGCGGGGGTGGTAGCATTTGGCCAGAACATTCCATTGACCTTCCTTCCATGAACTCATCTGACTTCTTTGGCAGCTGAGGTCTGGTTTTGATTTGCAAGTTGCCTTTAGAACTCTGTCTCCTTTTAACCTCACTTTCTTTAATTCCTTTTGTTTATTTGTTTGTTTGGGTTTTGTCTCTTGGAATGATAGGGTGGGACGTTTGTTCTCCCCAGAGTGGGACGGACAGATTGGCCTTCCGTGAGGGGCAGGGATGTCGGGCTTTGGGAGGCTGGGTCTGTGTTCAATGTCACGAGGCCTCTGTGGGGGGTCCCTCTGGTTTCTAATACTCTGTATAGAAGGTTGCTCAGACGTCATCCCGGTTTTGACTTCTTCGTATCCCTTGTCATGCTGAAAGTCATGTGTATTTCCTGAGTACCTCCCTTTCTTTCTTCCTGCAAAGCACAAACAACGTTATTAAAACTTCAATATGTGGCGGAGTCGCACACCTGTTGTCTCATTTACTCCTCACAATCGTTCTCTAAAGTCAGTATTGTTGGTCTCATGCCACTGTGAGGACACTGTGTTTAGAGGCTCTAATTTCAAAAAGCTGGTGAACACCTTGTTGTTACATAGATAGTCTGGCGGTCCCTTCAAGAGTCTTACCTTGGATCTAACTTCTAGGCTGTTTCTCAGGTGATTTTGCCATTTGGTTTCGGTTGCATTGTGTGCTGTATGCCCAGTATCACAGTGCTCCTTGCTCAGGGACTCTTGTAATAAATCCTTCAGAATCTGGGCTCAAATGCTAATTTGTTTGCAGTTTTTATTTCCCTAAAGGAAAAAAAAAAACATCCATTTATGTTTCTCTCTTTTATCTTTGCAGGCCCTTAGGGGCCCATTCTCAGTGGCTCTTTTAGAGCTGATGTAACCAAGAAATCAATACCGCCGTTGGATTCATCCCTGGTAACCATCGTGCCCCTGCATCCTGTGCCCTGTGATGTTGACAGAGGTGTCAGAGCCAGGAGGAGGGGAGGTGCTTAAAAGGTGGGATGGGAGCCTTGAAAACGGGGGGAGAATTAAAAACCCTGCGGAGCCCTGCTCAGCGGACCAGAAATTGCAGGTTGTTGCCCAGGGTATAATCAGGTCTTCTTTCAGAAAATGTAACGGCTTGTGGTCAGACGTGGAGGGGGATCTACAACCCTGGGGCATCACAAGGACCTTCAGAAAAGTTCAGTCAGCAGCTGTGGGGTGCAGCCGCTGAGCCAGAGGCTTAATGTTCTCCTTCAGGGACCAGGTGCTCAGCACCTCCAGAGGTGGGTTGGAGGGTGGACAGGAGCCATGAAATTTCCTTCTTCCAGTGGATCTGGGCTCTTGCTACTGCGGCTGCTCTCGTCATTTCCTGCCTCAAGGAGAGAGAGCATCCTTTCTAGGCACAGTGCGTGGCTCATGGAAAGCACTTGGGGACAGCTGGGCAGTAGCTCCTGCTGTGGTCTGTAGAACACGTTCGGCTAGGTAGGTAACAGCTACCTGTTGGGCACCACCTCCCCGTGAAGTGTCACTGTAGGTGGGGAGCTGGGGTCTGACGGGAAAGGCAATGTACCAAACCCATCATTCACAGAGCTCACCTTCTGCAGGGACTGAGAACTGAGTGAAGCGGTAGCTCAGACTTTCTCCCTCCCAGAAAGGTGGCCAGCACTCCCTGCCCTCTGAATCTTCTTCCCTTCCTTGTGTACAGTGAAGCTCTCAATAAGGTGATCTTGCTTCCTTGGAGACATGTCTGGAGACGTTTTGGGTTGCCACAACTTGGTCAGGGGTGGCGAAGGTTTTTTTTTTTTTTTTTTTTTTTGTGTGTGTGTGTGTGTGGGCACGCGCGCGTGTGCGTGCGTGTACACACATTATCAGTATCTGCAGATTGAGCATACCTAATCTGAGCATACCTAAGTCAAAGATCCTGCTTTGACTGGTCTCCCTGGCGCGTCTGATTGTCCTCCAGCGAGGGAGGGCTGGGTGCCCCTAAATCTGAAACTTTTTAAATGCCAACATGACACTGAGAGAGGAAAAGCCCACACCATGAAACTTTGTTTATGCACCAAATTATTAAAAAATTATTGTATAAAATTGACTTCAGACTATGCGTATAAGGTCTATATAAAACACATCCACCCACAATATGTGTCATTATGTACATGGAAATATTCCACAGTCCAAAAAAAGATCTGAAATATGAAACATTTATGGTCCTAAGAACTTTGGATAAGGGATGCTCAAACTAGTAAGTAGAGGCCGGGGTGCTACTGAGACGTTTTACCACACACAGAGGACAGCCCAGCAGAAGAGTTACCCAGCCTGCAATGCCAGTGTGCTGAGGTTGAGAAGTCCTGGTGCACAGGGGTAGCTCCTGGCCTGTATCTGCATTTCCCAGGTTCCTCTGCCTCTAGGTGTGGCCACATGACTAGTTCTCACCAATGGAGGGTGAACAGAGTGTGTGCCCACACCCTTCATGGGACTTTAAGAAGTGGATGTACTTTGTTCCTGGCCTTGGGCTGGAGGAAAAGAACAAGGTTCCAGATTCCAGGTGGATCCACCTGGGACCTGAAATTAGCATGTGGATGGGAGCTGCCTTTCAGGAGGAGACATTCACCTTGAACTGTCGTTTTACTGGTAAGTAGAAATCTGTTGTGCTCTAACCCTTGTGCTTGGGAGGTCTCTCAGCTATGGCAGTAGAATCTGCCCCAACTGCTGTCTTCACTAAGATCTGCCAATGGTTCTCCAGTGATAAGAAGAGCCAACATAGATTAAGCACATCAGTGAGTCAGATGTCGGGGCTCTTGAAATGTAGATCTCATTTTGTCTTCCTGTCAGTCCTATGAAAGGGGCTTGTTTTACAGATAAAGAAACAAATGGTCAAGGTAAACAGGACGCATAAGGACTACCTGCCAGTTTTATTTGGACTCGTGTTCTCTACCAGGGGAGCAGGTTCTTCTCCACCCTCGGTCTCGGTCTCTTCAGTTGTGCCTTAGCATCTCTCTCAGGGTCTCTGTACCTACTGTCCCCTCTTTGGTCCCTCTGCCACCATCTGAACCTTCCAGATGGAATGACCTTTTAAGGCCCTAATCTGAACCTACTTCTTTCCTGCCCAACTTTCTTCAGTTGCCCTTCGTTGCCCTTGGGATTAAGCACACCGTCCTTGGCAGGGCAGGACGGTCCTGGGGGAAAACCAGCCCATCCTGCCACCTTCTTCTCTTATTCCTGCTCCTTTTCCCCACACGTCCCCTGGGCGGGCACAGGCTTCCACAGCACTGCTAAGAATGGGATGGTCTTTTTTCAAAATTATTCTTTCTCTATGAGCAAACCACTGTTAAAAGTATCTGGCTTCCCCTGTGGATTGTCAAGGGCTCAAGAAAGGGCTGTTGGACCTTCTCACGGGAACGCTGTTGGATGGCAGGTTCATTCCAACCAGATACTGCTACAGCTCTTCAAAACACAAATGCAGCCAGGCAGTGCACACCTGTAATCCCAGTGGCTTGGGAGGCTGAGGCAGGAGGATCATGAGTTCAAAGCCAGCCTCAGCAATGGTGAGGCACTAAGCAGCAACTCAGTGAGACCCTGTCTCTAAATAAAATAGAAAATCGGGTTGGGGATGTGACTCAGTGGCCTGAGTTCAATCCCCAGTACCAAAACAAAACAAAACAAAAAAAAAAAACCAACCACATAATTGCATAATGTAAGGTAAACCCAGTTTTCCAGCTGTGCTGAGCTCTCAGATCCTGCTTGTTCTTGAGGGACTCTATTGACTTTGGAGTGTGATCTGGCAGCATCACACGACAGAACGTCATTCCTCACTGTAGTCCCTAGAGAACTCTTGCGTGCAGGGGAGAAATATAGCATTTGCAACAATAAAAATGCAGATCAACGAAATGTCCATCCTCAGGAGAATGGCCGGAAACTCGTGCAAAGAGCCTTCCACAGGCGTGAAGGTAAGTGAACTGGCGCCACGTGTCGGAAGAGCAGTGGGTCTCAGTAAGATGATGGCAAGCATAAGAGCAGTCTCGAAGGGCAGCTGCAATGGGATGTCATTGAAAAATGCCATATTCTTGCCTGACAGTGTCCCTGTAGGACACTGATGGAATACTAAGAGAAGCTCCCTCCACAGTAATGGCAGGGCTCGGGGCTTGCTGAATGCCACAAATTCCTCCCATCCTGTTATGCACCCCCCCTTTGATGTTCCTGCCATCTGGAAGTGGGATCTATCCCCCCTTTTTTCCTTTTTATTATTTTTTCATTTATTTTTTTAAATACATGACAATAGTGGAATGCATTACACTTATCATTACTCATCTACAGCACAATTATTCGTAACTCTGTGTATAAAGTATGTTCTGGGCTGGCCTGCTGACTTGTTCTGGTGATTGAGCAAATGTGCCTTGCAGTGAGTCCCAGAGGGCTGGTGATGTGTGCCTTCACTCTTCAGAAAGCTTCCGGTGCCTGTAAGGAAACTGGTGAGAGCCTTTCAGAGTCCTCTTGAAGAGACAGACAGTCCCACAGTCAGCACCAACCAGGGCCAGCTGACCCTGGTCCACTGCAAATATGCGAGTCCAATCAGCACCATGCTGAGCAGAACCGCCCCGCTGAGCCCAGTTCAGATGACCCACCTGTGGCACTGTGAGCAAGGGCCTGGGTCTTTTTTTCGGCCACCAGGTTTTGGGTGGTCTGCTATGGGCAATACTCAACATAGAAGCGTCAAAGAACAGAAAAGAGTTTCTGAGGCCCCCAGGCAAGACGGGAGTTACCTGAAGGGGTAAGGAGGAAGCAGTGTTGAGGCTACCCAATGTGGGACCCAAAGCATGGCTGTCAGGAAGACCCCAGAACCACAGAACCCTAGCAGGGACGAAGCCAGGCTCTGGGCTGAGCCCAACTAGAGCCAGACAGTGAGGGAGTCAGAAGACACCCTTCCCTAGGGCCAGCTTTCTGCAGCACAGAGACGGATCTGGGAAGAGCTAGGGACCAGAGGGAGTCACCAGGGCATATCTTGTCCCTAAAAAGTGGACGGTGAGAACATCTAAGAATGAGAAACCTCAAATCAGGCTGCAAGTCACCTCTGGGGTGAAAGGATCTCTACCTTAAATAGGCTGGTGAGTACCTGAGAGTTCATTATGTTCCCATATGCACTATTTTGTATGTCTGAAATGAGTCACAGTTGAGTCCACGAAGCCACCATTGAGTCACAAGATGGGTGACCTGGGAAATGTCACATTACCTCCCCAAGCCTTAGCTTCTCTGTATAATGAAGCCATGACATTCCCCTCAAAGGCCCCCGTGGGTATGGGGCAGAGCTGGTGAAAGTGGGAGCAGAATTGCTGCCACCCAAGCGATTTTTAAGCAGGTGGCTGTCACAATAGAGAGAATCACAGAAGGAGACAGAAACAGAGAACTCCTCTGCTATGAAAATCAGTGTCTCTGCATAGAGCAGCTGGGTCCCCATGTCTTTCCAGACAGCTCTGCTGTGCCCAGGTCTCCTCTCCACGGAGCACGTGTACATGCACACAGGGACACACTCACAAGGGGACACACTCGGGCTCACACTCGTGCACACCTCACACTGCGGCACACACACACTTTTCAAAGGAGGCCCATCAGGTACCTGCTGACTCCGGAAGGAGCCAGCCTCCCCACTCTACCTGCCATTTTGCCTGCAGGCCAGGCGTCTCTCTGCCTAGTGTGATGGCCTTTGCTGACAGGGAATCAGGACAAAGAGGCAGGAAGGTGGAATTTTATGGGGACTGAGCGCAGGTCCTACCTCCTGCCTCTTCTTAGCACTGTGACATGTACCACTTGTGTGACATCTCTTGAAACCTCAGCTTCATCATCAGAAAAACAGGCAGAGCAGTGGTCCCCTTCCCCTGGTGTGTTTTAGGACTCTTCATGATCGCGCAGGTGAATCACTTGCACCAGGCTTCACCCACTTACGTGCTCACAGACTCAAGTGTCAGTGTTGTGCAGGAGCAACCCAAGAGACTGGTTTTCAGAATAGAGTGAGTGTTTCTCTCCTGGAACGCAGCTGGAGAGCCAGTGGGTGACAGGCAATAGCGCCGCCCCCCCCCGCCCCGGGGGATTTCAGGACCTGCTTCTCCCCAGGGTGACTCAGAACTGTGGGCAGGGGTTAGGATGGCACCCCTGTGAGGCCTGTCCCCTGGCTTCCTGGAATGAGCATGTAGGTTGAACTTACTTGTAACAAATGGGGCAGTGGCAGAAGCAATGGGTGCCTTCCTAGGCTGGATCATAGCTTGGATCAATTGCTCTGGGGAAGTTGGCTGCCAACTTGAGGGGACACCCAGGCAGCTTTATGGACAATCCCATATGGCTGGAAACGGAGACCTCCTGCTGACAACCACCATGAAAGAAGGCTGTCTGTCAACCATCAGGAGGGGAAACCTTCCTGGAAACAGACCCTACAGGCCAACAAGCCTTCAAATGCCTGTAACACCAGCTGACATCTTGACCACAACTTTGTGGAAGACCCTGAGCCAGAAGCACCAGAGAAGGCTTGCTGAGTTTGTGACCTACCCAAACTGTGACACAAATGATGTGCATTGTTTTAAGCCCCTGAGTTGGGGAGTAAGTTCTTATGCAGCAGCAGATAACCAAAGCACCAGTCTTCCTTTATCCTTGGATAATGAATTCCAAGATCCGCAGTGATGCCTGAAACCACAGATAATACCAAACTCTATATAAACTATGTGTTTTTCCTATTCAGAGATTTATGATTTATTTTTCTTTCCTTATTAAGTCATGAATTTATGCCTTTTCATTTAAAGGAAGCATTTTATACTTCTTTGGGGCATCTCCAAATGGCCAGCATCATGACTTTTGTGCATTGAGGTCATTATTAAATAAAGTAAGGGTTATTTGACCACAATACTGCATTGTAACAGTCATTCTGTAACTGATGTGGCAAAGTAACTCATGGGTAGGTAGCATATACAATGTGGATACTCTGGACCAAGAGAAGATTTGTGTCCCAAGTTCTTCATGCTACTCAGAATGGCATACAATTTTAAATGTTAGAGTTTTTTTTTTTTCTTCTGGAATTTTCCATGTGGTATTTTTTTGGACTCTGGCTGATTGCAGATAACTGAAACTACAGAAAGCGAAACTGTGGCTCGAGAGGGGAACATTGTGTAGCAGCAGGAGTGGGGAGAGACAGAAAGAGTTTTCTTTAGGGTGCCTAGTGCCTGATCCTGTGCCAAGTTCTTTCATAAAAGCCACAGATTTGATTTAAGACATTTAAACCACCCAAGAGATGGTGGATAAATTATCTGTCACTCCAGGACAGGAGAGTGTGTGACTGAGTAGCTTTCCCAGCCACCACCGCTGAGCACTGGGGCTGGTGAGTTTCGTAGTCAAGTCTGCGGGCCTCTGGCATCCCTGCCTGGAGGAGAGACCTCCCTGGTGTCATGGCAGGTCAGTAAGCTTTGCCCAAGTCTCTGTGTTTGCTAGGCCTTCCCTCTTTCCCTTTCTCCTTCCCTCCTTTCCTCTCTTCCTTCCCTGGTTTTTCCAGTTGAGAATGGGGGAGGAGACATGATAACCCATTTGTCTACCATTTGTCTACCAGGAGTACGGAAGACAAAACCGTGTGTCTGCGGCTGCCTCTTTTTTAATAGTCCCCCTAGCACCTGGCATAGGTGGGAGCCACAGGATCTATGAAGATTGATAGGAGTGTTTTTCAAATTCAGCTGTCAATGCCAGGGCAATCATCCTGCCTCCTGCCTGGAAAGTGATTTTCAATTTTCCTCTTTGGTGGCATCCTAAGGCAGACAGGCTCTTCTGTTTCCATGGAGAACCTACTCTTCCCTCTAGGGTAGATGCCACCCGCCTGTCCTCCCCTCTTCCTTCATCCTCCTTCCCTCTCCCCCTCCCTCCCTCCCTCCCTCTCCCCTCCCTCCTCTCCTGCCACCCTCCTTCATTTCTTTCTCTTCCTATTTCTCTCCCTCCTTTCTTTACCTCTCATTTTCTTCTGCCTCTTCCTCTACCAGCTGAGCTTTCTGCCAGCAGCTGAGCACAATGATGGCTGTGGCCCCAGAGAGGACAGTTCTGTCCCCCTCTCATGCTCTGTGAGGAGGGTCTTCTGTGGACTGAGAAACTTCACCCTAGATCTTTGGATTCTTTTCTCCCTAAAAACTTGTTATTCAAAGAGCTCAGAGCAGGGGAGCCAGCCTGGGCCCAGGAAGGCGAGTCTGTGCAGTGGTCCTGGTCCTGGTCTAGTAGCCACATATTTGTGAGGCCACAGGGCCCACTTGTCTGTGTGTCCTCACATGCAAAGTGACAAGTCCTGTCCCAGGAGCTATTTTGAGAAAATACTGGGGAGGGAACAAATTCCTTCCTGTAGGCCTCTGGGTCATCCAGCTGACACTCCTGCTCCCCAAACGCAGGAGTAGGGGGTCCTCTGAGGACTGAGTGTTGAGTAGAGTCCTAGGAGGACCATGGGCCTGGGCCAGGCAGAGGGGGTGGGGACACAGGAGCCACCTACATCGTGCCTGTGGTGCTTCATGGAACTGGAATGCGGCATCTGTATAATTGAACAAATAGGAAGAGTAAGGTAAAATCTCAGAGTGGATGTGAGTGCCAGTCTCAGAGCGTGAGTAGCTCCAACTGTGTGTCTCTTCGTGTGTGTGCGTGTGTGTGACTGCACGTGCACACACCAATACCCTCTGTGAGTGTGCATATGCAGTTTGAACAGTAGCCACTTACTTCATGTCAGGCCCGAGCACAATGGAGAACTTGAGTTATGGAACTCAAATCCTCAATATCTGGACACACAAAACTCAGATAGTCAACTCTGAGAAAAGGGGGCTGCGCCAGGAAACAGTGTCCTAAACAGAAGAGACTTTACCCCCACACTGCCCCCCCCCCCCCCCCCGGGGTGAGGTCGCTGCCTTGTGACCTCTGAGGTGGGTTTGGTGTCAGCGACTCAGGTTTGCATGTGTTTCCAGAATCTCAGCGTGAATTCCACCAGGAATTTGTTGCAGACAGCTCTGTGCATATTTTACTTGGTTCCAGCTAAATCTCTGGAGGTGTTTCTTCCCAGGCACCCTCACCATCCTCTCTTCCTCCCACACTTTCTGATCACCATCTCTACAGTGGGTCCTCTTCCAGGTGCTGTGGACACAAAGATGATTCAGAAAGAGTCTCTGTCCATGAGAAACTTCCAGTCTGTGGGGGGGCGGGGGGGGGGAAGAGAAGTAGAGCTACAACAACAGAACACAATCCCGGAGGGGCCCAGAACATTCTGGCAGGGGAGTCTCCAGCCTCCCAGGGACCCTGGGAAAGACCTTGGCATAGACATTGGTGGGTGATAGGAGAGGCTTTGAAAGAAGAGGTGCTATTTTTCAGAGAGAGCACTTTGGAGAGAAAGACAGGGCCTTCTTCTCCTTTCTAGGCGATTGAAAATGGTTCTAAATTTCCTGATACGAAATGACTGGGCCTGTGCTATTTTCATGGCTTTTCACGAGAAAGACACATGTAATGAAATGACACGCATCCCAGGGGAGCGAGCACAGGGAGGTGACCCCTCCATTCTCCTCCGATGCCAGTTTAAGTCCTCAGGGGGGGAGGGGTATAAGTGGAGATGAACACTGACCAATCCCACTGCATCTCCACTGACTTGAAGCCATCTCATTTAGTCCTCGTCAACAGCTCTGGAGTACCCTGGCTAACTCCATTTTACAGCTGAGAAGACGGGAGACTCAGGTTAAGTAGTTTGCTCAAACAAAGAGCAGGACTTTGAACTACAATTTATGTGACTTGATTCCCAAGTCTGTGCTGTCTTTCTAACAAACCCCATTAACCTACAAGAATTTTCCATAGAAAATATAACTTCATGACCAGTGGGCTTCTTGTCAAGGATCGTAAACTTGGAATTCAATATAGAGTCACTGTTATTCCAGAAAACAAACAAACAAAAAACCCCCGTGCTTGCCCCTTTTGAAACAAATAGCATGCTTTGGTAAGATGGCAGTTATATACATTGCTGTTGACATCAGTATTGCAGGCTCCTTCTTCGGGAGAGCCAGGATGCTGCTCATTTGCATACTGCTTTGCATTCATTTGCATTCTCTCTCCTATGCAAAAATCAAACAGAGCTAATTAGTGCAACCCTGTTACAATGAGAAGCAGGCCCAGTTTTCTCTGCCAGGGCAGATGGATCTCAGAACAGGGACTGATACAACCCAAAGCCAGTCACGTCCTGCCTTGGACATGCCAGGAGAGTTGAGAGGGAAACACATACACTGAATGAAAAGTAGGACAACCGAGTACCATTATTTTTTCAAATAATGTCCCTTTGAAGTGGCTATTGCAGAGTGAAAGGGTGGGAGAGAGAAGGAAAGAGAAAGAGAAAGAGAAAGAGAGAGGGAGAGAGAGAGAGAGAGAGAGAGAGAGAGAGAGAGAGAGATCAAAGAAGGTGGCTGGAACTTTGCCACATCCAGGATTTTATCGGAGAACGAGCACAGGATTTGGATCCCAAAAGCATCAGATAAAGTCAAACTTGAAGTTTGGCTTTGCCACATGATGTAGGATCTTGCACTTCCTGGACCTACTGTGTTTAAATGGGAGGCGGGGGAATCTATGGGAAGATACTTTACAAATGGTACAACACAAAACACAGGTAGATTATCATGGGTTATTATCTCAGAAGGCAGGACCCAGGTCAGTTGGGGCCCTGGGGCTCTTCACCCCTTGCAGGGTCCAGCCCCTGGATGGGATATGATCCTAGATACTCAGTGTGCATGAGTATGTGTATATGTGTGTACACACATGTGTTTAATAAGCATCTAGAATGGACCAGGCATGTGCCAAGTACAAGACCATCATTATTTCATTGAGTGGTACCCATGATTACTCTATGAACTGTCTGTTATTATGACTCCCATCTTACAGGTCCCACTGAGGCTCAAAACTCTTGCCAAGTGCACTAGGAAACTCTTGACCAATAAGAACCCTCTCTCTCCTGAACAGTAATAGTGATATTCAGTTTATGTCACACTCTCCTGTTTCCATGCTTTAAGCAAGATACAGCTTTTTGCTAGTGTATAGTCCCCCTCCCCACATCCCCTAGTTGTGACGATTTTGATTTCGATTTGACTTTAGTCTTTTGTCACTGAGGACTCCTTGTCCACAGCAGGTCATTTGGATTGTTTTCTACTTCAGCACTATTTTCCATTCTTCTGAACGGTCCATTCCACAAAGGGCAGCTCCAATCTCCCAAGGCAGATTGCATTACTGTCCTCAAACCCTCACTGCCTCTCCGAGGGGTGGAGACAGCTCTCTACCCCAAGGGTGTGTGGCCTGGCCAGGTGGCTTGCGGATGACGTGTGAATGGGTGTGATGGACGTCATGGCTGGGGAGAAGAAAGCACAGGGTTTGTCACATTTGATGTTCCCTCTGACTTGATGATGGATGGTGCTGTAGGTAGAGTCCGCTGCATAGCTGGACCTGGGGTGGGGACAAGGCAGAGCAGTCCTGGGCAACAGGTGATGGGCAGGTCATGCAAATAACTAACAAATCCTGTCACACCCCTTCAAGATTTTTAGAGGACCATAACCTCGCCTTTTTGCCTTCAACTTCCCCTCTATGATGTTATGAGATGAGCTCTGGCAGGTTGGCGTTTCTCCTCAATTCTTGAGGTGAGTCACAGACCTGACTAGTTGTTATCTTGAGTGTTCAGAGACTTATCCAAATGATACCGCCATTACTCAAAATATTTGGTACTATTTTGTCCATTTTTAAAAACTACTTTATACTACTACTGTTGATGGTAGTAAATGCTTTACAAGATTATTTTGTTTAGTCTTGACAAAAATCATGACAAGTAAGATATCTTAACTTCCGTGTTCCAGACAAGAAAAACAGAAGCTCAGAAATGTTCCGCATCACACTGGCCATCACACAGCTAAGGGGAGGGGGGGTCAAGATTTAAATTGGCATCCTCCTCAGGCACAAGCCCTAATCTCCTTACTTACTGCTCTAAACTGAATATTAACTACTTGAGTCATACACCTGAGTCACCAGAGAAGGTTGCAAATGTTTTGTCTGATTACAAGAATTCAAATAATTATGAGACAATGAAAATCACCGATGTGAGAGGCAGAGTCCATTACAGACTTTCCTTATAACCTCGGGCTAGATGGGCTTCCTCTCTGGACCTGGGGTTTCATCTGGAAGATGGAGCCCTGTGCCTCAGACCACACAGACCACAGATCTGGCCAGTGGGGTCATTCAGCCCCTTGAAAGCTTACGCAAAAAGTGATGTCTAAATGCGCTTTTCTGGGCAGAGGATCAGTGATGTTCACCAGGTCCCTGAAGGGATCTGTTATTCCACCCCCCCACAAAAAATGAGGAATTCTAATTCTCTGATTGTTGAGTATGACTTACCACTTTCCCTAGAAGTGGGTGTGGAGGCAAGAACACATTCAGTCTGACTAACTATTCCTTGAGTTTTAAACGGTGTCAGACTTATTAAAGAATAACTGGAAGACAAGCTGTATCATTTCATTTTTTTTTAAAAAATCAGTAAAAAAAATGTTTCTTCCTCACATTCCTGTGGCTTCCTCATGCTTAACTCTGCAGAGAAGCTGTTCTTTCCTCTCCTCAGCCAATAACTGTGTCATTAGCGGTGACTGTTGGTCATTTCCTGTCTCATTCAGCCAAACAGCCAGATTATTTTGAGCAGGGTGAGAACAGGCCCTGGGCTGTGAACCTGGCCTCACAGTAGCTGGAAGATGGACCTCCTTGAACGGAGGAGGAAAGCAAAGCTGTGCAGAGGGGCTGCATTCATGGAGCGCCAGCCGATCCCAGGCACTGGGCAGGCATTTCATTCATTCACTTAGTCATGCAGATCTGTTCCCAGCCAGTGTTTATGGGGTGCCTGTGGCACACTGTTCACTGCTCTAGGTGCTGGGGATACAGAAGTGCACCCACGAAGCAAGTTGCAAATTCCTGGATTTTTGTGTTCTAGGGCAACTGGATGCTTTCTTCTTATAAAAATTAGGAGAAGTATATATCAGTAAACTCTATGCTACTTCTCGGCATATAATACATTATAGTCACTCAAGATTACTTTGTGTTCTCTTGAAGGCTACTGTATTTTTATTATAGCAAACAGTTAATGTAGCTAAGTGCAAACTTGAGCTGTGCCTGCCTTGTGGTATGTAGTACCTGAAGCCTTTGCTCTCATTTCCTGGTTCCCACTCCTGCATTGTTAGTCCGACTCCCTGAGAGTCTTCCAGGTGCCTATGTAACTTGGTTATTTGCTAAGGATGTGGGCAATTCTGAGTTCACCTTTTCAATTTTTTTCCCCTATAGTCCTCCCCAACCCGCCCCACTAATTTCTAGTGTCTACCAACCCAGGCTCTATTCTAGGAGATCTCAGTCTTCTGCCACTAATGCTGTGCAAAATGGGGAAGGTGCTCAGCTAAAGCAGAGAAAACTCGCAGATCTTACCCGCTCTAGTTCTGTCTTATGCTTTCCCCTGGCCTCTTTGGTTCTCTCCCAGGCATGCATAATTTAGCTGTCAGTCAGATAATTGGACAGAGTTGATGCTCAGTGTTTGTATCTCACTGCTTCTGTGGTTCTTTCATTGCCAGAAATTTGCTTTTCAATGTCCATCTGTTCCTCTAGTTCTACATTCTGATCTGTGGCCTGGCGGGCCACTAAGGGCAGTTGTAGAAAGTTGTCATGGGGGTAGCAAATCACACTGAAGTTAGAAAGCTGCACAGTCCCAAATCTTCTTTTTTTTATTGGTTTCTCAAGATTAATTTCCTCCTCTAACTTTGGTCTGCTCTAGGATGCCTTTCATTACCTTTAAACAGTTTGGAAAAACATTTTACCTGGTTTTTCACAATGGTTACCTGCCGAAGGACTCATGTGAACATTTCACTGCTGAACCATTGCTGCTAATTAAATCAGACTCAGTATCTATAGACATGCAGGGTGTGGCAAATGGTCCTTGTACTTCAGACATCTCTTTAGGCTGAGGCTTTGGACTTTAATCTCATTTCATTCCTATTTATCCTCTATGTAAGTCACAGAAGCTATGTCCTCAAATAAAGTGTAAACCCTTGAGGTTAGAGGTGTGTAGGAAGTAAAGCTGGGCATGCTGGGTACCTTCAGTAATCCTATAGCTTTGTCACTATCAGTAACTGTGGTTGAAACAAAGGCAGTTGGTCCTCTTAAAACATCCACACTAGAGGAAAGAAGACTTCCTGTGTATTCAGCACTGTGCTTGCTTTGCAATACATTGGTTTAGAGATGTAATGTTGAACGTAAGGGCAACTGGGTGCTTTCTTCTGAAAACCCATTCTATTCAGCCCTGCCACTCACTCCTTGAACGTGAAGTTGGCATGTGTTGATTTTGATTATCCAGCAGACACCCATCCTTCTGATCTCCTTGGAGTCCATTTCTGACTCATCTAGTTGAGGGAGATCAAGGGCAGAAGAACCTGTGTCCAGGCTAACCAGAGTCTTCTATCTGCTGGTGACAGTGATTAACTACTACAAGGATGTCACGGGATTCAAGTTGGTCCACTGAGATTGACTCTTGAGACTTGTATTAGAACTTCAAGGGAAAAGAAGTTTTCCTTCACTTGGCATCCGTGAGGAGATAGGGAATAAATGCTTATTGACTTTCCACAACAAGTAACTTCAAGGAAAAAATAAAAGCAATGTGAAGCTGGCCAATTGTCCTCTTAATCCTCTTCCGAGGACAATGGAAGGCAACTTTGACTCCTTTGGGGAAGAGTCTGCCTCTGTGAAAGTAAAACTAGAGAAATTAGATTTGAGAGATGGGAAGGAGTAGCATTCATCTGGGCTTCTGTAAGCAGCTGTGTCTGAAACTGTTTAGACCTGAAGTTATGCCTACCATAGTTCAGTTTTGAAAGAGTCATGTGCTGAAGACTTGGTCACCAGCCTGTGAGGCTGTTGGAAGGTGGTATAACCTTCAGGAGATGCAGCCAAGTCAAGAAAGATAGGTCTGGGGGAGTGCCCTTGACGGGATGCTGGTCTTTTCCCCTCTCTTGTTCAGCATCCTGGCTGCCCTGAGGTGAGGACATGCTTCCTCCATGATGTACTGTGCCACCACTGACCCAAGGCAATGAGACCAAGACAGCATGGGCTGAAAGCTCTGAAACTATCAGCCGAAATATACCTTTTCCCATGGGGCCTAGCACGTGTGAGGCCCTGGGTTCCATCCTCAGCACCACATAAAAACAGATAAATAAAATAAAAGGTATTGTGCCCAACTGCAACTAAGAAATAAATATTAAAAAAATAAATAAATGAAATAAAGCTATTGTGTCCATGTACAACTAAACAATAAATATTATAAAAACCCTTTCCCCTTATTAGGTTGAATATCTCAGTATTTTGTTAACGTCATAGAAAATTGACTTAAGATAATACCTAATGTTTTTAGATATCTGAGCCCATAAATTCCTTTTATGGTAAAGCCTGCTTGAGCTGGGTTTTATCACAAGCAATTCAAGAGACCTCAACTAAAAATTAAAAATTCATTGTCTCTTTAGCTCCTGCATCATAATTATCACTACCATCTTGCCATACCCCCACAAGTGCTGCCTTCTCCAAGTGTAGTAAGCTATTTGTAGTTCTGCAAATGGAACTTAGGCCAAAGGAATTTAAGGAACTGCTTGCTCATGGTCAACCAGCTCCCATGTGTCAGATTTAGAACTCAGATGTTGCTTTGCCCGCCTCTGAATCAGGCTTTATGATTCACTCCATTGCAAAGATGGTGAATGGCACAGAACAATCCTCTCTCCATCTTTCTCTCCTTTTCTTCATCCCAAACCTGTCCTACAGCTTTGTCAGGCCTTTTAGAATATTCACACTGAAGTCTTGGGGAACAGGGTGCATTCCCCAAGTTGTATCTTTCTTAAAGTCTGAATCTTCTTTCCTAGGATAAGCGGTCCCTCTGCCCATCTCTAAAATAATGAAATCGGTTTGGGGAGGCAGCCAGGACTAAAAAACACATTATTTTCATTTGTGATATCTGCAATTAGCAAGACATCTTCTAAAAGCATTTTTATAAGCTCAGAGAGACAGGGCAAGAAGCCTCATAAACCTGTTGCAGATATTTCCGATAAAAGCACGTGGGGAACATGTTTTTATTTACCTTAAAGATTCTGCAGTCTTTGCCATGGAAACCTTTATTGATCTTGCCTTGATCTGCCAACATAGGTACCCCTTGGCTCAGTACATCTGATTTTCCATCTCAGGAAAGGATGGACTGAAGAAATGGCTTTCTGACATTTCCACCAAAGATGTTTTATTTGTGTTGAGGACATAAAAACTGTCAAAATCCAGAGTGAGACCACTTTTTTGTTTTCTTTACAGTCTCGTGTCCCCTTATCTTATGGTGTTTTCTTGATCTCCTCCCTTGTCCTGTGCCTGACCCCCCATCATGTCCACTTATCTTCATCCATCTCCATGGCTGTCTTTCTGTCTTTCTTTCTCATCTGCATTTCTCCACTTCCATTTCAGTTCTCTGACTCACAATTAAAGTACCACTGACTGTGTTCATGAGAAAATAATTCTAATTGCCCTAACTCTAGGAAAAATCATCCTTCCCATTGGATATTCCTGTCTTCTAAGTTGTGTTATGTGCAACAAGAAGTTGCTTTCAGTTGTTTTTTTTTTTTCCTTCAGCCAGAAGCCTCATCTTGTTACATCAAGTTTTCTTATATAAGACTCTGAGCAGGGACCAGAAAACTTTCCCTATAAAGGACTTGATGCTGACTACTTTAGACTTTGTTGGCAATTTCTTGGCCTTGCCATGGTAGTGTGCAAATGGATGGTGTGTCTGTGTTCTAGCAAAACTTCATTTACATAGATAAAGTCATTTTCCATCTCCTGCTCTAGGACATTCCTTGTGGGGGATGGAGTGCTCTTAGTTTTCCCCCTGCATCTCGCCCTTTGGTTGTATTGCCTAAGATTACCCAGGAAGAGTGGAGCCGGATTCCTCCTTCATTGCTGTTCCTCTCCATGGATACAGTTATGCTTTGCTGAGGCAGGGAGTGGAGCTTTCCTTTCCAGGAACCTCCAATGTCTCCCCCTTGCCCATTTAATGATGAGTCTATTCCTTCACCTGCCATTCGAGTCTCACCAAAGTTGGGGAGCAGGTTTCTATTCCATTGAGACTTTACCAAGAATTTCCATGCACCCACCACACTTACCCATTCGCTCTCCTCCAACCACATGGAGAGCACTTTGGCCATTGCTCTGTAAGGCTGCCTGCCTGGAGCTCCTGTATATTTTCCAACCCACTTATCTCTGTCTCTACTTTCAAGGCAAGACAAATTGTACCTGTGGACTCTAGGTAAGGTTCTCTCACAGGTGTTCTTTGTGCGGCATTTCCCACCATCCCTGCAGTGCCTTTCTGTTGTCCTCATCATGGCTTCAAAGCTCACTGGTGACCCTCCCCCTCTCCCTGCCGTTCTCCTTCATGCTTCCCCAGACTGTGCACACCTGGCTTCTTGGGTGTCCCATGAGCCTGCCATACTCTCTCCCCTTTTGGTGGCTTCTGCTTGGATTGCTCTTCCTCTTGGGGTCCAGCAGGTTGTGCAATGACTTCCTCCCATCATTCAGGTTCCTACATAAATAAGACCTCCTTCAAGAGCCCTTCCTTGGTCACCTGATTGGACTTAGCACACCCCAAAGCCATCATGTGGTGCCAGTTCATTTCTTCATAGTAGCCTACTTTCGAAACCCGACTATAGTGAAAATCTTCTTAACAAAAGGGCTCTTTATGCTTTAGTCACCAAATTGATCAGCTATTTCACCAACATTTGTTGACTGAATGAAATGACCAACAGAACGAGACTCTTTACAAGGAAAGCATAAAAGATAGAATAATTTGAGCATCCAATAAGTGGTTGGATCAAATCCCTTTACGATCCCTTCCAACTCTAAGATTCTGTGATTTGAGGTTATGCCGTCTCTTTCTGAAAATTAACTCATCTTCCTGGTTCTGGTCTCCATGGACAGGCCCCCCATCCTTTGAGCCGCTCAGGTTTTAAAACACATGGTCTGTTAAAGCACATTGCCAGGCCCGCTCTCCACCCTTCAGGTTGGCTTCCTCTGCGTGTTGACCTGGTGCTGCATGCCAGGCTCTTGGGGCAGAGAAGATGGCCATAGATATTTTCAGTTTGCTTCCTCCTAGTTTAACAGATTCAGATGGAAAGGGAGCTCCTTTTCTCAGTGTCTGCCTGTCAATCCAGGAAAAGGTCCTGCATGACTCTACTAGAGGAAGACACTCAGCCCACACTGGTCACTAGTGCAAGGGGTTGTTTGTAGGGTGGATCTCCTTGTGTCCACCCCTGAGATGGAGGGCTGGGATGGCTACCTATCCTGGCCAAAGTTTTATTAGAACCATTTGGACAGGAGAAGGGGGCATTTCCTCCAGGAAAGGAGTAGTGGATGGACAAGCCGTACACGTCTACTGCATAGCTGCCTGGAAAAGTCTCCAGTTTTAAATGTGCCAATTCTTTGTTGGAAGAAGTAAAAGGGCCGATATCTTCCATGGCAATTGAGGTCAGGTCCAGGATACTCTAGTGCTATGGGTGTGGGATGTTCCTGGGGAACTGGCTGACTTACTGAGCATTGAGATGAGGCTTGCTCTTCTGTGCACTTCTTTATGAAAGATGGTCAAACCAGGCTGTGCTGGAGAGAGTGCAACCCATTCTCCAGCTTCCCTCTTGCCTGCTTGTGAAATCCTGGAGAGAATTTCTCCCCACCCCCTGCATCTGAATCCACATGGATGGGCTTTCTTCAGATGTTTTCTGGTACTTTCTCCTGCTCTACCCTTTTGATATCCACCTCCTCTATTGCTGTAGCTCTTTAGTGTGCTTGTGTTCTCTGCTGGAGGTTAACATGTTGAGCAAAGGGTTTCTTCTGATTTATTTCTGAATCTTCTCTTGCTCATAAAATGTTCCTTTCACACAGAAGGCACAACTGGTATTTGATGGATTGAGTTTTATTGAACTGAATTGAACATGCCCATCTGCCTAACGTCTATGAGCTGAATGGTTGATCCGGTTTTTACATTGGCCAACTTCAATTGTTAATTGTATCTTTGTGCATGTTTGTCTGAGGATTACCTGTACTGTAATGGGACTCTGACAAGGCAGGGTTGTCAAAGGATATTTATCCAATGTGATACATATGGGCTGTGTGTCTACCCCAAGATGGGCAGTGTTAGGTGCTATAGCTATGGTGGAGAACGTGGCAGACCGGGCTCTGCCTTCAGAAAGATTCTAGTCAGATCTGAGAATTAAATAATGACATGCTGGTTTATAGAACTGTGGGCTGACAGCGAGGATGAGAGAGGGGAGGTGCCAGAGAGTACAGGTGGGCTGGGGAAGCCCACGTCTCTGAGGTGACGACTAGGGAGGTTAGGGGTGAGAAGTGGCCATTCCCCTACTTGATGAAATCAGGCATCCATTTCCTCAACTTTCTGGATCCCCCAGAGAGCTCAATCTGCTCTTGTATTGGCCTGAGTGTCCATGGGGCTCTCTCTTTTCCTTCTCACTGCATTTCATACAGTATATTGAAATGCTCTCTTTGTGGTCTGCTTACACCAGAAAATAGATTCTATCTTATTGGTTGTGTCTGTCTCCCGGTGTCTAGCACTCCGCAAGACACATAGCGAGTGTTGGAGAAGAGTGTGTGACATGAATGAGCGAGCTCAATAGAGAGGGTCTGTAGGGGGACATGAGGTTGATCTGAGAGGTGCACACGCAGGTGTCTTATGGCCTAGATAATGTTCTGAAAGAATTGATGGCACATGGCTCCTTGTTACAGTGGGGACAGCCATGAAGGCTGATGGCCTGGTGGTGCTGGAAGCAAATAATCTCACAGCTTAAGTAGGGAAGCACATGGCTCTCTAGGCTGGACCAGGGGATGAGGGGCCTTGCCTCAGGACTTCAGGGGGAGAGATGCACAGATCATTTTCTGTTGAGAGGTTACTAGAAACTGATCCCAATTCCTAAGGGCCAGGGCTCTGGCCTTGTCTGGGACCTGTCTTGTTTTGAAGTTTGTGCTTTGCCATTTGGATTTGTTTTCCTTCTTCAAAAGCAAAAATAGATTTAGTTCTTTGCTCAGGTACTCTCTGAGTGTAGGTAGGGTGCTGAGGTGCCATCAGCAAACGCTGAACATAGATACTGGATAAACAGATGCCCTTGGACACTGTCGGATGCCCACAAGGATGTGGAGAGAAGACAGAGTCGTGGGGATTCCCTGTTACCCTCAGCAATGTGATGATCACCAATGGCATATGATTCATGCCTAGGCTCATTGTGCCATGACCATGTGCCAGGCACCCTGCTGAGCTCTTTACATGGACATTTTTTCCCAGAGAACTACATAAAGCAGCAGAGACCACCAGCATCTCCATTGCTCAGGTAGGTGACCAAGGTGCAGAATATTTCCAAGCATTACCTGGTGCCAGCAATTCACTCAGTGGCACATGGAGCCCCTTTTGTGGTCTCAGGAGCCTGTGAAGTAGGCACATGTGGACCTCCTTGGTGCAAGAATAGGTGACAAAAGTCTCTGTCATACCAGGTATCCGTGAGATGCCTGGGACCTGAAGAGAAGCCACTAGCTCAAGGTCACTCAGTGTCTGGAGTTGGAATTGGAATCTGTACCTGGAAGCTCACTCGAGCCAGTCCTATTACTCTAGCAGCACAAACCTGCCTCCTCTATCAGATGTGACTCTGGGCAACAAAAGGGCTTGAGGAGAGGCTGGGGTGCTAAGAGTGACAGGGCCATCTGAAGCTCAGTGACCTGAACTTTATTAATAAAGACAGCAGGGGTCATTAATTCGGTGCCTCCTATGTGCAGGAATGTTACCTGAATCATGCTGAATTCTAGTAGCTTTTCTAAGGTACAGCCATTCCCCTCATCTTGCAAGGTTGGGAGATGAGATGCAAGAAGGCCATGTTACTCGTTGAGTGTCACTAAACTACTGGTTATGGAGCTGGACTTTGAGTCTGAGTCCAGCCAGTACCTAGGCCGGTGTGGCTCTTCTCCAAGACCGCCCTCCTGCTTCTCAACTCTGTGCACTTTAGCTCCACTTTCTTTGCTGATAATACAGAGGAGACTCCTCTAGGAAGGTGAAACCAGATGCAGAAAGATGAAATCTTTGGTCACACTAGGCACATCTTGTCAGAAGCATCATTCCTGCTGGGTGGCTTCATGTTTGTGTAGACAGGGCTCCAGGTGAAGAAGAGCCCCTGGTTTTATGCTCTGCTGTTACCTGACATGATCCATAGCTGGATCTTTGAACTGCAAGAGGCCCAACACTTTTATTATGATCAGCTCTGATCTCTGTGTGAAGGGCACTTGCCCTCACCCCATCTTGCTGGCCTGCTCTGAGGGCTGTGCTCATGCACAAGGAAGCACTTGGGCTCTAAGATCCCTTTGACTCCGCACCTCATGCCCCCAACTTCTATTTGTAGACAGACTTTGCCCAGGACAACTGGAGGAAGGACTAGAGAAGAAAATTAGAAAAATGTGCCCCTTTCAGTTAGGTTGCTGTGGGGTCAAGTTGCTGCTCTGTTCCTTCCAGCTTTGAGACCTTGGGCATCTGCTGAAATTCCTCTCAACAGAAGTCATTTGCCCTAGGGTTCTTCATCTTCCAATCTGCTCAGACGCTGCTCTGAGCCTCCTCCCTGAGTCCTTCCCTTATGGGTCGGATCTGAAATGTCCTCCAAAGGGTCATGGCTTGACAGCTGGGTCTCCAAAGCAGCAGTAGTCAAAGGCAGACTCTTGGGAAGTAATTGGATCATGAGGGCTCTGACCTCATCAGAGCATAAGTCCATGGATGGATTAATAATCTGATAGCGTTTTGGGGAGCTGGTGAAAACTGCAGGAGACGGGTCCCGTTGGAGGATGTCTGTTTTAGTCAGCTTTTTCGCTGCTGTGACTAAAAGACCTGATCAGAATGATTGTAGAGGAGGAAGAGTTTTATGTGGGGACTCACAGTTTTAGAGGTATCGGTCCATAGTCAGCCAGCTCCGTTCCTCAGGGCTTGAGTGAGGCAGAACATCATGGTGGAAGCGCATGGTGGAGGGAAGTGGCCCACATGATGATCAGGAAGCAGAGAGAGACTCCACTTGCCAGATACAAAATATATATCCCAATGCCCACCTCCTCCAGTCATATTCTACTTGCCTTCAGCCACCACCAAGTTAATCCCATCAGGGGATTAATTCTCTTGATTGGGTTAAGGGTCTCATAACCCAACCATCTCTCCTTTGATCCTTCTTGTATTGTCGCACACTTATATTGACTCACACCAAAACAATAACAGGATCCTGTGGGCATGCCCTTGTGGACTATGTCCTCCTTGTCCCTGGCACCTCCCCGCCTCCCTCTGATTCCTGGCTGCCATGACGTGAGCAGCTTCCTCCACCACACACTCCGCCATGATGTTCTGCCTCACCCCAGGCAATGGAGCCAACCAACCTTGGATGGAGACCTTGAGCCAAAATAACTGTTGCCTCCCCAAAGTTGATTTTCTCCCGTATTTGTCCCAGCGATGTCAAGCTGATGAGCACACCTTTCCTGATTCTACCTGAGGAAACGGAGGCATAGAGAATTCAGGTGTAACCCCAAGGCCCTGCAGTGTAATCTGCAATGCACATGGATCCATTCAGCTCCTCCAGTACCTCACTGTCACCTGCCCTGGTACCGTCACATATGCTGGCCTCAGGTGGCAGCTTCCTGCTCAACCTGATGTTCCTGCCTGAGGATACCTTCCCTGACCTCCTGCTTGGAAGTCACCCGATGGCTCTTCTCTCTCCTGGGACCCTGTGCCCTTTCCTTCATAGTTCTCATCCCCATTTTCGTTTCTATGTTAATTCTTCGTTTATTGTTTAGTGTTTCCCTCCCTCTAGGGATGATGTTTTCGTAACTAGACCACCTTTACTTGGCCCGGGGTCAAGTTCGTAGTGGGTGCAGTATAAACACGGGAGGTCATCCTCGAGCAAATTAAAGAGAAGTTGTAAGAACAGTGAGTGAACGGAGGAGGAGCTGGAGGGGAAGGTAGGAATGCCTGCTCCCCACATGGGGTTTTGGTGAGGGAGACACATTTTGAAGGCAGAGAGAGCAAGGTGCCTGGGTGCACCTGTAAAGCTGTCTTGTGCTGCATCCTCTGACCATTTCTGCAGTTCCAGTTTCCGCGGGTGCTGCTGGGCTCGTAGAGGGAGTCTGTGGACGTTGCCCTATTTGCAGCGTGAGGCTGCCCTGGAGGCGAGGCCCAGCTGGAGCTAGTCGGAGGCCTGGCCGGTGGAGCAGCCTGAGCACTTTTCTTGCCTGGGTCCTGGCAGCTCTCTGACTTCAAAGCTGGAACGCACTGACCCAGAACACGGTGACCTTTGGCACAGTTTCCTCCCCATCCCTCCCCTCCTCTCCCTTCACCAGCAGGCAGGGAGGAGGAGCCCAGCTCCCTGCGTCCACTTGGCTTTCTGCAGTGGCTCCTGCAGGGCATGTTCCCTGAGGTTCAGAGACTGGAGGGAAGAAGGATGAAGAGGGCCACAGCAGTGACTCTCTAAGCCCCAGGGAAAACAGATCGCCTTCCTGCTTGGAATTTGGCATTTGGGTCAACTGTGTGCCAGCCCATGGGATTTTCTCTCCTGTGTTCTGAGAGGGAGCTGTCACTGGAAGTGCCCATCTAGACAGCAAACCTCCGAGTGAAGCCACCTCCTATCCAGCTCTTGTGTCCAGCCTCCCAAATGCCATCTGATGTGGAATGAGCTGACTTGGATTCTGATTTAGTGTGCAGTTAGTTATTAAGAACTCCCTGAACCTCGGTTTTCTTATTCATAAAATAGAGATAATAATAGAAACTCCCTAGGATCTGAAGAGGCTGGCAGATGATGTACATAACGTGCCTAACATAGAGCCTGACACGAGGCGGCAGGTAATCAATAAACAATGTCATCACCCCTGCCAGAGTGCCGTGTTTGTCCACTAGGCTGTGTTACCACGGATCACCTTCTCTATACTTGTGCATCGGCATAACCACTTTTTGGCTCAGGAAGCTGAAGTCAGGAGGCTCTCAAATGACCTCATATTCACATGACATGTTAGAACAGGGGATGCAAATTCCTGTCTGTCTCACCTTATCGTGATGATTTTTTAATGCTTGGACTACCTCACTCAGTAACAGAAATAAAACTTAATTTATGTTGTCGGCATCTTATGAGGCTTATGATTCTCACTGTCACCATCACTACAGCTCAGGATTTTGATATGAGGACTCCCCCCAAATTCCTGTGTTACTGCGGGGATGTTCAGAGGTGAAAGGATTGGACTGTGAGAGCTGTGACCTAGCTAGTCCATCCGGGTTTGAATGAACTGACTGGGGGGTAGCTGCAGGCAGGCGGGCATGGCAGGAGGAAGTCAGGTCGCTGGGGGCATGACTTTGGGGTTGATAGTCTGTCCCCTGTCTCCTCCCTCTCTCTGTTTCCTGGACACCACGAGTGTGGTTGGCACTCATCTGCCATGCCCTACCACCATGATGCTCTGTCTGTGGAGCAATGGAGTCAGCCAACCGAGGACTAAACCTCTGAAACCATGATCTAAAATAAACTTTTCTTCATCTAAATTGTTCTTGTTGAGTAGTTTGGTTACAATAATGCAAAGCTAACTAAAGCACTATCAAATAATAATGAATAGAGAAAGCCACCAACATTTGTAGAGGACTTCCTAGTTTACGAGGTACTTTCACTAACATTGTCTCCTTTGGAATCCACGATCTTGCCTCTGCAGATGGAAAACTCTAGAAGGTATTGTGACAATGACTTCACAGTTCCCTCTGAGTTAGGGCCTTATTTGCATCTGCCATGGAGGGGTTGGTTAATTCCTGGGATATATACCTATGTGACCTGCTTAACTGCAACTCTGTTATTTATGGGCTCTGTGTCTTCAACCACTCTGTGTCTCTTTCTTCATCTATAAAATGGGGACAGTTATAACAACATGAAGTGACACATAAAAGCTGTTCAAGCCAGTATCTAGCACATGGGAATGATAGATAAATAACTGACACTATTACCAAATGGAAAAATATTCAACTTCTGTTAGCACCCCACTACCCCAGCCAACACACACACACACACACACACACACAATTGCAATAACTGGATGAGAATGGACTTAAAAAATACTCAATTAGAGAATACCAAGGAGATCTACAAGCACTAGGGTGATTCAGTAGGAACCAGAAACAGCAGAGCCCAAGGGTGTGGTTTTGGTTCAGGACCAAGGACAGTACCCAATGTGCTCTCCTGCCCTTCTTTGGGACAGGAGGCCCATGGGTTCTGAGTGTAAGAGCTGCTTGACCTCGAGGCTGCTCTGCTCTGCACCTGCCCTCATCCTTCTCCCATTAAAATGCTTCTCTTCCTCTCTTACCACAAGACATTTCTAACACAGTGAGCAGCACGGGGATCCAGCATCCACCTCTACGCCTACCACTCAGACTTAACAGATGTTGACATTTTGTGCAATCACTTCTGATCTTTTATTTTTATACATGAAACTTGGCAGGAGCCACTGTAGCTTCCTCCATGCACCTGCTCCTCAGTGCCTCTCCCTCCTCCCCACAGGTGACCGCAGGCCTTCCATTTCTTCCACATTTCCCTGCCTCCAGTTCCCTTCCACTTATCCAAGTCCTCCGCATATTAAAGAGCCAGGTCAAGGCTCCTCTTCTCCAGCTCATGATGACCTTCCTTGCAGGGTACTACTGCATGTGATTTGAGAAGGCTTTCTGAGATTTAGGATTTGTCATCTTAAACCATTCGCAAAACTTGCTCTGAACAGCAGGAGTCCAACAGCTAATGTATCTGAAATGAATCTGAGTATAAGGTCCCTGTACCAAATGCCATGATATGGATTGACCTGTCGCTAATAATGTGGTTTGTTGCTTACACTCACAAGTGATGGAGATGCCAACTTTCAGTTAAAGGTGAGTGAAAATAAAGATCCATCTCTTCTTTATCTTTCTTATCTTTCTTCCCCCAAATGGTCTGTCCTCTGATCCTTATAAATCTTGAATCCATGGATTCAAGAATCTCTAGCTTCAAGAGATGGAAGGCAGGAAGGGAAGGTTTACTGGTCAGTTACAGATTACGGGGACTACCTGCTTTAAGAAATCCAGCTTGCTTGGAGCTAAGGGTTGTCCCAAGAGGGCTTATAGCATGGTCATCGCTGTACAGGTTCTAGTTCTTAGTCTTACATGTCAATAACATCTATTTTTCCGTATATTTCAAAAGTGATCAGGTTTCAAAACTAGACTCACGTTAACCAGATTCACAAGGGGCTGATGTCTAATGCATACTTTGTTCACTCAATCACCAAACTGTTCTATCACTCATACAACTCTCCATCACGGTGTGCCTGGCTCGGAGATTCATACTTGAACCAGGAGTCTCTAATTAGTGGTTGAAGACAGCCTCTGACCTCTGGGAGCTGATGTTGGTTGCGTGGCCCTTGGCTTTGCTTCTCACCTCTACACATGACTGAGCATGATGTCTGACTCTGGAGAGAAACACTCCTTTCTATTCACCCTGCATTATCTCTGCTCCTTAAGGCATGTCTACAACCTCATCAGAACTGGGGGGTCAGGGAGGAATCTCCCATCCTGGTTTGCTATTCCACATGAAAAAAAAATGGCTGTCAGAGTCTCAGCTGTCCTCCCAGCTCGTGCCTTTGCATAAGGTCGGCTGCTGGAGCAGGCAGGCCTTGCCCTGAGTCATGGTGACAGGAGCGGAGATGGGGAGAGAAAGGAGGTTTGTGGTTTCCGTGCTGCAACTGGGTGAGTAATTGGCTTTAGAAGAGGCAGGGGTGGGAGACCTCTTTTGGACTCATCTCTGAGCCATGTCCTCAAATCCATATTTACCAGCAGAGAGTGAACAGAAGTTCATCCCAACCTAACTCCCAGGTTTAAGGCTCAGTTGGAGGGGGGAGGACATAACTGTCATCAAGCAGTTTACATCCTCCCAGGCCATGTCCAGGGTGATGTGCTGTCCCCATGCCCTCTCCAAAATTCCACTCTGTTTCTGTTCCATGCAGGAAAGTCATTATTAAGAGTGCAATTCCATTTAATGAGTCTTAAGTTAATAAATACATACTCTGCATTGATCTCGTGGTAACAATGGGCTAGAGGCTGGAGATGGAGGCAAGGCCAAGGTCAAGGGGCTCCTGCCCTCCTGGAGCTTACGTTCTGGAGGAGGGACACATAAAAGAAAGAAGTTACCCAAGGTGTGGAGGAGTCCTGGGAAGCTCTGCAGGACACAGACTGCAGGCCAGTGTGGACATAACCAGGCAGCACTCTGGCCAGGCTGGCCGGGGAAGGCCTCTCCAGGGAGGCAGCATTTGACTTGAGACCTTTAGGTCAAGAGGAAGCCAGGCAGAAAACATTTCAGGCAGAGAGACCTGCTGGGGCTCTGAGGCTTGGTGTGTCTGGTGGAAAAAGTTTGCTTACTTTTGCCTTTTACTTGAAGGAAAAGGCATGAGTTTGTGTACAGAGGTATGAAGGCATAAGTGACTTCTAAAAGGATTTTTTTGGGGTTTTGGGTACTTGGGATTGAACTCAGGGGCACTAGACCATATTTATCCATATTTACCTGCAGAGGGTGAACAGCAGTTCATCCCAACCTAACTCCCCAGCCACATCCCCAGCCCTATTTTGTATTTTATTTAGAGACAGGGTCTCACTGAGTTGCTTAGCATTTTGCTTTTGCGGAGGTTGGCTTTGAACTTACGATCCTCCAGCCTCAGCCTCCCGAGCCACTGAGATTATAGGTGTGCACCACAGCACCTGGCCTAAAAGAATTTTTCTTTCTGTGCACATACCTCACTGATCTGAGCTACCACACTTGGGGAAAACAAATCACTTTCGGTCCCTACTGGAGAGCTCAGCGTTCATTCCAGAGATCTGCCTCAGGGTCTTTCTAGAACAGGACTAGATGAAGCCTATCTTAGTCTCCCTTTGATCCCTGCAGGAAGCCTTCTTCAAGGTGGTCCACATTACCTTCAATTGGATATAACTTACACTTTTAGATGGTCCATTCATGTGGCACCCTGCTGGCGACCTCGTCCACAGAGATTTCTGACTCCTGGAACATTCTGGCCTTTCCTTCTGTCCTTGGGGAGGCGTCCACCCATGAGGATTCTCCATTATTATGAATATTCCCTGCTGGGTTTCCACCACTTATTACAGTTCCCTGGCTGCTTCCCAGCTCCCCACCCGAGAGCCAGCTCTACCAGCCCTTCCTCCCCCACCCCTGCCCTTGGCCTGTCTCTGTGGCTTAGTCAAGGCACGCTTGATCCAGTTGGCCGCTCATTCTACCCTCCCTCCCTCTAGTCTCCTTAGCCACAAAGGCTGATTGAAGAGCTCAAAAGAGGATCTAGAAGGGGGCTTCCTGGTGGGCACCAGTGACTCACCAGACAATCACTGTTCCGACAGGCTGAGACAGGTTCTCTGGCCATCTGATGAGTCACTGCTGTGGGGGGAGTGGACAGTCCCCCAGACAGACACTGTGTCAGTCCCCTCTTCTGCCTGGACCTGGATATCAGAATGGCCTGCAGTTCCCTTCATATGGGCCCCCTGCAGGCATCTGAGCCAATTCTTTGGGCGATTTAAACGAGTGAGGAGGGGAGCAAAGCTTTGCTCTCAAGGTGAAGTTTAAATTGTAGTGGAAATATTTAAGACAGGCCTGCCATCTTGTCCTGCAACCCCCTAAGCAATGTCTCATCTCAGATCTTCTCCATAAATGTAAATGCTCTATTTTTCGTCTGGACGTGATCTCACTATTAAGGTCTTACTTCACCTGTCAATGAACAATGCAGAGAATGTCAGGGCTCTTGTCTACAGGGCAAGAATAGTAAGAGCCTTGGAGAATTTGGCACCTGCTAAGCTGATGATTGACATATGAGATCTCTTTCAATTCTCACATGTTCTCAGGTAGGTCTTCCTCACTCTGGGATACAGACATCATGAAACTGAGGCTCTGAAGTTTTAATAATTTCCCCAGAGTCTCAGGAGGAGGAAGGGGTAAACCTGGATGTATAATAAGGTGACGACGATGTCATTTATCATTCAAACTAGGACACACTTGAGAGTAAAAGGGGGACTATGAAGGATTTTTCCTGGCAGTAGATGTGAAGGTGGAAGGTAGCAGTAGGCCAGGCCAGAGGGTGCTGAGGCCTGAGTTTTCAACTAGAGCATTTTAAGTTCCAAAACCCAGCTTTCCCCCATTCACCCACTGGTTCCAAGGAAGATCATAGGAAAAACCTGAACTCAGCTCCGCCTTCTCTTATGACACTTTTGCTTGCTATTCCATTCCCCTCCCTTCTCCTCCTGGGATATTGGGATGAAGTCCAATTCTCTGAGCCTTGGGAAGTCCAAATTCCGATACGCTGCTGGGTATGAGAATTCCTGCATCCCACCATAAGATCTTTGAGGACAGGAAGTCTCTCTTGTCCACTAGTCTGCTTAGGAACTGATAGAGGGATATGCAGTAGGTACTTAATAAACACTCAGGAATAAATAAATGAATCACTGAGTGAAGGAAATCATGTGAGAGGCAAGGGGAGATGAATGACACTGACCTTCAGGGAATATAAATGAGTTTGGGACATCCCACAGATGGAGAGATGAGAAGGAGGTAAACTAGGGTGCATCTGCCAGGCTAGGCTTCAATTTCATCATCAAAGCAGAGCCACCAAAATGGCTGAGCAGGAAAGTGACACTGTTGGATTCACAGCTTGGAAAGAGCACTCCCAGGGTTGTTCCAGGTTAAGCCCACGAGGAACTGGACACTGAATGTATTCAGAACACATTTTCCAAAGGGCTGCGTGGGCCCAGCACAACATGACCTTTTACACATTTGAGACATCTCCCAAGCCGGGGCAGGCGCCACCCTTGTTCAGCTTTGAACACACCTCTGCACAGTAATGGGTCACTTAAGAGCCACTCTCAGTGGACTATTTCCCTCCCCGTTTGTTTTCAGGCTTCTCTCTCAATATCTGCAGTTCTACCATCTGGGTGGGTGGCTGGGTGGGTGGGACAGACCTGCTCAGATTCAGGGAAGTGAAGGGCAGTTTCTGGGACCACAGCTGATCTGTTTGCTTGGGTGTTTCCTGGCACTAGTTGCTCCCCATGACCTCCAGGCCACTGGAGGTTCAGGACAAGTGTTATAGCTCTCCAACTGGGGACAGGGTTCAGAGGGAGCTTAGACCTGGGTGTTCCCCCAAGTGGGACTGTGGTTTCCTTTGCCCCACCAGGGAAGCCCAGGGGACCTTGCTGTTTGCAGCACTCTGTCCTGGGGCTTCCCACAGAGCTTTGCCCTGTCTGATGGAGAGGCCACAGATGGTGAGCGATGAAAGGCGCTGTTTGTGTGCATTGCAACAGGAATGCATCCATATAAACAACTATCCACACACCAGTGCATAAGCACTCTGTAGTCTGATGATCCGTGCTGGGCATGTTGGCTTCCCTTGTGGGTCAGGCAGCTTCTGAGGTGGCCCTGGGCCAGTGTGCAGCAAAGATGTCACAGCCCTGCACTGGAGGTGCCCGACACACGCTTCTCCTCTGTGGGCAAAGCCTGTGTCCTGCCTCCACCTTTATCCCCCTGTGCCCAGGACCCGTCCCACTTCCTAGTGCATCCACCTCCCTGAAACCTCACAGCCTGCCCTCCCTCGCGCCTCCTGCAGAGTCTCCGCTCACCCCTCGTCCTCTTTCTACATTCATTCCATGAGTGTCTGTGTGCCAAGCCTTTCCCTAAGCCCTGCACGTGGATTGTATTTAGTCCTCAGACTTCATGAGAACTCACTAGCAGACTTCTGCTCGCATTTGGGGGCCAGCATGAGTCACAGCCCTCCCTGGCTGCAGAGAAGGCCGGGAACTCTGGTGTGGGCTTCCCAGCTTCCACAAGAGAGGTAGCAAGGGGCAGGAGGGCTGAGAGAGGCTTTCAGTAGCCAGGCCAGCAGGGTTTGCCCCATGGCTACCATTGCCATCCCCATTCTGCAGATGGGGAGACTGAGTCACACAGAAGGTATATAGCTTGCTCAAGATCACACAGCCAGCAATAATAAAATGAGCAGCCTCTCAGGCTGACGACTCCTGGGCCTGTGGTGGCCACCCCCTCAAGGAGCAGGGGTGACCAGCTCATGGTAGATTAGGAGGTAGAACAGTGACCAGCTGTCCCCAGGAGAGTGGAACCGAGGACAACTTCAGGTTTCTGCCTGAGATGGGACATACCAGAGCACCAGCTGGGAATGTAAACAGCCCTATCAGATTCCAAGGCCGGTTCCCTGGCAAGTGGATTTCCATGTTGTTTTTAATTCTAAGTTTGTATCATTTTCCTTTAAAAATTGAAGATAGCGAGGCTCTCAGAAATTATGTGATTTGCCCAAAGTCACCAGCATGGTAAGTAGAGACATTGGATGGGTCTGGGTGGCTTCAAAGTCTAATCAGTGGCTCGAGCTCGTCCCACGCAGCCTTCGCACAAGGAAACCCAAGGACAGGACGCCCCTGGAGGCTGCTGTGAACCGCGTGCTGTAGGGATTCCTGTCCCGACTCAACCCAGGTTTGTAAACAGGTTTGGAAGCCAAAGCACACAGGGCAGATGCGAGCAGGCGCCCCGGGAAAGGCAGACTGGTTGCCGGTGGGTGCGGCTACCTGGGCCCACATCCTGGAGCCCCCTCCATCTTCGCGTCTGGCTGCCTAGCCCTGGTGGTCTGCAGATGGCCACACAGTGTCTCTGGTCCACGCAGCTACAGCCTGGGTGGCCTGCAGGGCTGGCAGGCTCCACTTGGTCACTGCTGTCCTTTTAAAGAGGGAGGAGAACAAAGAGAAAGTCCATGTCATGGCTTGGAGCCACAGCACCCCACTTTAATGACAGCTATTGTGTACGCCTCAGTCATGTAATACATGTTGAGCCCCTTCAGTGCCACAGTGGTGGGGACACAAGAGGGACAGAAGCAGATCCCCTGCCCTCAGGGAGCTTATCTGATGGAGCAAATAGTGGGGAAGGGTGCATGGTCACCTACCATGTGGCTATAAAAAGGAGTGGCACAGGGCAAAGGGATAAAGAATGGGAAGGCCAGGGAAGGCGTCTCTTGCCAAATGCCCCTGGAGAGGGGACAAAGCAAAGGAGCGGCCAGGACATCCTGGAGAAGAGGGCAGCAAGTCCCAAATCCCCGAGAGAGGAGCAGAGTGTACCCTAGGGTGCCTGTGTGAGTGGAGGGGCGGTGCCTGGGAAGGGCATGGGGACAGTTAGGGTTTCCCAGGGGGACTGTGACTTCCCTGCTACTAGCTCAGATATGAAAGAAAGATGAGATGTATTCTGGGTGGTGCTGGACATCGGAACACTGAACCAGCCGCTGGGAGTCGTTTCTTTTGAGAACCTATTATGTGCTCAACACACTCATGTGTGTGACACTGATATTTTTTATTTATTTGAATCATTATTTATATAAACTCCACTTATTGATATGTCTCTTAGGTTTCTTTTCCTCATGGGTTCCTACCCCCATATTAGTTTGTGGGGCCACCATAACAGCACCACCAATTGGGTGGCTTAGACAACAGAATTTTTTTTTTCTTTTTCTCGCAGTTCTGGAGACTCAAGACCAAAGTGGGGTCCAGGTTGTTTTCTTCTGCGGCCTCTCTCCTGGGCTTGTGGATGACTGAGTCCCCTGTGGTTTTACCTGGTCTGTTTGTGCATATCTCTGCCCTGATCTCTTCTTACAAGGACACTAGTGGGATCAGATTAGGGCCCACCCATGAGGCTTCATTTTAACTTAATTCTTCAGGGGCGTTATCTCCACTTGATCCCATTCTGTGATACTGGGGGATAGGGCTCTAACACATTAATTTGGGGGGGTGCACAATTGAGCCCACAGCAGCCCCTATTCCCTCACAATTTATTTACTAGAGAAGCGAGTCATTTGTTGTGCACCGGAGTTATTTGTTCTGTCTGGAATCTCCAGGTTGCCTCCCTGTGGTTTACTGCATTGCCTGTAAATGGTACTTAGATGCTTGATTGGATTTGGGTTTGATTTTTTTTTTTCAAGCAAGAATGCTACATTAGCGGGTGGTGTGTACTTCCATCAGGAGGCAGATGATGTCTGATTTTCTTTTTTTTTCTGTGACATTCAACATAGTTTGAAAACAGCAAGACATTTAAATTAGTGAGAACTACAATGTACCTGAAATATTTGGGGACTGCTATTTGTGTGAATGGCCTTGAGACACACCTAAAAACCCGATACACCTTCTGAGTCAAACCAAGATTCAGACATAGCCAACATCATTTTAATGGTAACTATTTTATGGGCACTTATTTTGCAAATATTATTCAATTTGCATAGGAGTTGAGCCTGGAGTCTGGGCCAGAATTCCCCCTGATCTGTCCCACAGGGGGACAGATATCTTATGGAATAGCAGCTGGGCAGCAAAGAAATGTTCCAAGGCACTCAGATCGGCATCGTGGTCCTGCCCCGCCACTTCTAGAATGTGGTCCCGGCCAAATTGCTTAAAACCTTGAGCCCAAATTCTTTATTGTATGTTAAATGCAAGTTAAGTTTTCAGTCTCAAAACCTGATGGGTGTCTCCTCCCCAGGTGGCCCTCCTCCACTCTCTTCCCTGCATTGACTGAGGCTCCTCTCCAGGTGGTCTTCTCCCCGGATGCTCCCTCCCTCCTGCACTTGAGATTGCCCTTTGCTGTTCATTTGTGTGTCTTCCCCAGACTGCGTTCCTTCAGGCTCAGCACTGTGTCCTCATTCCTCTTTCCAGAACAGTTGCCTCTTCATGGAAGCTGCTCAGTGGATTTTTGAGTGACCCAATCCCAGCTGCTGAGTGGTGTTTTCAATTCTGAGCTTCCAGGGAGCTTGTAATGATTACTGATACCCCAGGATGCCATGCTAGACAATGGAACCCTGGAGGGCACTTTGGGGAACAGATTTTTCAAGAACCCTCCAGGTGATTCTAAGATTCAAAGCCAGAGTTGAAAACAACTCTCAATGCTACTCCGGGGCAGTGCTTCTCAAAGTGTGGACACCGTACCAGCAGGATTGGCATCTACCTAGAAATTTATTTGCAATGTGAATTCTTGAACTCTTCTCTAGACTTACACAGTCAGAATTTGGGGGCTGGGGCCAGACTTATCTATGTTTAATGAGTCTTCCAGGTGATTCCTATGCAGGCTAAAATTTGAGAATCCTTGGCTTCAGCTAAGACTCAACAAACTTTTTCTGTAAAGGGCCAGATAATGAATAGTTTGGGCCTTGCAGGTCATATGACCCTTACTACAACTTCAACACTGCTGTGGTAGACAGAGACACCATGAAAATGAGTGGGTGTTGCTGTGTTCTAATAAAACTTTATTTAAAAAATAACAGGCATGTGGCACATGCCTGTGATCCCAGCAGCTCGGGAAGCTGAGACAAGAGGATGGGGAGTTCAAAAGCCGGCCTCGACAACTTAGCGAGGCCCTAAGCAACTTAGCGAGGAGATCTGTCTCTAAGTAAAATGTAAAAAAGGGCTGGGGTGTAGCTCAGTGGTTAAGTACCTCTGGATTCAATTCCTGGTACAAAACAAAAACAAAAACAAAACAAAACAAAAAAACCCCCAAACAAAAACCAAAAACCAAAACAAACAAAAAACCAGGAGGTGAGCCCAGACCTTAGTTTGTCAGCCTCTGTTCTAGGGGATTGGATCTGTCAGCTGTTGCTATGTAACAAACAGACACATGAGTGGCTTCAACTTAGGTATCTCTGGATTGGCAGATGCCGTCCAGACTTGTTTGAAGGGAAAGGGATGGGAAAATACACATCACCTCCAGGCACAGCTGTCCAGGCACCTGGCAAAGGGCAAGAATCAGGACAAGAATCAGGGACAATAGTCAATCCATGGCAGGGCCTAGGTCACATAATCAAAGTGCTCAGGTGGATCTGGGTGTAGGGGCAGTGCCTTGTAAATGCTGCCTATTTTCTTTCACTTGTGATTAGTAATCACTATTCTTTATTTTTACAAATCAGAGCTGGAAATCTGATGCAACGGTCCATCTTTTGGGGGAGGCCGATACAAACATCCTCAGCAATGGTGTCACTTACTGTTAGCACTTGTGACAACAGGTGTAGAGAGTCATCAGCACTAGCAGCCTCCCGGGTGACAGAACAGTTTGTTCTCAGTGCTGTGGGCTGTTTGTTCAGAGGAGGCCCCAGGACAGGCTTGCCATGTCATGATTGCTTGATGCTGAGAACCAGGCATTCATTCCTGTAGCCCACATTGGATAGAGATGGAGAACTCTAACCCTGGGTTGAAAGCGCAAATGACTTGCTTGATTGGAGCTCAAATAAGGGGACATTTTGAACTGGTGAGAAAGTTTTTGGTACATTTTTGGGGAACGAGATAAATGAAGAGGAAGCAAACTAGTCCTTAGAGATTTATTGTAACAAGGAACAGCTAACTTGCAGTGACTCTCCTGGGCTCAGTGAGATTTCCACCCACATTCCAACACTGGTGGTTTCCACCTGATCTCTGTGGACCCACAGGCCTCCGGATAACCTGGGGAATCAGAGATGCACGTGTGTGTCCACGGGCTAATGCTCAGAGATGCTGATTTGAGAAGCCAAGTGGAACATTCTGGTTTTAAAAGCTTCCTGACACTTGTAATGAAAGGTCCCACTAAGGTGGCACTGGTCTCCCCATTTGTACATTTATATATTACATGACTGCACAGTAATTGGGGCTCATACTCACGGATGATCAGAACCGCAGAGCTCTGAACTCAGCCAGGTCAAGGGCCACGTCTTATTCATTCCTGTATCCTTACCTTAGAGGATAATGTGGAGTCCAGGATTTATTGGGTCTTTGTTTCATGTGACTGCAGATGGGGGCCCAGAAAAGCAAAAATCATTCACCCCCAGCTGTGTCAAGACAGTGTCCTTTGAGTCCTCCGTGCTGTCCCGCTGCCCCTCAGGGTCTGGAGCTCCCAAGCTTCTTTTTGCAGATGGAATTTCTCTAACACATGGACCTTGTGCTATGTGGTTTTTGAAAGTGCTTTTATTTCTGTTTTTCCCCCACATTTTTATTGGTGCATTGTAGTTGTACCTAATGGTGGGACTTGTTGCTACATGTTTGTCCATGCACACGATGTAACCAGGTGACCAACAGCACTCATCATCACTTCCCCTTTCTTCCCCTCCTCTCATCCCCCATTTCTTTCTTCTACTCTACTAATGTCCCTTTGATTTTCATAAGATTCCCCCCACCCCCAGCCCAACACACTCACCTTTCTTTTCCTTTTTCCTCTCTAGCTTCTGCATATGAGAGAAATACCTGCCCCTGGACCTTCTGAGTTTGGTTTATTTCATTTACCGTAATGGTCTCAAGTTCCATCCATTTTCCTGCAAATGACACACATTCATTCTTCTTTATGCCTGAATAAAACTCTCCATTGTGTATACGCACCACATTTTCATTATCCATTCATCCACTGATGGACACCTGGGCTGGCTCCATAGGACATGGGTGTGCACGTATTAGTATAGTATGACGACTTTTATTCTTTAGGATAAATATCGAGGCGCAGTCTAGCTGGGTCATAGGAGGTTCCATGCCTAGTCTCTTGAGGAGAACCGCATACCGATTCCCATAGTGGTTGTACTGATTTACAGTCCCTCCAACAGTGTAAAAGTGTTCTCAGCCTACTCTGGAGCATTTGTTTGTATTCTTGACGGCTGCCACTCATCTCACTGGTGTGAGATGAAATCTCGCGTAGGTTTGATTTGTTTTTTCCTACTTTGCACTGGGTGATTTTAGCATGTTATTTCATTTCATCATTTGCTAATAAAACTTGTTAAGTTGGCATTATTTGTTCTACTTTATGGAAGAGAAAATATGTCAGAAGTCACATGACTCGTGAGGGACGGAATTGGAACTGATGCTGAAGTTTCTCGGCTGGGCTTAGTGATTGGAAAGGGCCTGAGGAGGCTCTGGGTCCTGACGGCACCCTGGATGGGTCTCTGATAAATACTCAGGTGGGTGCTTAGGCTTCCTGCCCTCCTCCACGCGCCTTCCTCTTCGGTGACAAGGTGGGAAACGAACCCAGGCCAGTCCAGGTCGCAAACTCCTCTGTTAGCCTTGCTGTTTTCAGAAGGCGAGCTCAGCCCCGCCCCACCAATGTTTGGACATTTCCACGTGACGTCACGGAGAGTTTAAGGGGGATCTGTGCTAAACCCAGGGCTTTTTCTTCCTCAACCAATTTTCTCTTTTTCCACACCAGCTGCATCTGGGGAGGCCCCGGCAGACATCTGAATCTGAGTGTTGGGGGAGCAGTTCTCAGAGGCTGTTATGCAAGATGAAGAAGCGTTTATTGTTGCAGAACCTATATCCCTACACCTCCTGTTCCATGGCTTTCTTTTATGAAAAGAGACAGGAATACTGACATGCAATAAACTGTATATGTGTCAAGTGTTTAGTTAGATGAACTTTGACTCATAGAAACAGCCGTGAAATCAGGACAATGAACACATCAATCACCCCAGATGGTTCTTATGCCCCTTTACAATTTGGCTCCTTCTATTCACTCTCCTGACCTCTCCCCCACTTCCAAGGCATCTGTGACTTGCTTTTTTATTGCTATGCATTAATTTTCACTTCTAAGACTTTTATATACATGAAATTAATCATTATATACTCTTTTGTATGTGTGGCTTCTTTTACCTTGTATAATAATTTTGAAATTTATCCATCTTGCAGCACATATTAATTATTTGTTCCTTTTTATTGCTGTGTGGTATTCCACTTTATGGATGCACCACAGTTTCATATTCATTTACCCATATGGATGTATGGGTTATTGCCAATTTTTAGATATCTAAAACAAAGCTGGCATGAACACTCTTGTTTGAGTCTTTTTTGGATATATGCTTTAATTTTTTTTAATAAAATAAACAATGGAATGACTAATAGAATGGCTAGTGGGTGGCAGGTGTACATGTAACTTTTTACCAAGCTGCCAAACTCTTTGCCAAAATCCTTGTACTGTGTTGCGTTTCTACCCACTGTGTTCCAGGTCCTCGGTCTCCTTGCCAACACTCGATGTGATCAGTTTTTCTTTTTAGCTGTTCTAGGTATGTAGGGCAGTCTTCTGAGGTGCTCTCTGGGCCGTGCTTTCTTGTCTGCTGTGGGTTCTGGGAGCTTTCTGTCCACTGTTCTCCCTGGATCCCAGCCTCATTTCTCAATGCAGCCTGTCAGCTGGGCTCTGACCCCATCCCCTCCCTGCACTGAGGCCTGCAGACGTTCTTAGGGCAGTGAACCGGGGTGGTCCTAAGGCCCACCTGGTAGCACCCCAGTCTTTGGCCCACCTAGTCAACACTCTTCACTTCTATACCAACCCTCAGATGGCTACTGCGGCCTCACGTTGTCTGATGTCCAAGGGCGTTTCAAACCAACGCTCCACATTTCATCATTTTGGGTTTTCCTTGTTGTTTCAGACAGGAAGGCACTTCTCACGCCTGTGACTGTTTTGGTGACAGTGGAAGTCCCCTCCACTTCCAGGTTTTCGGCCCTCTCTGGCCCTTGGTAGAAGTGACTTCAGTTTCCCCTGGATGGGCATCAGTGACTCCCGATGGTAAAAGCGCTCTGCCTGTAATGAGCCTCCAAGCTTTACCCTGGAGCCTGGGGGCCCGAGGAAGAAACCGAGGCATCGCCTGGGGGTAAAACAAGAAGCAGCTAGAGGATTCAGTAGTCAGCCAACACTGGTGAGTGAATCAACATGTATTAGGCACCACTTTTGGCCAGGTGCCATATTCAGTGGGAAGCTCTAAATATGAATACTGTTGGCCTGTCTTCAATAGTCTCCCTCCTCTGGGGCAGAAAGTCACAAAAGCCATCACGAGACAGTTTAAGTACAGGATTTATGTAGGTGCCATCTTGTTCCAGGTCAGTGGAGTGAGAAAACAGGGTGGTCTGCTGAGCTCAGCCCCTGGGAGGCCCTAACTGATGGTGTCTGTGCCACCTAAGTCCTGTGGCTGTCCCCATCACCCTGGCAACCATCCCCGTGAGCAGGAAGGGGAAAGAGCCTGGAGGAGATGGCCCAAGAGAGGTCTTAGCAGCCAGCCGGGGAAGTGTCGGTCACATCTGCACAGCTGCCCACTGTGCAGAGCCCCACCCCCTGGCGTTGTCATACTGCAAGGAATGCTGGGAAATGTGATGAGGGTTTTGTTTGGGAAAAAAAAGAAACAGATTTTGGTAAACTGCTAACAGAGCCTGTCAGATTATGGGTTGTTGTAATAGGAGTTCTGCGCTCTGCTGTGTGTAGGCTACTTGTTAGGGTGACTTCTACATGGAATTTAATGGAGGGGAGGTGCTGGGACTGTCATGCCAACTGACATTGGCTGTGGCCTTTCTGCAGTGAGGCAGGAAGGAGGAGAGAAGGAAGTAGAGCGCAGAGTGCCGTCCAGCTGGGCTGCGGGACTGGGCCTCGGGGAAACATCTACTTCCTACCTGGTCTCTAATTAGCCCCATGCCAGAAAGGAACACCAAGGGCCCCTTAGGGAGGTGACTTGAAGCCATATAAGGAAAAGAATTAATAAAGGCAGACTCCAGAGAGAGAGAGAGAGAGAGAGAGCGCAGTCCTTAAATCAGTCCTGTCCTTCAGTGTGACACGGGAATAGTGGCTATTTTGTTCCTCCAAACCTTGACTTTAGGTCACAGTTAGGTCCAGTTAATTGACTATGTTAGAAAAGGACATTGGAGTTGTACAGACACAGGACTGAGTCCTGGCTCCACAATTGCTGGACGTACTTAAGTAGTTAAGTTAACCTCTCTGGATTTTGGTGTCCTGAGCTGTAAAATGGAGCTGACAAAGTGCCTATCCATCTCATTGTAGCAAGGATTAAATGAATTTTTACTTGTAAAGCACTTGGTACAGTGTCTGGCACACAATTAGCGTTCATTTCATGACAGCAATTACTATCAACACAGCAGGAGTCTTAATTCCCATCTGATAGAGTTGTTGTGAGGATCCCGGGGAACATCACAGAACGGGAATGCCACCCCATCAGCCAACAAGATCCGAAGGTCTAAGATTCCCCAGGGGACCCACAGAAGGTGGATGGCGGAAATGGTGCTCACAGGTGTGGGGTTGGTGGCCCAGACATCAGGGTGAGACACAAAGGTGAGCCTGCTCTTTAGTTCCAAAAAGGAAGGCAAGCAGCAGGCCTCTTCCTATGGTGCCCACTGCTGAGCTGAGCCCAGGAGTTCCACAGGGCTCTATCCACTTCCCCAATCGGGGGACTGTGTTTGCTACATTTTCATGTTGCATTCTCAAAGACGGGGGCAGCGGGTCTAATTTTCCGTCTCCTCAACAACTTCCTGTGCCATTTGTTACTCTTCTGGCCCCAGTATCCTATCACCAATGTCACTGTTATTAAAGCATGGTTCAGGGTTGGGGATGTACTGCAGTGGGTAGAGTGCTTCCCTCGCATGCACCAAGCCCTGGGTCCAATCCCCAGCACTCAGTGTGAGTGTGTATGTGCGCATGTGCGCGCACACACACACACACACAGAGTAAAAACATAGTTCACTCCTTTTTTAAAATTCTTGCTTTTTTTCTGATCCACCTGTCTGGCAATTTGTCTTCATAGAAAACTTGTCCTTATCCATTCACATCCAACTCGAGTGCCACTGCCTTTCTGATATCCTCCTGGGCACCCCTGCAGATGCAGTCCATGAGGAATCCCACTGCGACTTACCTAGCCTGGCGAGTCTCCCCTTACGTTTCTTGTCTGCCTGGCTATGGCTCCCAGCTAGATTCCAAACCTGCCACTTTGACTGCAGAATTGCTCAGTGCATTCAGGCACTAGGTGCTCGTTGGCGTTTACTAAGTTCATGCACCCGAAACCACAGTGAGCCAGAGAGCTCACCACTCAGGTCCTGAGCATCAGGTCCTGCTGCCCTGGCCTCCAGGACACGCCCCCCCTCCTCCTCCCACTGCTGCTCCTGACTCTATTTCCAGCAAGCCATCTGCTGTCACTCCCACCCCAGCCACTCATCTCTACAGCAACCAGAAGGAGATAATCTTTTATGAGTGTGCACCAGATATTTCTTTCATGAAAGTCTTAAATGTTAACACATCTGGCTTATAATTGCATCCAAATGTCTTGCCATTTCTTACTGAGCCCAGGACTAGCTGTCTCTGTCTCTCCAGCCACGGGGGTTTCCTTGCTCGTCACCCCACTGCCAAACTCCTTTCTCTCCCTGATCTTTGCATGGTGTCTCCTTCCTGTCATTTAGTCTCAGCCAGGATGTCGCCTGCTCCGAAAGGACACCTGTGACCACTCAATCTAAAGTCGTACCACATGTTTTCTATCACATCACTGTCTATTTATTTTCTTCAACATTTGACACTATATGACTTTGTCTTGTTCATTTATCCATCAACTTGCCTATCACCTGTGTTTTCTATTTGAATCAGAGTTAATTATAGGGGGACAATATGAGCACACTCGACTCTGATGAGCCAGTTCTAGTGCACCAGTGATTCTCCCTTAGTTGATCACAGAGTCAAGTTATTTTAACCACTGCTGCATCACTGTGAGTACCCAAAACATTGCAGATGTAACAAAAAGAATGTGTATAGTAGGTGTATAGTAGGTGCTCAGTGCACAATTTATCAACATAAGCACTTTTCTTGGTATTTCCTTCTCTCTGTTCCTTTACACTGGGATCTCAGGCAGAGTTGTGCGTCTTGGAGGCTGAAAGGCTGAGTGGACACTCGATTTCCAACCGGAAAACCAGGATATTGAGCCCTGCTAATATAGTAAGAGTGACTTCTTGAATTGTCAAAATTTTCCACAAAAGAGTGTATCTGTGAACAGACAATAATCACATCAAATTCTTTAATCTTGTGGGAGTGGTGTTCAGTTGTGCGGAGAATAATCCTTCCCTGGACATTGGTCTACAGGGAGAATTTGTGGAAAGCAAACTAGTAAAGAGTGGCACCTTGACTCTGTGATCAACTAAAGGAGACTCACTGGTGCACTAGAACTGGCTCGTAAGAGACGAGTGTGCTCATATTGTCCCAAATCCTCATGTAGGTCGCTTTAAACAGATGTGTTGAGAGTGTATTTATACCATGGGAATCGGCTACAAATTGTGCTACAAATCAGGGCTTTTTTAAATTTTTTTTTTTTTTTTTTTACTTTAGAGAGCTATTTTCCTGGCACACCATCACTCTTCTTCATTGTGTTGTGGAGTCTGGGAAGTGGGAGAGATGGACAAAGACTCAGTGGCTTGCTGGGCCAGACTCAGGATTTCTAGGTACTGACGATGGTGACTGGCAGCATCAGCTGAAATGCTTTCCACACACACTTGTGTACACAGGCTGCTATTACCTTAGTCTAATTGCAGCATTTAATTCTGAAGCAAATGCTCGGCTGTCATCCTGATTAACCATCAGGAGGTGCCTCTGTAGAGACAGCTGGGTGACAGATAGTGAAGACTTGAGGAGAAAGCAAGTTCACGGATGCTCAGGGAGATGATAGTCCCCCTGGTCTCAGGATGAGTTTCCCCACTTCAGACCCAGAATAGAGAGGCTTGGCTTTCTTTATGACTGTAATTAAACAGATCACAGGAGAAATAGCATCCGAGGGGAGCCAGGCATCCCATGAAGGAGCTAGATGACATTGGATAAGTTCTTTGAATTTTCTTAATCTCAGCTCTGGGACCTGTTTTGGTAAAATAAAGAAAATTACGTGACATGAAAAGTCATTACATAAAGATGAAGATTTGGGGACAAGACATGGGGCCATGGGGAGTACCTCTAGAACATTTAGAGGAAGTAGATGGTCTGACTGAGACCCATACAGAGGAAAGAAGCTGAGAAAGCCCACGAGGAAGTTTGGAACATGGTGGGGTAATAAGTCGTCTCTGCAAACCGAGGCAGAGTCTCTGAGGGATGGTGGGCTCATCTCGAAAACTAACTCCTGCTCTCCTCGAAGGACAGCTTACCTGGCCTTGGTGGCATGACCCCACATCATGTGCTGTGTTCATGGTCCCTGGAGATGGACTTGGACACAGCATAGCAAAGATAGTGTGTCTGTGTGGTGCCCAGGGTCACAGCTCGGAGACCTGAATGGCAGGAGATGGTGCCACTAACTGGGAGTGGCATTTTCTCAGCTGGGATGACTTGGGGGCTGTGTGTCTCTGGGACTGCCTACCAGAACACTTACCTGTGGCCCTTAGACCTGTCGTGCACTTCCTTCAAGCATGGTGGCTTCTCACGTGGCTACTCAGAGCGCCAGAAGGATACGTTCCAGCCAACAATGTAGAAGAACTTGGCATTTTTTTGGTCCATCCTCAAATGCCACATGGTGCCATTCTAATGATTGACGCCGTCATAGGCTCACCCAGATTCAAAGAGAGGGACACAGGCTCTACTTCTCCATGGGAGGGCAGTTTAAGAATTTGCTGCCATGCTTTGAAATAACCACAGAACTTAGAAAATCTTGTAGTTGTAGGAGCATAAAAGTAAGCTGTGTAGAAACAGTGATAATAAAAATAATGGTAATAATAACTAACAGTATAGGGCTTATGCATGCCAGGCACTGAACTGTATATTCATGTACATTAATTCACTCAAACCTCACCATAACCTTGAAAGGTAGGGAATATCATCAGAATACCTATTCTGTAGCTGAGGGAATAGAAGTGTGGACAGGTGAAGCGACTTGCCCAGGGCATTGCTAGTGCCTGGTTCAGTAGGAAAAGGCGAATAGCGGGTACCGGACACCCACGCACCTGGCACGTGGCAGCGTAGAGTGAGCATCTCTGGTAAAACATACTGCACACTTATTTAATGTTGGGACTCTGTCAAGCACTTTCCATGGATTGTCTTAGTTCTCAGATAATCCCATCAGGCAGGTGCATTATCTCTACTGCTTTATACTGGAGAAAACTGAGGCCTAGTTTTAAGAGGGTTTCATTTCATCTCTGCCTTTCCCCAAAGTCTGGGGTCTGCCACATATTCATGTAAGAAAATAGAAAGGAGAGCAAGAGTCCCCAGAGGGATATTGCTGTGGATCTTGGTGGAGTGGCATTCAGACAAGAGGAATTCAGGGATTTGACGGGAACGAGGGAGGAGAATATTCTGAGGTGAGATGATGGTTGATATATATGTGTGAGCACGGTGTGTGTGTGTGTGTGTGTGTGTGTAAAAAGCAAGCTCAACTTGGTTTGGCTGGTGTCTGGGGTCCTCACACAATGAGTCCATCCTTGTGCTGGTGTCCACCAAGAAGAGAGAAGCATCGTCCAGTGGAAAATTGACCTGAAGCTACTCACTCCCTTCCCGGCGCACGGCTCGCCAGCGCTTTGCCACACACCTCCAGTGGAGTACCACAGCTAGGTCATTAGAACTTCCATCTTACAGACAAGGAGCCAGAGGCCTAGAGGTGCCAGATGTAAGATAATTAGGTGGTCATTGAGTATGCAGATCAGGCCTCAAGTGAGAGAGGCCTTGGCTGGTCCAGCCCCCTCCTTAGGGCTAAGCAGGCGAAGTGTCTCGCTCCCCGCGGTATCAGCAGTGGAAGAGCACAGGCTGGCACCCAGTGTCCAGGCTGCTGCTCTCCCTTCATTCATCACACTCATTCCAAACACATCTGGCTTGGGCTCTCCTTCTGGAAACCTCCTGGCTCCTCCATGGCTGGAAAGTCAAGTATTTCTGTAACATTGACAACCAGCTCTTATTACACTCTTTCCATGATCCCTCTTTCCACTCAACAGCGAGGACAGGGACCATCTTTTATCATTGCTTCTCAATATCTTCCACGGGAAGAGCAGGTGCCTAACCACGCTGGCTACCCGAGTGATTCAATGAATCCATGAGTGAACAGATTCGATCAAACACAGCTGGTGGGAGGAGAGGGACTTGGGTGTAGCTCTGAAGAATGGGTCAGTTAGGCCAGAAGGGCTCCTTATAGAAGAGGCTTGGAGAAATGCTTGGCAGCAGCAGTTTGAACTATGGCTGGGACCCAGATGGAGCCCCCTAGGTCCACAGCATTTTCAGATGGCGCGGGCACTGTTCTTCCTGCATCTGGGGCTGCTGCTGACTGAATGAAGGCTTCCTCTTTGCCCTGGAAGTTGCCCTGCTGATTCACGCCCTAGTCACCAGCAGTCTGGGTTCAACTCCGCAGCACTCTTCTAGAAAGCCCCGCTCCTGCAGCAGACACTTGGGCTGTCACTCGATGCTCATTAAGGGCAGTGAGTCAGGATGGTGGCTGAGGCAGAGTTTCCACCCTGCCCCGTGCTGCCTTCCTCCTCTCCCTGCTGTGCTATTTCCAGCACACAGACTCCCAAGGCTTTGTGGGGAGGAGAAAGATCCTGGGCTCTGCGCCACCAGACCTCCCGGCAAATCTCTGCTCTGCCGTTCTCCTGTTATGGGACCTTGAGAAGAGAGGGGATGTGCTCTGGGTCTGCGTCTTCCACATCGTGTAGAGTTGTTGTGAGGACTGAGTGGGGTCAGGCATAAAGGGCTCTGTGTAGGATTGGGGGCACTGTAGGGATGTAGGCAGTACCCAGAGTGCCTTTGGCTTGGGGTTCACAAGCCCTGTTCTCTCCCTCCAGCGTGCAGACAGCAGGGCCATTGTCCTGGGTCCCCAGCCAGATTCTGGGGGCTGTCCCTCCTTCCTTCCTGGTTGGCTGTGTGGTTCATCCCTGTAAAATTTCTCTCTGTGGTTCTCTGAGCAGGAGGGCTCACCTCAACTGTCCTGCAAAAGAGCCTTTCATAACCCCCTGGGCAGCCACAGTCCCTAGGCTGGCGGGGGCCCATGAGCTGGTTTCTGCTTCTCTGATTTCACTGAGTTGTTCATAAGCAGAGTTCTAGTCCTTCTTCTTATGACTCTTAGGTGGCAGGAACATGCACAGAGGAAGGACCTGGATGTGCCTGCTCAGAGCAGGTCAGGCTGTCTGTGGAACCTACTTTTGCTTCCTGGGCTTTGGATGGGCTCTCAGACTCTGTGGAAGGACTTGCCCATCCGCCACCCCCAGACTCATGTCTCACCCATTCCTCTCTGGAAGTTGATTCCCTTGGGTGTAGACAAGAGCTAGCTAGCATTCCCCGCCTCTAGCACATCCTGCCTGCCCCAGCCTGGATCTGCTCAGACCAGCTGAAATTGTCCTGCTTGAGCCCCATCTTCTCAGGGTCCTCTTCTAACCCTGCCTTCCCCATTCTAAGGAGTCAACAGGCACCTCCACGCTATCTTTCCCAGTTGGCATAAAAAGCCACTCTCACCCCTTGCCCATAGATGCCATGGAAGAAGCCAAGGTTCTGAAGTTAGAGTCATAAAATCCTCATTCCCAGCTCCTCGACTCACCAGTTTCATAATCGTGAGCAAATCACTTAAACTCTCTGAGCCACGAGTGCTCATATTTGAAAGGGCGGGGCTGAAGCTAATTGCCCTGTCCCCCCTCTACCCCGTGTACTGTGAGAATCAAATGAGATAATGTCTGTGAAAGTGCTCTGTAAACCAGAGGCTGTTATTACCCCACGGCGGCCTATTATTATTAATAACTGGTTTTCCCCATTCTTCCAACTCTCCCTCCCTCTCCCGAGCTGACTTGCCGCTGAGTCTCAGTGGAGGTGCCCCTATGGGGCTGGGAACTAGAAATGATTCTGCTTTGTTCACTGAGGAAGTTCCAGTTCCTCTGATTGACACCCAGAGAACAACGAAGGGTTAAAGGAGCTGGATGACAAAGTCTTTCTTGGATTGACGGTTGGTGGTCCCAGTGGAAGCCAAGATGGTACCTCTGCACTCAAGGCAGGAAGAAAGCCTGGTTCAGGCAGCAGCTCCAGGGTGCTGTCAGCAGACACTGCTTTCAAACGGGTCACTTCGTATGCCACTGCCAGTCTCTTGCTGGAGTCACCCGCATTTCCTGGAACCTCTGCCTCCAGACCTGCCTCTCTTACTCCATCTTCCAGAGCTGTCTAAATGCCAGTCTCTTCATACTGTTTGCTTAACGCCCACACCAAGTCCCCCTTGCCCTCCAGCTAAGGGCTGACTGAAGCAGCAAGAGCTTCCGCTACCCTCCAGCCTCACCCAGGACTCCCGCCCCCTCCTTCAGTTGCTGCTCATCCGGCACCCTATTCTATACCACCTCCTCCTGGGGGCTCAGCTAGGTGCCAGCCCTGGCGAAGCCTGCCCTTGCTCCCCTATAAAGAGGGCTGCCTGGGATGTGCTTCCAGAGCTGCTTGGCCTCCCCGTTACCCGCCCCTCCCTCGGTTGTTTTTTGGTGTTAGGCTCTGTCTACCCTAGGAAGCTGGAGCTAGCCCTGCCTGCCACTGTCCTCATTTGTGATGGTCTTGGCACTTACGTGGGTGCCCAGCAATGAATCAGTGAATAGAAGCATTGGGTCCATGTCCACTACTTGATCCCTGGAAGCTGGGGCACTCAAAGATCTTAATGGATAAACACAGATGGTTTCATTTTAAATGAGAATGAACAAACTTTACGACTCTTCATTTTTCTCTCCTAGATCTATTTTTAGCGCATGCCAGCTAGCTAATATGGCCTAAGATTTATCAAGTATTTAATCTGCACTGAGCACTTTACATGAGTCAGTTCCCTCAGTCTAACCAACCATGCTCAGAAGTGACTGCTGTTACTCTACCCCTGATGCACTACCCATGAGGCACTGTGGTTCAGAGAGTACCAGTCGCTTGTCCAAGGTCACCAGGTCAGCAAGTGAGGAGTGCTCTTGAGCCAGAATCCATTTTCCTCCAAAATCCATGCTTTTAATTACTGTAACAGGCTGCAGGGGCTTTGGCATCATAGAGATCTAGGTTTGAATTCCTAGGACTCACGTGTGTAATTGCAGCAACTTAGTGTACCCCCCTTGCTCCATTCCTTATTAGAATGTTGTGTGATAAACAGGATTATGTTTGTAAAGCACTTGGCTCTGGGTAGATTTTCAATTTTCATTGACAAGTTAGTAAGACATAGATAGACCTTACATTTTTGTAATTCAGCAATTTTAAGAATTAGGACTGATTGCTTTCTTCTTGAGCATCCTCTTGAAGTGTACTGGGGCTCCCTGCATCCTGGGGGACTTTGAGGCAGGTTCATCTGCCCTTGGATGCTTGAATCTATGAGAAGTGGCTTTGGCACACTCACCTGCAGCCTGCTGCTGCTCCATTGTCTACTTGCTCAGAAACTTAGGAGAAAGTGCCATCACTGTCCCTGGGCACCTTCATGGTCATCTAGGGGCAGCCACTTTGTCACCACTGGACACTGGACTCTCATTTCTCCAGGTAGGATAATGTCAGACCCTACATACTTTTCCCATGAAGCAAGGGTCAGAGTCTCACTACCCGCCTAATCACTGGCCTAGAAGGGGTGTCCATGTGTCCACACCTTCTTAACCCACAAGAGCTAAGAGACGGAACAGCAGGGATGTTCACTGCAGCATTGATTACAAGGGTGAAAACTTGGAACCACTTAAATATTCCACAATGACAGATGGGCTGAGTAGGTTACAGCACACACACAAAAATGACCCTCAGCTATGTCTGGGGAAGAAGGCTTATCAACCCGAAAAGAGGACTAGGGTGAGATGGAACACATAAAAAACAGATGGAAAAGTAGAAGGCAATAGTGTTCACTAATATAGGGAAGAAAATCTGAAAGTGTTCAGGAGGGTAAAAGTGTTTTATCTCTGGGTTGTGAAATTATAGGGGGTTTTCTAGGGGGGGGAAGTATAACTTAGTGGTTATGAAAATGGACTTCAGAATCAGGCAGACCTGGTTTTAGCCTATTTTCTGCCACTTGAGAGCTTTGTCACCTGAGTTTCATAATTTGTAAAGTAAGAATAATAGTGCCCACCCCTATTGGTCGAGAGGGCGGGTCTAGCTCTGTCTCCGCCATGCTGGCCGCAGGCTACGTGCTCTGTTGGGCACTGAGGTGCACCTTCTCCATGAATTTCATTTTGCAAATGAGAAAATTAACAGTGGGACAAAGAAACCTGCCCTGATCCCACAAGGGAGCTGCTGACTGTCCCCACTCTGGGCACCTAGTTCTTTAAGAGCTGCTGAGGTAGGATCTGCTGTCTTTCATCCACATCTCCCTGCTGACTCATTCTAGACCCACTTTGCCTAAAGCCCCAGTATTTTCATACTGGCCATGTCTCCTCTATCTTCTAGTTGTGTTTTATCTTATTCTTTTTTTTTTTGGACTCGAATGAACTAATTATTGATCAGACAGGTGGATGAAAAACCTGAGCATTCAAATCATACCATTGATTATGAGGAAGTCCAAGAATAAGCTTTGCGATAAGGCAGCGAGAAGTTGCCAGTCACTCTGCAGAACCCCAAAGGTAGAAAAATGTTTTGAGTTTTGCATTTTTCCTTTTCTGCTCATCTGGAAAGAGTGACTGGTCTTGATGAGAGAGTGGGTAAGCAGAGGGTCCATGACTGGCCTGGGAGCATGTCATTGACCAGGGTTGCTAGGAGAATCCCAAGGCTGGGTCCTTGAGCAGAATATGGAGGACAGGAGCAGGTGCCTGACAGATCTGGGTCCTCATCCCTGCTCCCTCACTCACCCCCTGTGTGGCCCTGAGCACCTTTCTAAATTACCTGAACTTCATTTCCTTGTCCTTAAAACAATAGCTGGGGAAACAGATTTCAATACATCCACATCAACAAACACGATGCAGACATCAAGAATGATTATAGAATGAACATTTCTTGACTTAAAAAAGATGGCTATGGTGTGTTGGCAAATGCAAAGAGCAGGTTGTGATATGGAATTCAGAATGGAGCAGTCATTCAGATATGCAATGCGCCCAGGCTCTTGACTGTGCAAGACAATTTCAGCAAAAGGCAGAGGCACAGTGCCTTACACTTAGTAGGCACCTCATTGTGATTGATCAAATCCCAATTGTGGGTCCTTTTGGTGACTGTTCGTTTAATTCCTAATTGAGAAGTATTGAGGTGGCACTGTTTGCCAGGCACTGTGCTCTGGGTACCAGGGTGACACCCAGGGGAAGATGGGGAGTGACGGTGGTCCTTAAGGCTACAGCAGGGACAGGTTATCATGGGAGGAGGTGTTTGAGAAGAGTGTCAAAATAGGGACAGGAGTTGCCTAGGCAAGTGTGGAAACAGATCAGTGTTAACCTGGTAGAAAAGGCAAGAGGAGGGCAGGGTTGTGGGTGTGACAGAAATTAATGGCCCTGACTGATTGACTGGCTCGAGCTGTCCTAGGTAGAAAAAAATCCCAAGTATTCTTTAAAAAAAAATCCCAAGTATTCTTTCAAAAAAAAAAACAAAAAAAAACCTGTAAGCTCAACTCAGAATTGAATTCCATCAAGCCACTGATTCACACAGCAAGCATTTATTCAACATTTACTATGTGCTTTGCATCACGCTGGGTGCTGGGAAGATATCGCTGATGAATTTCTTCCAGTCATTTTCCTAAAGGTGCCTTTATTGGTGTAGCATTGACAAAGGCTCAGCCCTCCTCCAGGGGCATCTGCTGTGGTGATGGAACTCTTCTTTACATTCTGCAAGGAAGAAATTGACACACTTTTTTACCTCCTTCTCAAAATTCAAAACTAGACATACATGTGACTCGTTGTTTTATCTACTAACATGTATTCTGATCAGACCCTGGCTTAGACAGAGATGACCTAGGAAGTCTTACAGGAATCAACCATGACTGTGAATGTAATCATTTGGTTTACTGATTTGTCCCACACAGGAGAGGTGACTGGCCCAAGGTCACCTGATGAGTTTTCTGGGCTTGAAAGGAGATCTAAAGCTGCTGGTTACAGAGTCACTACTTTCTGATGCCTCCATCAATAAAATGCCTGCCACACAGTTGCTCCAGAATGAGACCAGGAGGGGACCCATCCTGTGGTTAATGTGACTGTGATCTAATCATCTGGCCACTCCCACCTCCACCTCCTTCCCCAATCCAGAGCTCAAGGTCAGTCACTCAACCCTGCCTTGCCTCTCACAGAGTATGGCTGGCTGTCTCCAGCCCACTTGTCATTCTTCTGAAAATACCCATGGAACCTCGTCCAGTCTCCCCTGAACGGCCCTCCCACTTGCTCCTCTGCGTGTCTTCTGGTAGACAAGCCACAAGCCCAGAGGGGCAATTAGGGATTAGGGGTGACAGCAGTTTGGTATTATTTCAGCTAATTGCTGTCCTGTGTGTAAGAGTGCAGCATCTCCAACAGCTGGCCTGAGGAATCGTCCCTGTAGAAGCAGTCCCGCCTTCTGTGGGATAGAGTCGGGTCTATTAGATGGGGCAGGGGCTGTGAGAAGCTGCCGCGTGCACCCCATTGGTTGCAAAGGTTAAATGGGCAGAGCCATCGGGTTCTCCCCACGGTGGCTGTTGACAGTGTGTGTGTTTGATTTAGTCTCACCATTCTCCTTTTGACTCCCCGTGTTCCCCTGACCCTGGCACACAGCACCCTGTGCTCAAATCCGTTATTATCTGCCTTCGATGGCACGTGGGCCACGAAGCCTTCTTTTCCTCTGTACTAGTTTTGGAGGTGCGGGAGGGGTACTGTGATTGATTTGTATATGGCTATCAGAGCAGGATGCCAAAGATTAGTCCTTGGCTGACTGAGACTCTGAGCTCTAGAACACGCTGCAAGGTCTCAGTGGACTTCTGAGCATGCCAACTCGGATTTTCGTTTATGGTGGTGTGACATGGATCCCTGAGCTGACTATCTGAGCTAAGGTCGGGGCATCGCTGGACAGGGGCAGCACGGGGAATTGAATGCCCATATATATCCACTCTTGGAGCTCTTTGGAATTGAGGGATTGGGTAGTTTTTCTTTCTTTCTTCCTCCCTCTTTCCCTCCCTCTCTCTCTCTTTCTTCTTTCTTTCCCCTTCCTTCCTTCCTTCCTTCCTTCCTTCCTTCCTTCCTTCGTTCTTTCTTTCTCTGTCTCTCTCTCTCACATTGCTAAGCACAAACAGAGAAGGAAAATGTCAATTCACATTCTTGCTTTTTTCTAAAGGAAAACCTCCCCCTTCCCGCCCTGGCCTGTTCCCAAGGGCTCACTTTCCGAGTCTGCTCATCAGTGAGTCTGTACAAACAGCTCGGAGCAGGAAGGCTGCGGGCTCCTCACCTTCTGTGTCCCTGTCTCCTCCCGGCTCACCCCAGCTCTGAGTTCTGCCTCTGCTCTCATGAAGGGTGTGTTGATGGAGGGTACAGCTCACTGGGTCACACAGGGAAGCTACAGGGGGTGTCCAAGTTCACATGTCCCACATTCCAGGAGAATGTTTCTGACATTGAGCAATGGTACGGCTCTGCCAGGTTGAGGTCTGTCCGATTGGAATGCAACTCAAAAGGAAAGTCCCGGAGTGATAGTGATTCAAATACTCACCTCCCCAGATCCCCGTCTTGGTTTTTAATTCCTTTTTAATTCTCCAATGACACACTCAGCCCAGCTCTCTTGCTGACCGCATGGTACTTGGTGGTGCTGATAAGTACAACTTCCCAAGAGATAGGAATGCAAATCGTCACATTGTGTTGAGTCATGTGTACTCTGCAGCTCTTTCCCAAACATTGCATCAGACCGTAATTGGCAGCTCCCAGGACTCCTCTGCTGGAGTGACACTGCATGCCTAGGAAAAACTCAGTCCATTTCTTTAAAAAATTATATTTTGACCCTCTTCCTCTGCCTGGTTGTAATATCCTGTTCTCAAGGAAATGGAACCCCTGGGGGAGCAAAGGCAAAACTGGTTTTGCAGATAAGTTGGAAAATTATGGCTATTGCCCTTCCCCACCCACTCTGGTCTCTTAGCAACAAGACAGCTGGTGGTATCCACCAGAAAGAAAGAGCCCAGAGCTTGCAGAGGAGCCAGTCTGAATTCTTGCCTGCAGCCTGATTTATTTAAACCTCTGCTGCATTCCTGGGCGTAGAGACCCAGGAGTCCAGTCAAGGGAGCATCCCCTGCCCTTCGTGTGACCTCTGTAAGTGAGCAGACAGAGGGAGATCTCAGAGTGAGATCAAAAATCTGCCTGGTGTGGGAAGCCAGTTTCCTTTGACTTTTGGGGAATCCATGTGCAAATTTGGGCTTGTTTATAGAGCGAGGTGGCCTGGGGTGGAGCCAGGAAGGAGCACAGAGCTGGGGTCTGGAAACCAGGTCTGATGGCAACAGCCTCTCCCTCCCTGTGCCCTCCCCACCCAGTGGTGATTTTCTCAGCTGCAAAGTACAGTTATTGAATTAGATGTTCTGGGTTGGGGGTGCTGGGACGTGTATTTTTTTATAGTCTTTCTGTTATATGAATATCCATCTGATCCCCTCCCCCATAGTTATTATGTGCTGGAGCAAGAATTCAAACACAGATCTGAAACTCACTTTCCCTGTCCCTACCGGATGCTGTTTTGATACACACACACAGGCACCCCACAGTTGGAACGTTGTACCAGGCCATTCTCATATCTTCATCTATTAATCCATGAGACTAGAACTGAGGGGTGTGGAGGATTTGCGTGGCAGTGGAGACACTTGAGTTCACATTCTTGCTTGCTCTGCCTCTGAGCAGCTAGTGGACTCAGTGTCCTCCACCATGAGACGGGAATAACAGAACCTGATGGCTCAGCTGCTGCCAGGGGGACTAGGTGAGAAGATGTATAGAAAACACCTAGCATGGTGCCTGCTACATAGTAAGTGCTCAATAAAAGGGGAGAACAATGACAGAGCGAGACTGAGGTGTTGGCTGTAGGTTCCTTGATGGTAAAGACTTGCCCCAATTGTCCTATAACTTCACTACATTTTGTGGCACACAGAAGATAACTGTTTGCTGAGCTTAACAAATGTACCTCCCTAATACACACACACACACATACACACACACACACCACACACACATAAGATTGATGAATTTTATGACTTCATCTTGCTGGGACTTTTCATAGGGCTCTGCATTTTAGAGTAACTCATCACAGCTAAGATACTATGTGGTTGGCTGTTTTGTGTCCAACTTAATAATCTTCAAGCATTTTTAAGAATCCAAAGTCTTGTTTCTCAAAACATTGTTTTGGCCAGATATTATTCAGGCATTTTTCTCTGTTTCTCTGCAGCTCCCCCTTCATCTGGCACTTAAAACACTGAAGAAGTGTGAGCAGGGCTTGTATTACTGGCACCATACTAAGTCCATTATATATTATCTTATTTAATGCTGTTAATGACCCTGCAGGGTGGGTATCACCTCAATTTCAGAAGAGGTAATTATTGGCAGAGGTAATTATCCAGACAGATAAACTAGTAAACCCAGGCAACTCAAATTATAATTGGCACAACTAGGGTTTACGCTTAGGTCATGTGACTTCAGAGTAAACTCTGACAAGTTTAAGCTACTGGCTTGATCAGTGTCCCTGAACTCACATGGTGTCCATTGTCCTGGGGAGCACTACTGTAGCCTTTCCAAAACTTGACTCCTGCTCTGCATGATCATGCCTGTCACCACCCCCTCTTTGTCCCTGAGAACAAGTGATGGAAACTGAGGACACAGAAGCTACAGAATCATAAGCCAAGAGGATTTAAAAGTTGGAAGACTTCTTCAAGAGGTCATCTCGTCTGATGGGTTCTATTGGTGGTGGGGAGGGGACACGGCTTGCCTAGTGGCTTGTAAAATCAATTTAATAGTTCATAACAAACATTTCCAAAATGAAACGGATGGGATAGAGGACATCAGAGGTAATGCACTTGGGGTGAAGTAGTGTTGAGAGGCAGCAGTCAGGTGTCCACTGTGCGGGTATTTGGGTTACAACATAAAGTGCATTTCTTATTGGAGAGTTGTTTGTTGAAGCTTGAAAATGCCAGTTTCAGGCAGCGATTTTCAAAGTTTATTCCATGGCAGAGGAGGCCTCCCATACGTTAGGAGAGGATGGGAGAGGACAAGGAGAGTAGGAGAAACCTCAGGAATGTCCCCTGTTCCCACTAAATTAGTCCCGTGTTTATCCTCCTTTCATGCTGAGTTTTCATATAATAGTTCATCTTTTAAAAAGAAACTTTATAAAACAAAACAACAACTAACCAAACAAAAATAAAAACAAACAAACTAAAAAATTGAAGAGCCGCCAACTTACCCCATCGGAGTTGTGTCGTACTGGGTATTGATTCATTCCTGTGTGGCTTTCTCTGCTAATAAAGGAGTATGTTTGGCACTGTCATGGTGGCAATCAAAAATGCAGGAAGATTAAAAAAATGTGATTATTTCTGTCTTTAAACTCTTTGGATCAATGTGCTATCAAGTAGCAAGATATTATATGGAAATGCATAATGATGTTCAGAATTTGGCAGCCCCTTTAAAAACAGATACAAAGATTTCTGCAAGAAGGTTGTAGAGGAAAACATACTGGAGGTGGCAGTGGAGTTGAAATTCAGTATAAAGGGTTCTACTGGGGTTCAGCTCAGTAACATAAACGTGTGTGTAATATGAATTTTCTTGACAACATTTCATGACCCAAAGTCTAAGGTTGTTCATTAACTTGCCTGTGAGTCAACCGTGTGGCATGGGCCAAAACCCAAGGCAAGCACACTACATTCAATTTGTTCATGGAAACCTGATACAAAGTCCCCCTGTGTGTGTGTGGTGGGGGGGTTCAGGGGGACTGCAAAAATGATCAATGTACTTTGTAGCTTCTTCCATATGAGGTGGAGTCTGTTTTCCTAATTCTTCTTTTTTACTTTGGCCCCATGACTTGCTTTGGCTTTAGAATGTGGCAGAAGTGATGTGTCATCTGAGCACCTCTCCATTCTTGAACTCGTGGAACCCTGTTATGGATACGTGATTCAGTCTGGCTGAGCCTCCTGGAGGAAGACCATGATGAGAGACCCCGCCTGTCCCTGCCTTGGCCTTTCTGGACCAAGTACCGCAGCAGACCTTTCAGCTGATTTTAGATGTAGGAGTTAGCCCAGCTGAGATCAGCCAAGCTCAACCCAGACCAGAATGACCTCCCTGACCTTTAGAATTGTGAGCTAACTTTTGGAATCCTAACAAACTCACCCAAAGTCCTGGCAAATCCCCTCTGGGAGACAGTATCGTGACTACATCAGATGGCCAGAAATATTAACTAGAAATGTTCGTAATCATTAGCTAGAAATGTTCACAAACTACAGTGTGCTCAGGTCAGGGTAGGGAGAAGGGCTTTGAGGACCTGCTGGATGAAAAGTAAAGGACTTTAGCAGGAACATGAGTTCCGCCTCCAGAGAGATCTACATCAGAGAAATGGGACAAAGAATTTGTAGCTTCTGTGGTGGATTAAATAATTGGCTACAATTCTTGTATGATTGCATTCATTCTTGCCAAAATCTTTTGGCGGGCAGCGTGTCTTCTCCTTCTCCTTGACCTTAGGCATCTGGGTTTGGACACATGACTTGGCTTGGCCAGTGAAGTTATAGAAAGGTAGGTAGAAGTTATAGAAAGCCAGTTTTGGACCTTAGAGTACATTTCATGTTTCCTTTCACTCTCCTGTCTTTCTTCTGTTGCCATAACAACATGACTCAGTTGGCCCACTGGTCCCAGATGAGCTGGGACACATTTAGAGGTGAGCCACCTCTGCTACTCTGCAACATGCACCAGAGCCCTCCCAGCCAAAAGGTCCATTTGTTATGGTTTGGATGTGGAGTGGCCCCCAAAATCTCATGTGTAAAACAATGCAAGAAGAAATGATTGGGTTCTGAGAGTCTTAACCCAATCAGTGAATTAATCCCATGGTGGGATTAACTGAGTGGTAACTGAAGGCCGGTGGGGTGTGGCTGGAGGAGGTGGGTTCCTGGGAGCATGCCTTTGGGTATATATTTTGTATCAGGCCAGTGGAGTCTCTCTCTCTCTCTCTCTTTCTCTCTCTGCTTTCTGATCATCATGTGAGCCACTTCTTTCTGCCACATTCTTCTTCCATGATGTTCTGCCTTATCTCAAGCCCTGAGGAATGGAACCAACTGTCTATGGTCTGAGACCTCTGATATTGTGAGCCCCCAAACAAACTTTTCCTCCTCTACATTGTTCTGGTCAGGTCTTTCAGTCACAGCAGTAAAAAAGCTGACCAAAACATCATTCATGCCTGAGAAATTAATGCTCAGTGTTAAATGCACCCATTTTTTTTTGATAATGATGATTATCATTATATATTAATATAATAATGATTATCATTATATATCAAATAGCTGGCCAACATACTTCTGAAATTAAAATTAACACCAAGGAATAGCAACATCAAGAAAAAAGACTTCTATTGCATGTAAGGACAGATCTTTTTAGCCAAAGAAGGTGAACTGGTGAAATTAAGAGTTTCCTGGCCATGGGCATGTTCAATCATCAGGAAGATGCACGTGACCTTCCTAGCAGAGAATCAGACATTCATTTCAGAGTGACTATGGTGATAAGGAATTGGGAGAAAACTTATGGGTCATTTCAGCTGTGTTTCAGCAGAGAGGGTGGATGCGCATGGGGGTGTATGTGGTGTGTGCAGAAGAAGCCTGAGTTAGGAGGAATAGACACTGTAGGAGGCTTTGAGTGCCTCATACTAATGTCGACTTTTCATTCAAACCAGTGTGCATTTAACCTGGTGCCCCTCCTCTCTCTCTCCTTTAATTTCTCTTGAAGACACAACTCAAGTCCAAGTTTATCTTCAATATTCCCTGATTTTCCAGCCTTTGGGAGCAACTCATCCCTATTTTTTTCTCTTGGCTGTAATTTGTACACCATCCCGGGCATTTTCCTTGACTCTTTCCAGGCACAGTTAGATGTTTTCCATGTGCTCACCCAGAGATTCCTCAGACTGAAGAACTTGCTGCTCTAACCATAGTCTTGTCTCTTTCTTTAAAAGGGTGAGCTGGGAGGAAGCCAAGAGCTTGCTTGCTCAGTCTGGCAACCCTTTCTACCGCAGCCCTGGCAGGAAATAGTTCTCAAATGTAAGGGGGAGGATTTGGTTTGTCCTTCTGATGCAAGTCTTAAAGGCTTTTGCTCCTAACTTTCTTGGTACTTCAAGACCTGTGCATTGATTCACTCAAGAAATGTTTCATGAGTGAGACTTACCCTGGCTTAGGAAGCCCTGTGTCACCTGAAGCTGACCTAGCTCTTCGACATCATCTTCTATGACTCCCCTTACTCACTGACAAATCAGACAAGAAAAATGAACCAACAAAGTGGACTGAATATGCGTAGCCCATCTGATGTGCCTAACCCTCAGGTTCCTGTGTGAAGGAGGAGAAAGCCGGGTTGGCAGGTGGACCTGAAGGGTCACATGAGACAATGAATGATGGCAGTCTCCAGCATAATGCCGCAGGTGCATTGTCCCCTCTGTCCTCTCACATGTGAAATAGAGTGTATCAGGAACCTCCTATTGGTCTTCCATCTGAACTACGACAGAGACTTGAACTCCAATCCGAGTGCGATTTTCTAGTGATGAAAAACTTTCCGTCCCGGGTCTTCTAGAGCGCTAGTGATGGGGATGGAATTGATTGTGGGTCACTGGGGAGGCATGCATGTCCTTTGATTCTTTCAAAGCCTTTGTGTGACCGGGGAGGTCTTGTTAGTTGCTGTTCCAGCACCGTGTGGCAGGGAGTTATGTGATAATTGGCCACAAGCCACTGAAAAGCATGAGGAGTCCGGAAATCAGCAGACGAGCTAGTCTTCTGTAGAGGTGCAGTTGACCTGAGCTGTTGTTACCTGAAATGCCGCATTGCAGAGCCAGTCCTTGAGGTTACGTGTTGCTGGATTCAACAATAACAATGACAACACTAATTGTCATTTTTTGCTGATTAGCAGTGTGTTATTTTAGACCCTTAAATAGGACTTGTTTACCCCTAACAAACAACACAATTGTGTTGAGGGACCAGGGCTCTGACTGCCCTCTATAATAAGGTTAGGTGAGTCCATGCCTTAGGACAGGTCCTCTGGAGGCAGGCTGTGAGCATCTAGTGAGCCAAGCCACCCAGAAGCCCTGGAGAAAGGGCACGTCTGGCCAGTGGAAGGGGCTAGGTCAAGGGCAATTAGACAACAGAGATCCGGAAGTTAGAGCATATCTGTTCCCAATCTGGTCCCCACCTCTCCCACCCACACAGATGTGCCTTTAAATATTTATTTGTCCACCTTTGCTGTGTGTGGCAGACTTTGTCTCCGAAGTTAGGCTGATCCCTTTGAAGGTGTTTACTAATTAGATCATGCTGGGAAGTTGGGTAACTTCAGATGTATTAATCCTGTGTAAAGTGCTCCCTGGACCCAAGACCCCTGCATTGCCCCAGGGAGGTCAGCTGCAGTCTCCCTGCTTCCTGGCTTCATTGGAGGAAGTTCTAATGGTTGCCCAATTAAGCTGAATTACACAGTGCTTTGGGATTTTTCTACCATCGGCCCCTGACACAGTCGTAAGGCAGATACCAGGGCTGCTGAAGCCAGAAAGCTAAATGTTCTTTGCAAGTGCGATTAAGGATCCGTTGTGCACTGGGTTCAGTTTGACACGGCCATATGAAATTTACTCAGAGACACGGCAAGTGGCCATAGGTATTGACTTGAAGATGATTTGGGCTAGGAAAGAAAATTGTTGCAGTAATCCAGGTTCAATAGACCCACAGGTCACTGCCCTCAAATATTTAAAAATACTGTTTGCTGCACAAGAATCTGTGTCCTGGACGTATCTGGGTGTATGTGTTTGCCTGCACGTGAAGCGGGTGTACGTGTGTATGTTTGTGCACGTATCCAGCTGAAAGGGCTTTTAGAAAAGGTGACAAGGGGACCTTTACCGGACTGAGTCTTAAGGCTGCTTCAATCCATGGTTCAGGTCATCTGATTCTCTTCAACCCCTTTGTTCATTATCAATGCTCTCATAGACAGGGATAGAGTAACGGCTTGTCATGATTGGCCTAGAATGTCTTTGGGGTCTTTGAGGTCTTTGGGGTCAAGGGCTCCCCTTAGAGACCTTGCCTCAAAGGTCTTACTTGTCCCAAAGGCGAGGACAGTACTTCCCACTTCTAGAGCAGTGTTATGAGCCTCCTTGGGGTACCTAAAAGCATGCTGGGAGCAATCTTGTCAGCTCTGTGCACAGCTGTGGGCGTTCATGGGCTTTGTTGGGCATGAGGCTCCTCTCCCAGAGAGAGTCAAGCGTTTTCTCCTCTCTGCACCTGGGGCCCTTGTTTATGGGTCTGCCATGGTCCAGATCCAGTCTCTTGTTGTACTGTCACGTCCATCTTGTACTCTCAGCACCCCTTCAATGCCCAGCTCAGCAATGCCTGTGAGATGACCTTGGACACAGCTCCCAGGGAGACCCAGGTGTCCCGTAGTTGCTCAGAACAGTATGGACAGCACGTGTTCTCTCTCTCTCTCTCTCTCTCTCTCTCTCTCAGTGGAGGTTTGTTTAGGAAAGCAAGGGGCACACATTCAAGGGACAATGTGGGCTATCTCAAGAGAGAAAGAAGCTGAAATATCTCCTTTTAAATGCCAAATTTCTGGCACTCCACAAATTATCATTTATCCTATTGTTGCACATAGAATTTATGGCTAGTTTAATATACTTTTGAACAAAAAATGCAATACCACTCCGATTTTTATTTTAAAAATATTTTTCCCTTTATAATAATAGTGATAAACTTTTTGCCAGATCAATGAAAAGATATTTACACCATTTTGAGACCAAAAAATCCTAACTACTAGAATACCAGGGAAAATCAGCACCATGTCAAATGCCTGCTGAATATTCCATAGTATATCATAATGTTCCTAACTGAAGGCCGATTTGCAGATATAGTCATGTGTTACTTAATGAGGACACATTCTGAGAAATGCTCCATTAGGCAACTTGGTCGCTGTGTGAACATCATGGAGTGTACTTACACAAACTCAGACAGCTACATCAGGAGGTGGTATAATCTTATGGGGACACAGTCGTAAATGCAGCCACTGGTTGACTGAAAGGTTATGCAGCACATGAGCTCCATAGGTTGTTCATATTTCTTTATTATAAATAACCCTGTGGTGAGTGTTCTTAATACTTTTATTCTTTTGCACCTAATGGTCAGCAGAGAATAAATTGCTAGAGTGGCTTTTTTCATTTAAAGGGTGAACATTTTTAAAGTTTTTTTAAGTATTTAAAAATGATTTTTTTAGATGTTGATGAATCTTTATTTTATTTATTTATTTATTTATTTATATGCAGTACTGAGAATCAAATCCAGTGCTTCATACAAGCTAGCAAGTGCTCCACCACTGAGCCACAACCCAGCCCCTAGGTAGAGCATTCAGTTTCAAGAAATTCTTGTCCTTCAGGAAGTCTTTATCAAGTTCAAGCTCCTCCTTAAATCTTCTAACAATGCTCCCCATTTCTGTTTTTCACTTCTTGGCACACATAAAAAAGATGATTTTCATATAGTGAACTTGGCTAAAAGGAAGAAAGACTTCCCTGGGACCTCATGGTATAAAGAAAGCAAAATCCTGGCGTGCCTGCGTTTCTTCAGTGCGCTCCACCATGGTGCTCCACCCCATTGGGCGGCTCTGGTCTGCTACATTTTGTACAAATCCCAGGACCACTGGGATCGGGTTTTAGAAAGAAGCCATTTTTCCTGGGGGCCAGTCTGTACTGTGGTCTTAGGAGACTGGAGGAAAGAGTAAACTGTGGACCAAGAGAAGATGTCAACAGGGTGAGTTTTACTGGGATGTATGTAACCAGGTGTCATGGCTCAAAACTTCAGCACATTTTTTTGGGTGATCATTTCCAAGAAGTAGCTAATTTTGGAGGAGGCCGAGTCTGGGTCATTCCCAGTGGACCTTGTGGGCCAGGAGGGATCATAATAAAAGAACACCCTGCCTGTGGTTTTCAAGACCTGGTCGTCACGGAAGGGAATGTAGCTAGCCTTTCTTTCAACTTTTATTGGACAGCTGATGGCAATAGCTGGACTCAGCCAGACTTCTGGCCAATCCTATATCACGAGGAAGGATGTGGGAGGTCCAAGGTTCATCCACCCTGGGCAGACCCCAGGATCCCCATCCTTCCAGAGAAGGGAGTGCACTGTTTTGGGCTCCTGCCAAGAAACCAAACTGCTGAAGCTATGGGACTTGTTCCCAACGGCAAGGTCCTGTTTGATGGGAACATCTGTAGCTCTCTGTAATCCCGAAACTCAGGGGCTTGGGTGAGAACTCCCCAGCATCTGCTGCGATTTGATGACTGAAAGATGTAGAGAAAAGATAGAATAAAACAGGTGTTTATTAACCCCAAAGAATCTTGTCAGAAAAGACCCATTTCATATATGTGCTCTTCACATTACAAACAAACAGCAAAACAAAAATCTACCGATTCTCAGAATAGAAAAGGTATTATCATTCGTCACAAATCCTCATGGGTAAGCAGGTGAGTGTCCACACCCATGGCAGAGAGAAAAACTCAGCATGCATCCAATGGTGGGTCTTTGCCTTGCGCAGCTCCTCTGTGGATTTCCTGAAGTTTCCAACAGTGAGATTCCCTAGGACTGCGTTCCTTCCTTTACCTTTCTCTTTTCCTCCTGTCTGCCCTCTGCCATGTAGGATAATAGAAAATACACAGAGTTTAGAACCAGTTCACCTGAAGTCAAGTCCCTGTGAGATACTGGGTTTCTCTGGGCCTTACTTCTTTCCCAATCGGCTGACTGTGTGTGGGAAGACCTGCGTTTCCTTGCCACAGGTAAGCTGAGTTTCAGTTACCCAGTTAGAGAAAAGATGGATTATTGCTACCAAAGCTTAACATATGTTAGACCTTATATTTTAACGTTCTGTTTTTAAAGCCTCCTTCTTATTTGCTTCCCCTGTGTCAGTCTTTGGGCTGTTGGAGATATGGACAAGCATCTCTAGCTCCACTGGTGGAATTATGGGTTCTTGAACTTGGTTATTAGAGGATTTTCTCCCTTTGTTATGGTGTTAATAATGAGTGTTTTAGTCAACTCTTTCACTACTGCGACTAAAAGACCTGACCAGAACAATTATAGAAGAGTAAAAGTTTATTTGGGGGTTCATGGTTTCAGAGGTCTTAGTCCATAGAGGTAAGGCAGAACAACATGGTGGATGAGTGTGGCAGGGGGAACAGGCTTACATGATGATTAGAAAGCAGAAAGAGAGTCCATTTGCCAGATAAAAAATATATACCCCAGAGGCACTCCCCTAGGGACCCACCTTCTCCAGCCACATCCTACAGTCCTTCAGTTAACACTCAGTTAATGCCATCAGGAGATTAATTCATTGATTGGGTTAAGACTTTCATAACCCAATCATTTCTCCTTTAAACCTTGCATTGTTTCACATATGAGCTTTTTGGGGACACCACATCCAAACAGTAATAATGGGGAAATTAGAAAAATCTCTCTCTCTATTTTAATGATACCATTTTCATTGTTCTAAATTTTCTTTACCTTTTCTGTACCTGCCAGAACCATCCTAGATTATTGAGAGTCCTGTTGCGATGGGCTCTTAATTGGCATCCCTGATTTCTCTTTCTGAACCAGCACTCATTTGCCTACTGAGCACAGGTGAACCAGACACCTGATGGGTCTTGAGAACTATAGTAGCTGGACATATTCCTAATGTGTTCCGATCCCTCCCTCTGATTCCTACCACTGTTAATATAAATGTCCAGCCTTATTACATGAGGCTCTAAATCCCTGCTTGAACTTGATTCGGCTCCACTTTCATGTTTATTGTCAGCTCCAGCTGGGCCGGTTTCTTCAGTGTTTCTGGGCCTTTCCTTGTACCCTTCCCCTTCCAGCTATGCCTGCCAATCTCTCTCACTTGCTCCCACTTAATACTGCTCAGGTATTCATTTTTTGTGAGACTCTCCTATCTATCTCTCCCCACGAGTCTTGTCACTTACTATTTAAATCAACAGAATTCAATTTTCTAATTACCTTTGCAAGCACACAAGAAAACAATGAGATTTCAAGGTACATGAATAAAAACAGAGAAAGATAATGGCTTGTGTGTCCTAACATCCTCCACAGGATCCAGTATAGCATCTTGCCCAATAAACTCTTGCCTGATTATTGTTTGAGCAACACAATAAAACATAACATTTAGAAAGGAGGCACTGATGAGATCACAGGTCTGGAATGACTTCAGAAGCCAACTTGGTTCAAACCCTTGTTAACAGCGTCCTCTGCAATGTGACCGCTCACGTGAAGTCTTCGCCTCTCTCCTTTCCTGTGATGGCAGCACAGGGTTCTGTGATTAGCCTGGAGAGCAGGGTATCTAGTAAAGCCAAGAGCTGCATCTTTGCACCGAGAGTTAGATCTGGGTTCTAATTCTAACTGTGTAATGTGTCACCCTGGAAATGTTTTGTTTCTCTGAGCTTCAGATCATTCTTCTGTGAAACAGAGTTAATGAAACCCATTGGGGGCTGCTGTGACACGAAATGTGCCAATCTGTGTATAGAGCATCTACTGCTCAATCTGTAACACATCCTCATGAAATTGTAGCTCTCACTGATGTTAATGATGGACGCTGGATTTTTCTAGTAGGCTCTGGAAGAATCACTGGACTGACAGGGAGGCACACCAGCCTGCTGGATGGTGGGTTTTCATAGACTGCTCTATGGCATCAGCTCACCTTCTCTATGAGAACAGTGACTAATTCTGTAGTCTTGTTGGAGGGTGGTGGCCTCTTTCCACCACAGATATCAGAGACTTAGTCCTCCCTCCCTTCACCCTGAGGCTCACAGATTAAGCAAATGGCTCAGGCTTGACCCATTCAGTCCTGTGGCTATAGCAGGCTACCTGGAGGGATCACTATCTTTGTATCAAGGTTTCCATTGTTACTTTTCAGGGAATCCTGAATCAGGATTATTGAGCTACTCTCTAGCCAAGGTCAAGTCCTGAATAATTTACAACTGAATAAAACTCTGCTGTGTGTATATAGCACATTTTCTTTATCCATCCATCTGTTGATGAGCTCCTCAGCTAGTTCCCTAACTCAGCCGGTGAATGCAGTGCTATAACCCTGGGTGTGCACGGGTGGCTGTAGCCGGCTGTGTGGTGGGATCACCATCTTTGTATCATGGTTTCCCTTGTTACTTTTCAGGGAATCTTGAATCAGGATTGTTAAGCTACTCTCTAGCCAAGCTGTTTGCTTTCAATCCCTTCCAGTCCTTCACAGGATGGCTCTTCTCAATGGAATGATTACCATGTTCTACTCTTTCACTCCTACCTTAGAAGGGTACATCAGCCAATGAAACTCAGAAGTCTTTTCTTTGTATACACCAACTCGTTATTGGGAGACATGGGTTCTCAATTAACTTTTGCTGTTGGATCATTGTTGCAAGCATGTTCATCACTGTTCTTTAGTCATGTCACCTATAAACTAAGCTAAGTAGCAGCAGAAGGATATTTCAAGGACAAAATAAAATTGGCCAGGCACAGTGGTGCATGCTTGTGTTTCCAGTGGCTGAGGAGGCTGAGACAGGAGGATTGCAAGTTCAAAGCCAGCCTCAGCAACTTAATGAGGCCCTAAGCAACTCAGAGAGACCCTTTTTCTAAATAAGATGTTTAAAAAATGGCTGTGGATGTGGCTCAGTGGGTTGAGAGACCCTAGGCTCAATCCCTAGTACCAAATAACAAAATAAAATGATTGCCAATCTGGGATCTTTGTAAAACAAGACTCATGAAATGATAGATGATACCATGAATATTTTTCACAGTAACAATGATAATAAAATCAATGGCAAGAACTTTAGGAAATGTTGGGTGACATTTTGGGTTTGGTTATTAACCGCTGAGAAGACTTGGGCATTGAATGGCAGTGAGGGGTCAGGGGCTGGACAAAATCTACTATTTTTTTTTAATCTGGTAGTGACCTCTTCTGGGGAAAGAGAGCCTGGCACTAGTAGACCCATAGAACATCTGTACTGAGGCAACCCGGGATGGAGCCGAAGGTCCCCAGAGAGAGAAACTCTCAGTATAGATATTTGCCTTGGCAGCCAGGTGGAAACAAAAATGAATGAATTAAAAACTGAAAATTATTTGCCTAGTAGTTCTGCTCAAGATCCCTCTTAGAACTAATGAAACCTCATGTGTCTATCCATGCATAACCTGGTCAAGAACCCACGATCAGTGCATTCCTCCAGTGACCCACCTCCAGCCATGCCCCACCTGCCTATGGTTATCAGTTAGTTCATTCAAACTAGGATGGACTAATTAGGTGACAGCTCTCCCCATCCAATCATTTCCCCTCTCAATATTATGCACCAACAGAGGAGCTTTTGGAAGACACCTCATATCCAAACAGAGAGAATGATTCAGACGAGATTCAGGTGGAAAACATCTGTGCATTCCTAACTGGAAGAGAAGAGACAGACTCTTGCAGATGGACAAAGGGAGGTTAGAGGATGAGTCTGGAAGAGCAAGTGACTTTTACTCAGTGGTCCTTCTGGGGGAAGGAAAGGGGAATACACCTACTGCAGTCTTGTCAATTGGACTGAGAATATTTGAAACCATAACAGATTTTTTTCCACTTTGGTTTGGGTTATTCATTTATGACTTTAAGCTCTTGGAAGGAGGAAGAAGGAAAACCTCCATGAAGTCTTGATGGCTTTGGCAATCCCTGCTTTCCTCTTTCCTGTGTACCTGAAGGACTAATCTAAGCAGGAGGATGGAGCATTTAACTGGACGTGTCTGTACTGGGCAATGCTGTTACTGAGGGCATGAGCCATGGCTTCCACTTAGACCCACAGGCAGCCGGGTGCAGGGGCATGGAAACCCTATTGTTTTGCTCCTCTTGAATGAGATGGGAAGAGCTGGACTCAGAAAGGGGAAAAGACTTGCCCAAGGCCAACTCAGGGACAGGGCTCAACTTGGATCTGAGCCTTCTGATCATCCTTCTCCTTTCTGAGGAGAGCAATGGCTTCTCTCACGCCTCTCTCCAGCCTGCAAAGGAACCCGAAAGGAGTCTGTCACCACCTCAGTGACATGGGGTCCCACACAGAACCATTGGATGGCACTGGGCGTGGTGATCCAGGGAGGCCCAGTGTGAAACTTGAAGCTGGCAAAGTCCTGGGGGATATTTGTAAAGTGTCCACTCAGAGGACTTTTGTCCTACCAGCTCTCAAGAAGCGGCTCTGCAGAGGGACCAGCATTTTGCTTTCTGAACCAAACTCTGCTGTATTCTCTTTTTCTCTAGGGTTTTGGGCTGTGATTGACATACAACCTTGGGCTCAGGACTCTGATGCCCTGAACTAATTCACACCTGACAAATACATCTTAAAGTACTTGTGGATCACACTTCTAATGGGAATGATGATGGTGTTGATAATAGTAAAAAACAAAATAAAACAAAACAAAAAACAGTTTCCATACGAGTGTTTACATTCCACATTCATATCTAAACACCTCAAAGTATGGCTTGGGGTTGGTATTGAAATCCATATTGGATTTAAAAAGGAACTCAAGGTCCACAACTTATGGATGTCTCAGGGCCCCGAGAGACACAGAATTGGGATGGGAACCGAATCTGTACATGGTTATGCATCCTGGTTCTTCTCTGGCTACCATCTAAAGCAGGAGGCAATACCCTTTGGCCATACAAGCCTTGAAAAAATATCTAGCTGGACTTTCCCAGGCTTGAAATGAATGCCACTGGATAAGATCTTTCATGTTAAACATTTGTGGCATTTGTGAGTCAAGATAATCTGAACTACCTAGGAGTGGTGGTGCACGCCTCTAATCCCAGGGGCTAGGGAGGCTGAGGCAGGAGGACTATGAGTTCAAAGCCAGCTTCAGCTACTTAGCAAGGCCTTATGCAACTTGCAAGACTCTGTCTCTACATAAAATATAAAAGGGGGAGGGGTGTGGCTCAGTGGTTGAATGCTCCTGGGTTCAATCCCTGGTACCCACCTCCCACCCCTCAAAAAAAGATAATCTGAACTAACAGCAAAGCTAAGCTGTCATGAAACCTTGGAGCAAATATGTACCAGAGAATCAGCATGGAAAGGCAAAGTATGTCCTTAAAAACCACCCAGTGTCCCTCCTTAAATCCGGCACTTACCAGTGTGCAATCTGAGTCTGTGGCTCCATTTTCCGTCTTTTAAACGGGGATCGTGGTATTACCCAGCTTGTTAGAGATGCAAATTCTGGACCCCACCCCAGACCTACTGGGTCAGAAACTCTTCCCAGGGGTACTGTGAGGTCCACATGGATACGTGCAGCGCCCTTGGGACTCTACCAGCCCACTTGAGCCTGCCAGTACTCGTTCCCTGGGCTCCCATTACTGTCACTTTCCCACTCACCCTTCTGTCCCTGCAAGATTGAGCAGACTGAAGAAGCCGGGAGTATGTCTTAGTCACTGTTGTTCCTAGCATCTGGGGCACAGAAAGTCCCAAACAACAATGGCTGATGGCATGAGTATAAGAGTAAGTAACAAATGTCTCCAGTAGTGTAGCCAATTTAAAAGAATGAGACAAAACATTTTTCATCCCTTGTTTTCTGATCAGAAGAAGAGTCATAATTTCTTCTGACACAGTAAAAAGGCAACTAGATTGGTTATCTTCTTCAAGTTTTGTTCTTCCTGCACTTATATGTTGGCCACTCTATTTTAAACTGCCAAGATAGAGCTACTACTTGTTGGGAAAAAATACTCTGCATGTAATTGTTTGTGTCATCTAGAATGTTCCCTGATTAGGTATTTATACAAGGGAACAGAGACCATGCTTTGTTTCCTGTTATATACCCAGCTCCCAAGAACCATGTCTGCCCCTCAGTAAGAACTCAGTCGATATTTAATGAATGAAGAAATAGTTACTACATATTCTTCAATTTTTTAATAAAGTCTTTTATAAGACAGTTTACATCCAAAGCACCTTTTCCACTTACTCCTATGCTTTTTAAGATTGAGCCTCCAGTCTCAACAGAATTAAAAGGTTTCTGTTTACAGAAATCTATTTACCAGGATTACTAAGCAAATTGGAGAAATGGAGCAAAGCGATGAGAACAATCCCTGGTGCTTTCCTGTGGGATGTTCTGAGTTCTTCCAAGGCAGGATCTGTGACGGATGAAATTGACTTCTTGAGGAAGAGGAGGAGAAACACGCATTAACATCGGCATGGATTTTCTCTCTGAACTTTGTAGCTCCAGTTGACTGGCTCGAGCCACCCTCTGCTAAACATGACCTTTTGGGATGGCCTTCTGTTAGATATGCAGGCCAACAGGATTCCCTGGAAATGTAGATGGACTGAGGCTGGGAATGTTGGTTGCATGGAGTCACCTGGTCTTTCTCAGAAATGAGGGTTCATTGTGCAACAGGAGCCAGTGGTGGCTTGTTCAAGGGACAGGGAGCACTAGCAGGCTTAGGATATCAGCAGTGGTATTTTCATTGCTTGGATTAGTAAAGGGCACAGATATTTAGGTAGCTGCTAAGATTCTCACAAGGAGGAGCTCATGAAATAGGCTGACAGTTCATTTCCCTTTGAAGGGAACATCATTGTCCTCATTGAACAGATGAGGAAACCAAGTTGTGCGGATAGTATTGAACTTACTGAATATTACCCAGCCAGGAACTGGCCGAGTCCACATCCAAATCTTAAGCCTTTGAGGTCACACCCCAAGCTCTTCCGATATAACAAGAATCTAAGTAGTCTCAACTTTGCTCAGTCAACAGCGCAGAGATGGGGAACATTTGACTCACTGTCGTTGTCAAACTAGCAATTTTCTCTGTAGCTTGTTTTCATCTGTGAGAAGCTCCTGGGCTAGAGACACATTCAGTTGTGAAATGTTCTTTCTGGGGATTGGGCATTCAGCCTCCTGAGGGGATGCAGGATGGGTGATGCCAGAGGCCCCAGAACTCACAAAATTCTGACATCACACAAAAACTGAGCACTTAATAAGTGCCTGGTAGAGTCCTGAAGGCTGTGCATGGAGGAGTCCCCCGTCCCTTGCAATGACCTTTGAGACACACCCCATCATTGTCTCCATTTAATGGGGATGAGATTGAGACTCAGAGAGATTGACTTGCCCAGGATTGCACAGCTGAAAGGAAGAGCTGAGCACCCGTTTGAGGCAGGTGGACTGGTGGGCCCTGGCTGTGTGGGTGCTTGTTCAGTAATAGACTTCACCCGTGGCTTTCAAAGCGGTCCTGGAACCAGTAGCAATGGTATCCACTGGCAACTTGTTAGAGATGCAAATTCTGGACCCCACCCCAGACCTACTGGGTCAGAAACTCTGCAGGTGGGGCCAAGCAATCTGGGTGTTTCCTGTGGGTCCTGATGCACACTCAAGTTTGGGAACCTCCAAATGACCTTATTCTGTTGTGCTCTAGGGGAAGGAAGGGCTTCCACTGGGTGAACTCATGGGTGAACTCTGAGTCTTGGGAACATGATTTTCAAGAGGTGCTGTTGTTTGGGGCTTGTGGACTGCAGCTGAGGGAACACAGAGGCAGCAGCTGTGTTCAGAAAGAGGATGTGATGGGAGGAGAAGGCAGGAGGTGGTGACATCACTGATACCTTCTGAGAATATGATGTGTTGGTAGAAGGGATATCCTTTGTCCACTAAAGCTCTCTGGGGCAAAGCAATGTGGCCATGCTCACGTAATGAGCGACAGGTGATGGGTTCCACACCTAGTAGGGTAAGTTAAAGTGCATTCCCCAGAGTGGAGTGAATCGTGATGATTTACGAGAGGTCCTGTACACCATGAGAAGTTCCCCTCTGTAACTGTCACAACTTCTCAGGATAAGGTGACGTAGAAGCAGGGGAAGAAGAAAAGGAGAATAGTTTGATGGTCCCAGGAGAAAGGGAAGGGAAAAGGAGGGCATCAGAGAGGAGTCAGTGTTGCCTTCAAAGTCCTGTCCTAGAGCCCACGGTGACCTCCTCATGTTGCTTGTCATGGTCACATTCACTGGGCTAAGAGTGCTCCTGTATGTTACAAGCCACGCAGTGTAGCACAGGTGACCTTGAGTTTGACTCCCAGCTTAGCCAGTGATCCCTGGTTCCTCATTTTCAAAATGAGGATCAGCAGGGCTCCAACCGCACGGGATTTGAGGGAAGTTTTCCTAGAGGTAACTCAGGACTACTAAAGGCCCCGTAAGCACACATCTTATCCAAAGGCTGAGAGAGGAGGTCACTCCGCCTTGCCCCCAGGGGTTCTCCCATTATGTGGCCCTCATCCCTACCCCCCCCCATCCTCCCTCTGCCCCAGACACCAGGCACCAGGGCCCATTGCACCTTGACACCAGCTGTTGAGAGGGGGCTGGTGTGGGGAGGGAGGAATGTTTCCTAGGATCTCAGCTGGGGATTCCTTCCTGATTGGTTCTGAGCAGATTTATGGCAAAATTGAGTTTTCTGGATCCTCTTACATCCTTTATCTTTTCAAAGGGCCATCGTTTTATGGATCAATGGCGATATGCCAAGCACTGTGTGACACTTTATAAATATTATTCTACATCCAATTGTCCCAATAATCTCTGTAGAATGAGCATAATAATTCCCACTGTATACATGAAGAAAACATAATAATAGATCTCGGAATAAGGATTTAAATCCAATTTCTGAGCTTGTGTCCTCTATCAGAGGATGTCTTAAATGTCTGCATCATCCTGAAAAATGAACACCATGATAAGGAGCCCCTTGGCAAGGCAGGTGGAAGAGAGTCTTGGGGGCGGGGGCAGTTTGCTCTGAGTTATAGCTGGCTTTTGCTTACCCCGCGATGTGCCTCTTGCTCTGCTCTGGCATTAGCCAATAACTCTATTTAGAGCCAGTGGAAGGGGTGGGGGTGGGGAGCAGCCATGATCGACTCTGATAGGAGACAGCACCGGGCATGGAGTGCACTTTATCTATCAATACTCCATTTGCACAGACAAGGCTGTTTGGGAGGAATGTTGGTTAAGCCACTGAAGGGGGAAATAGTTACCCACTAAGTTGCCTCCTGGGGAGGGTAGATCAGGTTAATGCCAGGAGGACAAGGCTAGGCCAGAGCTGAGTCGCTTGAGAGGACAGTGCAGGGCTAAGGCACTGCCAGCCAGCCACCCGCTCTGTTGCACGTGATGGATGACCCAATAGTAAAAGACAGTCTCCCCAAAGGATCACTCCCAGCCCAGCGCACCCTGGTTCCTCAGTGTAGCCGCAACCCTGTAGAAGATGGTGCTCAGCCCTCAGTCCTTCCTGGCCCCTCTGTCCCTGCTCTGACTCTGCACGTGGTGCCCTTGGCTCCATCCTGATCTCCAGCTCTGGCTTATCTGCTGCCACATAAGAGCCTCTGCAGCCTGGACCCGAGCAGAGGTGTGTGCACGGGCAGCGGCAGGACAAGGGATGGGTCCAGTCTTCACTATCATTTACAAGAGGAGGTTGAACTGTGTAATCTGTGACCCTGGCTCTTTCTCTGTGACTTGACCAAGGTGCTTGCAGTTATCTATCAAATCATAAGAAAAGCTAAGATTTTTGAGCATTTCACTAGAGTCCAAGCACTATTCTCAGTGATTTATGTGTTTCTCAAATCATTCTCACCATGATCCAGTGGTATGATTACCATTATGATCCGCATTTTGTACAGGAGAAAATGAAGGCAGAGGGAGGTTAAGTAACTTGTCCCATGGTCACCCAGCTGGAGCAGGGTTCAAATGCAGATATTCTCGTGCCAGGATTTCTCCTCCTGTCCAGCACATCCTGTGGTCTTTCCAGAGGAGGCCAAACGGCACTGGCAAGGGTGGCCTGAGCTCAGGTCTCTAAAATATTTTTGGAAGTTAAAACTGTGTGAATGTGGGGCTGGGGATGTGGCTCAAGCGATAGCGCGCTCGCCTGGCATGCGTGCGGCCCGGGTTCGATCCTCAGCACCACATACAAACAAAGATGTTGTGTTCTCCGAAAAACTAAAAAATAAATAAAAAATTTCTCTCTCTCTCTCTCTTTAAAAAAAAAACAACCTTGTGAATGTTCACATTGTCTTAACATTGTTCTTAGAAAGGAGCGTGAAGCTTTTCAAAAGGATTTTGGGGGCAGGAAATGGGGAACAGTTTTAGGGGGCGCTGTTGGGGGAGAGCCTTGGTGAGGCCTGGGGAAAACCACGCTGGAGGTGGCGATCTTGCCAACACTCCCCACCCCCACATTCTGCTACCAGCAGAAAATGAAAATGCCCATCTAGAAAAGCCTCGGAAGGGAACAGAAACACCCCAGGTGGTGCATGCAGATGGAAGGATGACAGAGCCCGGATGGGGCTTCCCCTTCCACCAGAGGGCAGAGGGAAGTTTGAGCAAACACACTCATGTTGGGTCTAGTGTTTCTCATCATTAAATAGAGATTTTTCTCTGATATCATCCTCCCCCACTCTACTATCCCAATCTACACTCATGTATCTCCCTGATCCGTGCTTCCCAGATATCTGTCCTGGGGGAAAAAACCAACTCCTTTAAGAGCTCATACCAGACGCATTGTGTTTTATATTTTCATAATTTGGTGTGTAAAAAAAACCATTAAGGAGTGTACCTGTCAGTTTTGCTGCATAACAAAGAATCCTCAGATCTTGGTGGATTATAGTGACTAACACTTATTTTCCATTCTTGTCACATGATGCCCTTGGGTTAGCTGTAGTTCTGCACTGGGCAGTGCATGGAAAGTGAGTCAATTCTACAAGTGCATTTGAAAAGGCAGCCTCTGCAATGTGCTATTCTCATGGGAGCAGGCAGGAGTGCAAGAGCCTGACCTCAGTGCTGCAGTCACCTTCAACTTCTGTGGGTCGCAGCTCACAGTCCACTGGCCAAAGCCTTTCACTTGGCCAAGCCTGACAACAGGTTGTGAAAACCAAGAGGCATTTCAGGGAGATGTGGCAAGAGTGGGAGTGCGTGGTCCTCTCAGGAGGACTGAAGTTCAGTGCAAACTCTCCTAAGGGGTTGGCAATCATTCTCATCCCAGGGCCCCTCTTCTGCTGTTTTAATTCAATATACCAGAGGTTGTAATAACAGTAGTATTCGTGATGGTGATGAGGACGATGACACAAAAACAATAGCTGACATTGTCTGCTTCTTATGATCCAGACACTATGTTCAGACCTACAAATGATGTTGTGTAAGACATAATGACAATTTTGACATCTGTGAGATAGGAACGGTTAGACCCTCTATTTAATAAGTGAGGAGATAGAAGCTCAGAGAAGTTCAAACACTTCCCCAGGCCACACAGCTGGTAAATGACGGATCAGGGATATGGATCCATGGTGTGTGATCCCTGACCCCTTTGTCATTTTCAGTTCCTCAAATATGTCACCCCTACCTCAGGCCCTTTTCCTTTCCCTCTCTGGATCCTAAGTGACACTTCCTCCCATCCATTCACTTCATTTTTGAAATTTCAGCAGCAATGTCACTTCCTCGGAGAGGGTTCCTGACCTTGGCCTCTGACTAACTCACGTTGTGTGTTTCTCAGCCTTGCTTCGTCTCTGCTATGGGGACTTGCTTAATGGAGGGACCAACCTCCTGTCCTTCGCCTGTCCTCATAACACCTCGGGCTGCCTTGGGCTTTCCCATGAATGAGAAGCCATGGGGACAGCTGGCAGAGATCCCTGTGCCCCCCTGCTGGAGCTGGCCTATCCATCTAGACCCTTGGACTGTGCCTCTCAATAAAGGCTAAGCCAGTCAGCTTGACGGCAGGCCCCATCGTCTTGAGAGCCCAGCCTGAGGGCCACCCAGAGCTGGCTCTGCTTTTTCTCTCCTCCTAGTGCCCAAAGCTCTTCTCTCATACTTTTACTCCAACTGGCAATCTATGAAGTTACTGATCACAGTGTGTTTTCATGTGTGTGATTATCGGTCTAACAGTAGCCTCTCTCTATTTGCTGGAATTCCAGGAGGACAAAGATTGCCCAGCACTATTTACAGTGTCCCATGTTTTTAGCTCACGCCCAGCACACAGTAGGCCCTCGAATCTTGTTCATAAGCATGTGTACAAGACTAAGTCGTAATCCTCACTTGGTTTGTCCTGCTTTGTCATGTTATTAAAGGTCTCTAAGTTTCACTTTGCTTCCTTTTTAGAAAAATGGAATTGAGAACCTACTTCAGATGTCCTGAGACACAAATTGAGGTAAACGCTGATGTTCAATAACTGTTGATATTATACGAGACCAGTGGCCAGCATTCTTCACCTGTAAAGACCAAACAAGAGATATGTTATACTTGGTAGGCCAGATCATCTGTCACTAAAATTCAGCCCTGGCATTGAAGTGTGAAAGAGCCATCGATAAAATATAAACAAGTGGTTGCAGCTGTGTAACAAAAAAAACTTTATTTATATAAACGGATGGATTTAGCTTGGGAGGAAGTCCACTGACCTCTGTCCTCTATGATGTGAGCAGTGTGGGTCTAAAAGGTGCTGATCCTCATTAGCAGATGGCAAATGTTCTTGAGCTTCCTGGCTATCAAGAATTCATTTCAGGGTCTGGGGTTGTAGCTTAGTGGTAGAATGCTGGCCTTGCATGTGGGAGGCACCATGTTCGATCCTCAGCACCACATAAAAATAAAATAAAGGTATCGTGTCCATCTACAACTAATATATATATATAATATATATATATATATATATTTTTTTTAAGAGAATTCATTTCTTCCCACTGTTGAGGATGAGCAATATTTTCCTGGCAGTGACAAGGTGCTTGCAGGGAAGTCTGTTCTCAGGGTTTGTGTTTGTTGACAATACTTAGCTTACAAGTATGAGTGGTGAGAGCCCGCCCACATATTTCCCCTTAAATTCCTTGTTTCCTAGTAACTGAACACCTTCTCTCCACCTCCAGAGCTGGTCTGTGGTGAGAAAACTCAGAACTTGAGAGCCTGGAGCGTAGCTTTTTTTCTACATGGAACCTTAGTAATCTATCTATCTGGAATAAGTCATTTCCTGCAAAGGTAGTAAAAAGATGGCCCAGTTTTTTTTTTTAATTAATTTGGTGGGGTCTTAGGAGTAGAAGAAATCATACATGTACAGGTATCGCTGTGGGAGAGGCCTGAGGCACCCAGGGAGACAGTCCCTGCAGAACCCCATGGAATGGGGTAGCTATGGCTCCTCCTGGGAAAATGAGAGTGTCACTATAGAAGAAGGAGTAAGGACACTGGGGATCTAAAGAATGCATCTGGATTGAGCAAATATGAGTTGTCTGCCTAACCTCTCGTGCAGATGAAAAGGGATAATGTGAAAAGAACCTTGCCCAATGCCTGGCACAAAATACACTTTAAATAAACGGGTGCTATATGTTTTCACCTTTCTTCACTATAGTTATTAGTGAAACCTGACACTTCTGAAATCCTAACAGGGTTGAGCCTGTCAGAGCTGATCACATGCATGCTGGACTCTGATGCATGCCTTTAAGGACCTCACAAGGACCTTCAAGGACCTTTCAGCAATGTTTCTCCTCAGGGGTCAAAATGGCTGCCTCAGTTCCAAGCATCCTTGCTGTATTCTCAAGGTTCACCCCTGTTTTGTTCACCAGATCATCATGTAATTGGATGGGCTAAAGTACACCATCTATATTTATTGGGTGTCTTACTCAATTTTCTGTTGCTATATCTGGATATCACAGATTAGATTATTTATAAAGAATAAAGGTTTATTCATTCCGCGGTTCTGTAGACTGGGAGGTCAAAGTCGAAGGGCTGTATTTGGTGAGGGCCTTCTTGCTGATGCAGACTGAAGATTCCCGAAGTAGGACCGGGAATCATATGGTGAATGGGATGCATCCCTGAGACAGAGCCAAACTGTCTTTTTGTTTGTTTATTTGTTCGTTTGGTTTTGATATGAGGTCTGGCCCTTTTGCCCCGGCTGATCTCCAACTCCTGGGATCAAGCAATCCTTCCACCTCAGCCTCCTTAGTGCTGGGACGGCACCATGCCTAGCTCCAGGAGCTTTTAAAACAGACACGCTCTCAAGATAATACATTAGCTCACTAATCAGGGATCTATTAATGGGCTAATTCATTCAGAGTCCTCACCACTTCACGACCTCTTCAAGGTCCCACCTTGTCCTCCTCTTAATCTCTTAAAAGGGGGATTAAATGTCAACATGAGTCTTGAGGGGGACATTCCAACCATAGCACTGGGGATGAATAAGTGAAGGAATGAATGAATAGCAGGCTGCTCTTCCTCTTGGATTTCCCCCATGTATTCTTTTGGTTTCCTCTTTTCTGAGCTGGGTGTGGGTGGTCATGGGGATATTCTTCCTGTCTGAAGATGACTCTTCCTAAGTTTGGTAACAGGGTAAGGGATACATATGGTCTATAGCACTGTCCCATTGGGCCTTGATGGGGGCTGGTCAACATGTTTGAGGCGTGGGCAGCACACGTGGACATGACTTAGCCCTTTCCAGCAAGACTGGAAGTCAAGAAGAGCTCGTTCCCTTTGATGCTGTCTCTGGGCAGTTTCCTGTGGCCTTTCCTTCCCCCCCTATTAGAGGGTCAACACAGTAACAGGGATCCTCAGAAACTCAGCAAAAGAAACCGTTTGAAATGCTCCTAGTACCTCGGAAGCACTTGTTATCAAATGTTTCATGAGATGATTACAAACTTCTTCTACCCAGCTCATAGCTCAAGAGATCTGAATGCCTTTTCTAGGTATCACTTTGCTGGTGAAGTTTCAATGAAATAGTGGAAAATATTTCTTTCAATAACTGAATTCATAATTTCATTATGTATCTGAAATGGAGAATTTGTGTTCATATCAAGAATATAAAGGAGACAGAAGGACAGAGGGGACCTGATCTAATGGCATCTACCTCTATTACTCATTAGTATGGCACCTGGGCACATTGGTAATGTTGCCAAGCCTCCTTTCTGTCTGCAGTGCGGAACAATAATGGCGGGTGGGTGGTTCTGATGGTTTCTGGCATGACCGAGGGCTCAGCGAATGATAACCACAGTGGTTTTTGTCAACATTTGGTGTTCTTCAGTTAATTATTACAATGAACATGTTTTACAGAAACAGCTGCAGTCATCACCTTTGAAAAGCAGGCTATCAGATACAGTTAGCCATGGGCTGCAGGAACCTTCTGTGTTATATTCTTGGCAGGGTGCTGGTCACCAGGACTATGCTAAGCACCCAATGGTACCTCAAGTTGTTAAATGATTTTTCAAAGTCAACTAAGGGTGGTTTGGAAACACTGGTAGAATTGACATCTCTTTACACAAATCAGTTTGTTTGTTTGGGGGGTTAAATTGACCAATGATATCATGCAAAATGGTCACTTTGGGTTTCGGGCATTGATTCCATCATGCAGTTGGGTGTTGTGTAAGCATGTTGTGAAGCATGGAGTTGTGTAATGTGGCAGTCTGCAGAGTTGGGAGGCCCAGGAGCTGGACCGTGTTGGCCTTACCACTCCTGTTTGCAAACACCCAGCTCTTCCGCAAGTCCTCTCGCTATTCTGGGATCCCACTCCCTGATCTCTGGGGTGAACAAACACCCGCATCCTTCAGCTGGTTTTGCAGACTACAAGATGTGATAATTTTTCTGTAGCAATTATTGTTAGCCTGGTGTGGTAGGTGAGATTTTTCAAAGGCTGAAACTTCCTTGCTTAAGAACGATGAAGATGACTGTTCTACCATCAGTTCCTTCTACCTCCCCAAATAAAATGAGATATAAGAGGGGGTGTTAAAAACAGCTCTACCTTAATCACCAGGAAGTCTGAATAGACTAATGTGAAAGTTTGGTTCCTCTGAGAAGCACCTGATTAGATGTGCATGGGACTTACTGGAGGAAGCGCTTATGAAGAATAAGAGGGAGGGAACAGGAAGAGTCAGGGAGCCTCAGACCCAATGCCATCTCACACCTGTGAGAGGAGGAAGAAGGAAGGAGGTTGTGCAGACAGAGGCTCAGAGTGTTTTGCATCTCTGCATCTGGTATCTGGCTAAGCCGGTGGGAGTCCTTGAGCCGAGACTGCCCTTCAAGGAGGGACTGTGCCTGCAGGTCCTGGGGCAGAAACCTCGCTTGGTCCCTTGGCTGGGAGCACTGCAGGGCTCTGGCAGCCAGCTGGGACACAGTCCACTCCTGACCTAGCAGGAGATGTGAGCAGTATATTTTCAGGGCCACCCACTAAGCTGGAAGAGATTTTCTATTTGAAAAAAAAAAAAAGCAAAACAGAACATTTGTGATAGTATAGATTTTACACCCCAAATCAACGTCCCCTCCCTTCCTAGGACTCTCACTTCCTCCTCTGTTTCAGCCAAGCCAATATGTTGAAAGCCCCACCCAGGTCCATAGAGTTCCTCGTTTGACACTGTAACAAAATCAGTATGTGAATAAGCTGTGTGGCCTTCTTTGTTTTACCTTCTCAGTGGGTTATGATGTTCTCTCCTTTGGGTGGAAAAAGTCACCCAGGTCAGTTTGCTCTCTGCCTTGAAGTCTGACTACCATGAATCTAGTTACCCAAAAGATTTGGGCAAAAGAAGAACATCCAAAAAGATATATAATGAAGGGAGAAATGCTGAGGGAGTAATTTTGGAGGACGAGAAGGTTTCATAGGGTTTATAGAACAGACACACTCTTGGGATTTGTCTTTAGCACAGGGCAAAACTTGCATGTTCACCGAGGGCCTGTGCTGGGATTGAGCATTTTGGAGTCACTAAATACAGCTGATCCCAAGATGTTTGAAGAGTGGCTGGGTCCCTGAAACTGAACATCAATTGCTCTTCCTCTGAAAGATTAGGCTGTGTTGCTGAGGAATGGGACCCAGGTGCCAGGTGCTCACTAGCCCTCTGTCTCTCCCCGCTGAGATAAAAGACAGGGAAATTGATGGAATTTCCCAATCATGTTTCAGGTGAGAAGTAGCCAGTAGCAAGTGGGCAGAGGTGATGGCAGTTCCAGACCCGCCCCATCCCTGCCAGGAGACTCTCACGCTCTTGCTCATCCCTTGCCTGCCAGCTGCATACAAAGCATCCAGTGGAGTCGGCAGAGACACTGAATGGCAACCAGGGTCCCCAAGTGGCTTCTGGCTCATTTTGGGCTGGAAATTGGAAAAGAAGCATTTATTGGGTGAAACTAACTGAGTTTCTAAGTAAATCATGGCAGTTGTCTTATCCAGATAAAACAGGAGAGAAGAATCGGGAAGCTTTCAAAGAAAGTGGGAAAGGAGATCTGGGTGGAAGGTCAATGCCATTCACCTTGGCAATCAGTTCTTCAGTGACGTTTTAGATCGAGCACGGTGCTGGGTGCTGAGAATACTGAGAGGAGTGAGATGTTGGCCACCCTTTGGGCTCAGAGTGAGTGCAAGAGGTGCATAGACATAGACTTACGTGTCACTTATGTACAGCCTACAGAGGGGTGGAGAGGCAGGGTGATCAACTCTCTCTGGGGATGCAGTGCAAGGCATCCAAGAGCTTTATGCAGAGGTGACGCCTGACCTGGGCTTTGAAGAACGCAGGAGGTTAATGAGGCATTAGGGACTCAAGCACCTGTGCAGGAAGCATTCCCAGGAGAAAGAAAAGAACAGCAATGGGACTGATGGCAGTTTAGAATCCCTGTCTGCAATCCTGAACTCCACTAAGCTCTGAAAAGCAAAAATTTGCAACTCATTTGGGTAAACCCTGACCCCACAATCATAGGCAACTGCCACACACTGACCAAGGGGAAGTTATCTGTTCTTTATTTATTCCACTGAGTGTGGATGTTCACAGGCACCATGGCAGAAATAGCAAGGTGTTGGATATTTGATAGGTGTTTGACTCGAGGTGCCCTCTAGTCCCTGCTGGGGGACTTTCAAAATTCCAGTGAAAGCACCATCTTACCTTTCTAGAATCTAAAAAATGGTGCGTCAGAAGACACGTCAGGATGCCAGTTCGTAGAACTGTATTAACCAGTTATTTTCCAGAGTGTTTGCAATCTGTGAAGTGCTGGGGTTCAGGTTGGATGGACTGCTTCTTCTGACCGAGCAGCCTGGATGTGGGTGCCGGTTTTCCAGTTCAAGAGCTTCACCTCACCTCACCCCAGCCACCCTGCTCAGCCACGCTGGCACACTTAGCATCACGAATCAGCCTGCATGACGGTTCGGGGCCTTTGCACTTGATCTTCCTCTGTCCTCAAAGACTCCAGAATAGAATTTCAGTCCTGGGCATCTCGGTCAAGCACTCTGCGCTTCACAGGGAAGAGCTGCCGGCTGCTGAGCACCTGCTCCGAGGCCTCCCCTCCTCCGATTCCTCCCCAGGGACCAGCTCTCATTACAGATTGTTTTTAGAACAAAGTGGGTTCTATGGAAAAGCAGAGTATCCAAAACAGAAGGAAAGGGGAACCAAGATGAGGGGAATTATCTTCTTCAATGAGCACTAGCAGTTTACTTGGGCCCTGCCCTGGGCCAGGACAGAAAGGATCCAAAATTTACCTAAAGCTATATGAACATGAAGGTTTGAACTGAGAGAGAGGGGGGGGGGCACAGTGGGAGGGAGGAAAGGAGGGGAGGGAGGAAGATGCCCGGGTATTTAAGGACTGTGACGTACTCCACTCGATGGAGTTGGCAGGCTTTGTACCCTTCTCTGGCTTTCTGGGGAAGAATGAATGCTTCAAATAAAAATAACTGTGGGAGTGAAATGTGTGGCAGGAGTGCCTGGGAACAGCCAGCACTTACATTGAAGGTGCACCCCTCTTACATTGGGCCTTGCTTTGGTTTTTCAAGAGCTTCTAAGTACAGTTGGGTCACCTGTATCTCACAGATTTTTTAATTATTATTATTAATAGTGTATCAAAAAAGGTGTTTGGGTGCCATACAAAGTGTCAGGTCCTTCCTGTACCCCAGGTGAATCAGGAGAAGCTGTGCTGTCAATCACAATGTCTCCCCACCCCCTCCCAGGCAGGTGCATAAAGCCCCAGGGTCTTCTTGGAACACAACTTTGATTCTGCTGAACATCCTTAGGTGTCTCCCTGCATTGGCACGGAAGTTTCTCTACCATCTGAGGCTTTTCCTGCCTTTTTAGTTGCTTCCTCCCTGTTCTGCCGTGGACCCTGCATTCAAATCACTAAGTTTCAGGAAGTCAAGGGCTTCCAGTGCCTGGTGCTGTTCCCTTGGGATTGAAACTTTCCACCCATGAACCTGACAACTTTGAGTACAAATCAGAGATAACAAAGGATACAATTCAAGAAAACTCTATAGCAACTGGGCCTTTCAATGATCTCTCCCTGCCAAACACCGGATTCATTCATTATTTTGAAGAATGAAAAATGTGACCGTGGAAGTACCTGTCAATGCAACCATCTCAAATGTACTAAGCATCCTGCTTTACTAGTGCTGGGAATACAGCAATGAGTTTTTCTCGGTGAACTTGCAGCTAACAGGGAAGATAAGACCAGCCCACAGACTTGTAAAGCACAGGCAGGAAGAAATAAGAAAGAAATGTACAAATACAGGGTTCCATAGAAAGCTCAGAAGAGGGGAAGCTTCATTAAACTAAAGCAACCAAAAAGGCACCTGGGGACATTGGCTAGTGACACTATGGATCTTTTTTTTCTTAGTGAGTCCAGACTGTTCTTAGTGTAATGGGAGGTCATTGAAGAGTTTTGAGCAGAGGGATAATGTGATCAGTTTGCTTCTCAAGGAGATTGCCCTAACAGCAGTGTAGGCTGGAGAAGGGAGGGAGAGGCTGGCCCTCTGGAGATGAGGTAGGAGGCATGCGGCAGGACATTCAAGAGACAGGACAGGGCTGGGGGGAGCTCGATGGTGGAGAGCTTGCTTGTGATGCACGAGGCTCTGGGTTGGACCCCAGCATCTCAAAAAGTCACAGGACGGGGGACAAAGAGAGGAACTGGGAAGAGATTAAAGACAGAATCACCAAGAGTTAGTGACCAACAGCTCAGATATGGGATAGTAGGAGGGAAGGATTTGATACGATGACCAAGGTTTGGGATTGGGCCACTGAAGAGATGCTATTCACAAGGACAGGGAACAGGGGATGAGGCAGAGTTTTAGGGGAAGTTCATAAATTGGATTTTGGGCAAAGTGTTTATGGGGCAGCTATATAAGGCTCAGGGCTAGAAAGAGAGAGAGATCTAGAAGTTACCAAAATACGGGTAAATGATAGATCAGGCTCTAGAAGTCAACACTTAAAAGAGAACAAGAGAAAGGAGCCAAAGAAAGAACCCTGAGGAAAACCACAATTTAAGGAGGGTTTGTGAAGAAGACTCAGAATTACCAGTGGGGAGACGTACAGGGAACACAAGGTTGCCATTCTACACACAGAAGACCCAGGGCAAGCTACCGTTCTTTTAAAAGCATCATTTGAAATCAGTTCCTTTGCCGGGTGCAATGGTGCATGCCTATAATCCCAGCGATTTGGGAGGCTGAGGCAGGAGGATAGCGAGTTCAAAGCCAGCCTCAGCAAAAGTAAGGCACTAAGCAACTCAGTGAGACCCTGTCTCTAAATAAAATACATAGGGCAGGGGATGTGGCTCAGAGGTTGAGTGCCCATGAGTTCAATCCCCGGTACCCCCTGCCAAAAAAAGAAAAAAAAATCGCCTCCCTTAATACACGAGAAATATATAAGACAAAAGGAAAGTCCGATTAAGTTCTAAGTCCCAGAGTTGGTAGTTTAGGAGGAATCAAAGAACAAATCTTTCCTCAGTCTCCCTGGGAAAGAAGGGGTGAGAGGAAACAATATCACCAGGCCCTGGGTAAATCCAGTGTAGGGCCCACACAGGGCCTAGCATTTATCTCTTGAGAAAAGTTGAGCACACAGAGATGGTTTAGGAAGTTAGGGTGGGAGAGTTCTGGTGCCAGGGTTCAGTCTGTGCAAAGTCAAACTGTGGAAGAAGACTGGGTGCTCAGATAGAACAGACAGGGTGGCAGGAACAAGGAGAAACTGCCAAAAATCAAAGATGGACGGGTGGGTCAGGGAGAGATGGTGGAGGAATCACAGGTATTAGCAGGTGAGTAACCAGTAGATACCCAAATGCCAAGCCAGCTGCAGCTTCTAAAATCTCTCCTGACTCAAGTTTGAAAAAGGGTTGTGGCCAGTGGTGCCCAGAACTTGGCCAGGGTGCTGGTGGTGTGCCCTAGGCCATCAGCAAGGTGACCAGTGTCCTAGCCTTGACTTATAGCACTGTTGTCCACTAGGGCCTGTACTGACTTTATTAGCAACAGGCCCTTATAATGGAGTTAGGAATCACCTGCTGGTGATTATAAAGGCAGGAGGATTGCAAGTTCGCGAAGCCAGCCTCAGCAAAAAGCGAAGCACTAAGAAACTCAGTGAGACCCTGTCTCTAAATAAAAAACAAAAAAAGGGTTGGGGATGTGGCTCCGTGGTTGAGTGCCCCTGAGTTCAATCCCTAGTACCAAAAGAAGAGAGAAAAAAAAAAGAGTCATGTCATGTTAAAATAGGAGTAGTGGGTTGAAGATGAAACATAAGTGGCCCTTCTTCTTGAGTACCATTGTCTGATGTGATGGACACATGAAGTTCTCAATGCCATACATTAAGAGAGTAGGCGGAAGTGGGTACTGGATGCCCTGGATCCCAAAGGGGTGCCTGGCCCAGCTTGGGCTCAGAGTGTTGGGAAGGGCCAGAGGTCATCTGAAGGGGCTGCTACATCAGTGCAATTTGCTTCTTTTCTCCTTTAGTCCAGTTTTGAACTCACAACATCTCAAAGCTACCTCTTCCTGAGGTCACTGCACCTGTTGAACTTAATCATCATTGGCTTCATTTTCTGATCCCCCTCCAGTTTTCTAAGGACAGACCATCTCTATGCTGCTCACCACGTATCCCACCATGTAACATGCCTGACAACCGACAGGCATCCTTCTAAACATGAGGAGCGTGTTATGGAAGAAAATATTAATACATGGATTTTCACCGTCTCCCTCCAAGTGCTACAGGGAATTCTCTTGCAGTCTTTTAATGACTGTCGACTGCTTTTCCACCTCTGAGCCAGCTCAGAACAAAAGCAGGAAAAGCAAAACAGAATGTTGGGACCACATCAGCTGATTCTGTGCTTCATTTCCACAGACAGAAAACTGAATATCAGAGAAGTTACCTTGTACCTGGTACAAGGTTACCCAGGTAATTAGTAGCAAAGCCAGTCTAAAACCAGGCATCCTGATTTCCAGTCTTCAGTGGCTTCCTGAGAGCCACGGGTATTCTTCTATCAGTCACAGGTAAGTGTGGGGAGCACAAAGGATCCTGAAAGGGACTTATTTCTTTTTCCAGCAAACAGAGTGCGTCTGAATTCTAAAGGAACCTCATCTTGCAAGTGAGGCTTTGTTTAACAGAATATTTTATGTGATAGGATTATGTTCTACAAAACCCCCAAATTCTAAAGGACGCTTTCTTCGGTTATGTGTAATTGCTTCTGGCGGGTGCCTGTTCCTCTCTAAAAAAGAAAAAGATCCCCTTTCCCTCTTTCATCTGGTATCTCAGCGAGGCCCCAGAGGGAAATGTTGGGAACAAATGCATGTTTGAACTGAAATATCCCCTTGAAAAGTGAAGCTTGAAATCCTTTAGGGAATCCCAGTGTTCTTTCGGAATTGATTTTGACACGACAGAAACTACATTCTAACTAACTTTTATGCCAAAATATACTGTGACTAGTGACTGGGTAGTTAAAAATGTGTTTTACAAAATAAGTTTTCATATCGAGAGAGAGAGAGAAAAAAAAACAAAAAAACAAAACAATGGTTTATTTCCTGTGACCTGGGAATTATTCTTAAGATATGTTTTTCAAAGTGGCCATAGGAAAAAATTGTGAGTAAAAATTTTGTGGGAAGATATAAAATATGTCAAAGTGGAAAACACCAGACAACCACGGAGCTCTAGGGCAAAGCAAAATGCAGACATTTTTTGTTATATTTCTAAGAATAAAAATTCATGATTTCTAACATTTATTAACCACCCTCTTTGTGTTAGGCCTGTTGTAAGTTATAGGAATCAATACCCCCAACCCACACAACAGCCCCTGTCGCCCAGGGAGGGCTGTACACACACATCCTTACTTTGAGAGTGAAGTGGGTTCAGAAAGCTAATGCAGCATGCTGAGGGTCACATCCTAGGAGGTGGTGGTATTCATGCCTTCACGTTCTCGCACGGGTGGCCAGGCACCAGACCCAGGGTGGTGGTGTTGTTGCTATTGTTTTAAGATACAATTTTAAATACCAAGTGCCTCTAGGTATACCCCTTGACCTTCACACCATCTCCACATGAACTAACAGACACACACACAGATGTACCAACAAGGTGCCCCTCAAGCCTTGCCTCTAGGAGCGGTGAGAGGAGACCCTCTGCGTGCCAAACACGAAGAGATGCACTCAGGGCCAAGTTTAAACAAGGAAAGAGGAAAGTAGGTCACAGAGGGGAAAGTTAAAATCATGGATAATCCCTCCATTCAGCGATGATCACAATGAAAGTGTGTGTTATCTTGACAACTATTTTCAAATTTTTGTTTCTGATGCAAACTTTGGAGCATACTGGGATGTTGCTTTAGGACCTTTCATGTGGAGCTAATTGGCCTTGTTTTTGATTCATTAGTTTTTATTCTTTTACTCATTTCCATGACTACAGGGGTCTCCAGCCATAGCATCCTGAATGCACCCTAACTCACCAATGGCTTTGGGGTATTCACACGACTTAGTTAACAAACCCCTTGTTGTTGAATCCATTCTCTTTTAAGCATTATTTAATGCTGTCTCAGCTGGTGGTGACCCACCATTCACAGGAAGCAGCCCTGACTGCTAGAGTTGAGGCTCTTCTGTCATCGGTCTTTACCAGCTATCCCAACGTTCTCTCTCTTGCTTCATTTGCCCTGAATTATAGCCAAATTGCATCATTTGTTCTAGAGGTTAAATGAACATCATAAGATACCTGTACAACTTCTCTTATTGTATGTATTATTTATATGCTGATCTAGCATTACTCTACCAGACTTACAGCCTGCGAGCAGAAATTCTGTTTGAATCAGCTTCATGATCCCACACAGCAGAATTGTGTCTTGTACTTAATAGATACTGAATAAATGAAGGTGATATACAGAGAAAAATTATAAATGATTCAAATATTTAAAGATGGGGCAAGTGAAATGAACTGTAATACCTCAGTTCAAAATAATTTCGGACCATATTTAAAGAAAGACAAAAAGAAAATTCTCTAAATAATGTTAGATAGCAAGAAACAGAGTATACAATGAAATGTATGCTAGAATTTTAGCTACTTTAAAAATGTAGGGCTGGGAGAACAAAAAACTAGAAGGGTGCTTTGGAGACGTGTGGGGCCAAGCCAATGTTTTGTTTGTACGGATCTATAGGTAAAATTTTTTTTCTTACTGTAAGATTTTTAAGAAAAGGTGTAAATGAATGAGTCACATCTATCATCATATTTCCAATTTTGAGGTGATTTTACTGGATAATGATGTGTAAAGCACACGTTTTCCTTTAAATAACATGCTTCCAATATTTTTGGTATTATCAGGAATAGTAATACTGGTTCTAGAAACCACACCATGGTTCTCAGAGCTGTCCAATGAAGTCAGTACGACTGTAGCTTCTGTTTTAGCACCTTGGGGTATAGAGATATTCAGTGGCTTGTTCAAGGCCACACAGCTGGGGAGCGACAGAGCTGGGACTTGGACAAGTGTGTTAGGCTCCAATGCTCTGATGGTTGAGTACCATGGAGTAATATGTATACTAAGATATATTAATATATATGTACTCAGATACACTAAGTTTGGGTGAGACCCAAAGAAAACATCAGCTGATTAATTTTAAAAATTTAGGTCCTATCTTCAGGAGACTTAAGGTTTTGTTTCCAAATCAACACCTAAGTCTATGCAATACCACTGGGGGAAGTGGATGGTAATCCGTGGTGGCCTCCTCTTCTGCCTTTAGCAGCCCAGTGAACTTCTTGTCCTTTAATCCTCAGAAGTATTTTCCTCCTTGGAGGGATACGCCATACCCCTTTTGCTCATGTCAGCAGCCACACCCTGGTTCCTAGAGTTTCTTCAGTTCTACCTTTCCCTGTGATACTTAGCATGGTGCCACGTGTTCCTGGGAGTGAAGCTTCCCCGGGGTAGGAAATGACCTCCCAATCTTCACATGTTGGTGCCCCTCTGTCAAAATGGCCAGCACATATGCATTCACATTTTTCTTCAATGAGAGCTTGTGTTACTCTAGCACCACAAACATTCTTCAGAAAACCTCCAAACCCCAAAATAGGGCACTGCAATTTACTGCTGCTAAAGAAATGTGTAAATATGATGTCTGTGCTTAGCCAACTGTTCCTGCAGAAGGTCTCCTTTCTTAAAATCAGGCGAGCTTCAGCTTGTCACATTTCTAAAACCCTGAGTGTCACAATTTCATTGTGTGGTGTTTGGTTTCATGACAGCAGGGACACAGTGCTCACTAATGTCTTCTTTATCTGGCTCTTATCTTCTGTCTCCGGGAGCCACTATAAAGTAGAATATAACACCTTCTTCAAGTTGGATGAGTCTTGAGACTTCTCTGGAATAATGATTCCCAGTTAGTTTTCTTACAATTCAGGGAGTATGATCCCTTGCCTGGATCTCTCTCTCTCTCTCTCTCTCTCTCTGTCTCTCTGCCCCCTCAACCTCTCCTCTTTTCCTTATTTCTCCTTCTCTTCTTCCTGCCCTGGAGGGACAGAGTTCTTCATCTTTTCTTCTCTGCATGAATTATCTCCATTCCATCCTGAAGATCATCTTTTACTGCTTGTCGATTACCCCACATTGGCTTTGATTCTTGAGTCTCCCTGCTTCAAACTTAATATTCATGATTTTTCAGTGTATGGAAAACTCAGTCTCTGTGTCTTTATTTAAGATTTTCAGGAAACAAAATCTGGTCCACTTGTGTCAGATCTCTCTACCTGTGGTCTCTAAGTAGAGTCCCACTTCAGAGGGCCATTGGAACATGGCACATGATAATCTCATAGGATGCCTAGAACATTTTATAACTCCTCCTCCCTGCTCTCAAGTCTAATTAACATCCTAAATATTTCTCACATCTGTTCTATTTTCCCTCTGCTGTTTTGGCCCACATGTGTACTTGCTCAGGTTACTGTGGTAGTCTCTGATTCCATCTCCTGGCTTCTGGTATCTCCCCCCAGACTAATCGAAGCTCTGTCGTGCTGCTTTTGAAAACATAAAGTGATCATGGCTTTAATTAAGAACTTTATTTGATTGTGAAATAAAGTTCAAAGTCTGTAGGAGGATGCCGTGTGAATTCTTTTAGAACCAGACCTTCCCCACCACCCCTGTCCCTTTCCTCACTATTTTTCCCTTCTGGTTTAAGTGCCTTGGATGACTTGCAGCTCGTAAGTCCACACTTCAGCTCCTGTCCACCCTGAGAGCTTCTGCAGCTCTTGGAACCACAGTACCAATGCTTCTTAACTTACGATGGGTTACATTCTGATAAACTTGTCTTAAGCTGAAAATACTGTAAATGGAAAATGCATCTGAGACACTTAACTTCCTGGGCCTCCTAGCTGAGCTGGGCCTACCGGAAATGCTCAGCACCCTGAGGCAACATCCCATAGCCAAGTCCATTTTATAATAGAGCGCTCAATATCTCCTGCTACTCATTGAAGGCCATATACTGTAGAGTGTCAGTTGTCTCTCCTGGGTCACGTGGGAGCTGCAGCCCACCGCTGCTGCTCAGCACTGTGAGAGGATCATGCCGTAGGTTGCTAGCTCAGGTAAAAAACAAAATTCAAAATTCTAAGGATAGTTTCTACTTAATTCACACTGCTTTTGCACCGTCATACAGTCTAGAACTCTTAAGTGGGGCCATGTGTATGTATGAGTGGCCAGAGCACAGCTGGGGTTCTGTGAATGTCTGCGGGATGGGTGAGCCACGAGGAGCTACAGCAGACTGCAGGACTAGGGCTCCATTCTTGACATTATCATTCCCCCATCTTAGCAAGTTTTCATCAATGTTGTTCCCCGAATCCCCAGGGGTCCACAAAAAATGTTGTGCAAATTATCATGAAAGAAAAATGTGTTTAGCCTTCCTAGTAATGCTTGGGCTCAGCAAAATGTCAACTTATTCTAATTTTGATGGAATGAAATCAATTTAATGTAGCAGCTTTACCTCATGTTACTTAGAAGCACTAATTGGCATCTTTAATTAACAAATCCAAGAAATGTTGAAATTGCTTAAAAATGGTATATTTTAAAGTGAGTGCCTAGTCTTCAAAACTTAAAAAACTTAGGCTTGGGTGTAGCTCAGTGGTGGAGTGCTTGTCTAGCATATGTGAGGCCCTGGATTAAGTCCTCCAAAATGAAAAATAAGATCTTGAAACTTCAAATGTGTTGAGTTAAAAGTACTTGGGATAAAAAACTGAAAATTGCCAAAAAAATTATGAAGAAATTGCCAAAAACTATGTACAAATTGCTGCTGTGACTCACTCTTAACATCTGTAAAATGGAGACCAAATGATCTGTTAGGTACCTTCCACCTTCAATTATTTACATTCTAGGAATAGGTTACAATGATTAGATTAAAATGAAGTTCTTAGCTTTACCCCGCATTATGCAAAGACCAAGTATCCTATGTCATTGTCTAGTCCCAATTCCTAAATCAGAAATCTATTAAATGCTAAACAAATATTTTTGGCTAAATAATTGATGAAACGCTGAACACTTTTTGAGAAAGAAGAAAAACAATTACATTCAAAAAATATAAGTAGACTATCTAGGGGACAGTGATAAGTTGGACTGTACCTGCCAAAGCTAATATGGAGGACACTTGGGAGCACACAGTTGGAAAACTGAGCAATGGCATAGCTAAACGGAAGAGAATTGGGTAGGAACTCAGTAAACCAAGCGTCCTCTTATGACAGTGAGGCTAAGCAGAAGGAAAAGAAACACAGACAAATGCTTTCCACTGAACTTCATGGAGTTAACTTTCCCACCTTGCTGGCTACTTGTCTCTTTCTTTAGTTTGTGAATCAAGAACTAAAAAGGACATGGCCCATGACAATCAGGGTGAAGGTACCAAAGGGAATTCGTATGATGATGATAATGATGACCATGATGCTGTTTATAAGCCTTTGCTGTATTCATAACTCCTTGCAAAATGGTGTAGGACAACATGGTGGAAGGGCACCGGCTGAGGATTTGGCTCAGTGATAGAGTGCTGCCTAGCATGCACCAGGCCCTTGGTTCAATCTCCAGTACAAAAACCAACCAACCCAAAAAACAAAATCTGTACCCCCCCTATGCCCCCCCCCAAAAAAAAGAAAAACCAAGAAGGAATGGAAAGAATGTAGTAGAAGGATTAAAGATGATAGATTGAAGGAAATTAATGAGATTGTCAAATAATGAAACTCAACTATATTAGTTAGAAACACCAGAGATATCAATTTATAAGAAAAGTTTATTTTGCTTATAGTTTTAGAGGTTTCAGTCCACGATGACTTGTGGGTCCCACTGCTTTGGGTCTGTGGCAGCTCATCCCGGCAGGAGGCACAAGAGAGAAAGGGGAAGCAGCTAGGTTAAGTTCAAGGGCATGCCCCCAGTGACCTGAAGACTCCCCACTAGGCCACCTCTTCTTATTTCCACAGCCTCCCAACAGCTCCACTCTGGGGAACAAGTCCTTACACAAGGGCCTGTGGGAAACATTTAAATTCCCAACCACAGCGTGAATTCAGGATGAATCAGTCAATAGTTAACTTCTCCTTCCTCCTGTTAGGGTCACACAGAACTATATTCGAATTCTAGAACACTGATTATTAACCATGTGACCCTGAACTAACTTTCTTTCTTTCTTTCTTTCTTTCTTTCTTTCTTTCTTTCTTTCTTTCTTTCTTTCTTTCTTTCTTTCTTTCTTTCTTTCTTTCTTTCTTTCTTTCTTTCTTTCTTTCTTTCTTTCTTTCTTTCTTTCTTTCTTTCTTTCTTTCTTTCTTTCTTTCTTTCTTTCTTTCTTTCTTTCTTTCTTTCTTTCCTCCCTCCCTCCCTCCTTCCCTCCCTCCCTCTCTTCCTTTCTTCTTTCCTCCTTTCTTTCCCAGGGATTGAACTCAGGGGCACTTGACTACAGAGCCACATCTCCAGTTCTATTTTGTATTTTAGAGACAGGGTCTCACTGAGTTGTTTAGCACCTCACCATCGCTCTGGCTGGCTTTGAATTTGTGATCCTCCTGTCTCAGCCTCCCAAGTCACAGGGATTACAGGCATGTGCCACTACACCCAGCCCTGAACACATTTTCTTTCTTTTTTTTTCCCACATAGAGTATAATTGTTTATATCTCTGGTTGTATACAAAGTATATTCACATCAATTCATGTCTTTATACATGTACTTTGGATAATAATGTCCATCACATTCCACCATCATTTCTAAACCCATACTCCCTCCTTTCCCCTCCCACCCGCCCTATCTAGAGTTCTCCTGGGCACATTTTCTAAACATTTCTGGCACAGATTTATGATCTGCAAGATGGGAGAAGTAATACTTAGTTTACAACACTATTATGAGTATTAAAATAAACATATGCAGAAGTAATTTGTAAACTGCAAAGTGCTACTATGCACAAATGAGATTTCACACATTAGCTATTCATATTACTCAATAGTTAGATAAAATATATGCAAACAACTCTGCATAACAGTAGATAAGTTTTGTAGGAATGGTAAGGAGGTTCCTGGAGCAAGAGCTGAGTGAATGAGATGAGGCAATGGAGACAGGGTCCCTTGGAGTCCCTTAGGCCACTGTCTGCAAAAAAGGCTTTGACTTTTACTCAGAGTGAAGTGGGAAGCCAGTATATATATTGGGCAGGAGAGTGTCATGAGATAATATATGTTTTAAGAGTTCCACATTGGCTGCCGGGTTTAGAATAAATTCTAGGGGAAGGAAGTAAGAGGGAAATTCCAGAGGTTTTTGCAATGATGTAAGTAAAAGATGACGGTGACTCAGACCAGCATGGCAGTGGAGGGGCGGTTGAGAGTGGCTGGATTCTGATAGTTTAGGGCCTGTCAACTGAGAGAAGTTGATTAGGTATCCACGTGGACATATCAGGTAGTAAGCTGAATATAGTAGTCTGGAGTTTGGGAGATGGGGCCAGGAAAGACAGAAGCAATTTGGGAGTTGTTGGGGTGCAGATCCATGCAAGGAGCTGCGGTACAGCCGACAAGTATCCTGTCGCTGGTTTATCCCAAGATGTATTTCACCTGATTTTCATATAGGCCCAAGAAGTAGGAATTCTCTGTTCTTTCTTCTCCCCCTGTTCCTTCCATCCCTCTACCCTACCCCAATGTCTCCTTGCTTATGCGAAGCTCCACCCATTCACATCTTGGATAACTTCTGCTTTTCCAGTTTGTTCTTCTATCTCCGTTTTCCAAGGGCAGTGATTGCTGAACTTAGTTGGAATTTTGGCCCAAGCTGTAGAGAAAACAATGAAGCTGGTGGAGATGTAGGAAGTGAACTCGTGACCCTGGCTTTGGGAGACTGGCGCATTCACCACTGAGAACCCAGAGACGGAGTTTTACATAGCTGTCTGCAGACTTAGGTGTCAATCAACACTACTACCTTCAGTAAAGCCCCTGTCATGAGTGCAGATTTATTTACTCTGTATATCCTGTCTGTTGTTTTTAGAGAGGATACAAGAGAACTGCTTTTTGCCTTCGAGTAGTATATGCTTTAGTGGGGCAAGTCAGTGTTTATTCATCAGAAACCATAAGATGTATTCAGAAGAAAAGAATCAGAAAATGGGTGGATGGAGGATTTGCTGAGGAAAAATTACTCCTAATTATCTATCGTATTCAGCATAAATGTCACACCATCTGAAAAGTCTTCAGTGATTTTCCCATAAGAATGATCAATGGGTTCATGATGCTCCAGAGGATAACAACCCTTATTATTTTTATATAAATGAGATTTATTTTATTACTGTGAAAACCATGTTTCTTCTTTGTAAAAACAAATCAGAAAATAAAAATAAACCCCTAAAAGAAAACTTCAGGGCCAGAGATGACCATGAGAGTGTTCTTGGGTATTTTTGCTATGTACGTATTTATTTTACAAAACCAAGAACATAATGTACTTCTTGGAAAATCTTTTCTCATTTGATAATAGAGCTGAAGAATTTTTATGTCCCTAGGTGTTGGTCTACAACATTGTTGGGGTACCTGCTTATTATCAATACCAGGCTATATTGTGAGGCTAGGATTGCAGCTTGCTTCCTTTCATCCGTTTTTCAACATCCAGAACTGGTTGCTCTTGCAGCCACAGAATGTTAGAGAGTTCAAAACATCCAGGCATCCTCTAGTTAACATTCGGCTTTATGGATGGGAAATTGGAGGCTCAGCGGGCAACATCATTTACAAATCACATGATCAGCAGCTATAGCTCAAGAATCCAAACCAAGTGCCTGGACTCCAGTGTTTTTTCACTAGGGCACCTGGAATTTGAGTCAACCCAATTTTATGCATAGGCTACATGCAATAAAAGAAGAGGGTATGCATTAATAGGAGATATTTGGTGAGGACAGGACAACAGAGGTCTCTTGTGGTTATTTTGGAACTTTCGGTTTTACTTTAAACCCTGAGACCCCAGATTTCACAGAGGGGCGAAGCTGGCTGCAGTGTGTGGAGGAGCAGCTTTGGGAAAGGAACTCGTGAGTTTAGGTTTGCAAAACCCACAGTTGTATAACAGCTCAGCTCTAGCCTACACCCTAAGGGTGCAAAACGCTCCTACGATAGCATACAGCCTTCAAGAGTCTCAATTCCGGTTTCACATCACATCTGAAGGGACCTGTCCTCACTACTGAGCGCCATGAAATCTAAGAACATTTTGACTTTGCTAATGGTCAGGGGTGATTTTATGTTTGGACAAGCCGGAATGTCTCTACCTTCCTCCAATCCCTCTCCATGCCCCCTTGCTATGGAGGGAGAAGGGTGCTGCTGGGAAAGCTTCAGACCACACTCAAAGGATGTTGGGAGTTCCAGCCACTGTGGAAGTCACACCAGCTTCCATGTTTTCATGGGTGTGATTCACCCAAAATAAATCTGGCCAATGCCACTCCTTGCCTACCACCTTTCCATGAACTCAGGATAAAGTCCTTGTCCTTAAGTGTGGCATTCAAGACCCTCCAAATCCTGGCCTTTGCTGGCTGTGGCTCTTTCAGCAATACCACACTTCCTGTAGGCTCTGGATCAAAGCCATCATACATTTTTTTTTTTTTTGTCCCTGCTCCTTACCAGACAATCTTTCCTATTCTTTGATTCATGGATTATCTCACTTAGGTGGCTTTGGTGTCCCTTCCATTCATTTACATAACTCTAAATTTCTATACACTGGGTCCTACCTATACATGGATTCTGCATCTGTGGATTTAATCAACCATGGATTGAAAATACTTAAGATTGCATCTGTACTGAACACGTACATATTTTTTCTTGACATTATTTACATAGTATGGTACAATAATTATATTATGTTCATATATAACTAATCTAGAGATGACTTAAAGTATATGGGAGGATCTGTCTAGATTATATGCAAATACTGCACCTTTTATAAGAAAAATTCTTGGACTTTGGAATCAGTGGTACTAGTGGGGTAAAGGATGTATCCTGGAGCCAATTTTTCCACAGCACAAAGGGATGACTGTAATCTATGATATATTCTGCAATATTCCTGACAATATTCAGTCCATGATTGACCTTTATCTTTCATCTTGTGCTTCCATTAAGGATCAAAGTTATTTCACCCAGTGGCACGTCTCAAATCACTGGGCACCTGCAAAACACGCAGCATTAATGAAGTGAGGAGCATCAATTTACTTAGAAAGGATTCTATTTCTTGTCTTTCCCTGTTGCAAATTATTTGGTTGGCAGCGATGGCGTCTTCTAGCCCTGCTGTTAGGATATTTACTTAAATATTGGCAGTGATAAAATGGTGGGTAAGAAATTGCACATTCATCAAAAGTAGGCGGCCCTGATAGAAGTACATAAACATGGTACTCATCTCAAAATTAAATTACCATATGTACATGGTTTGACTTGTCATTTATGTACTTGTATATTTATATACCCATCATCCTTAATCACCTACAAGAATGAATGAATGCATTTAAGAACAAATGTTTGCAACATAAGCTAATGGTTAATTGAAAATTTCTTCTTGGAGGAGAAAGCTAAAAGACAGGACTGGGGAGACAAAAGCTTTTTAAAAGAACAAAAGGCTCATGAGGCTACAGTTGGATTTTACCTTATCCTAAAGGAAATTCCTGGGGAGATGCCTTGAAATGATTCTTTTTAAAGCATGCTGTACCCAATACCAAGAGATATCTCAGTTTATCAGAGGGACCACTGAATTTAGCTTCAGAAAATCTGGATTCAATTCCCCCCCTTTTACAGTTGTGTGACCGTAGAAATTTATGTGATTCTTCTGAGTCTCTGTTTTCTCATCTTTAATATGAGAATAACACTGCAGTCTTGCAATTGGGCTGGAAAAAACACAAAATTCATGAAAATATGTTGAGGTGCTAAATAAATCTCAATTGCATTAATATGTTATTTTCTATTTGCACATGCATCTCATAAAATTCAGCATCATTGAGTCCAGAAATACTACTACTTCTGTGATGATAACTACTACCACTGGTACTATTATTGTTACTCATAACAACAGTGGCTGGTATTTATTGATTTTACCATATGCCTGAACTGTTTTAGATTTTAGTAAATCATTTGTGCCTCATAAAACCCCTATGCAGTAGCTACTGTAATTCCCCTCCTTTTGTACAGGAAGCATTGGTGATTCAGAGAAGTGAAGTGACTTGCTTAAGATCAAACTGCTAGAAACAACAAGGCTGGGGATTTGAACCCAAGCATGGACTACAGAGTCCAAGCATCAACAAATGCACTCTGCTTCCTTTCTAATAATAATCATAAATTAGTTGACAGTTGGATAGTGCTTTGTGTCTCTCGTAGGGATAACCTCACTTTATCTCTGCAGCAGTCTTGCAAAATGGAAGTCATTGTCCTTATTTTACAGATGTGAAACTTGGGTCAAAGGGATTAAGGGATTTGCCACAAGTCATTCTGCTCCAGAATAACAAATGCAGACGGTTGTCCTGCCGTGGTGGTGACTAAGAATTCCACCCATCCTGTGTCAGGCTCTGCTCTGCTTTCCCTGACACTTTCCCATTGAAGAAGCCTTCTGTGAAGACCCTGATGAAGTTTTGGTGGGTTTTGACTCATTTTGAGAGCTCTCTCTTCCCTGTTGTTCTATACAACACTTTGCATGAGACCAATTCTTTGTACCAGCACCGGGTGGTTCTGCAGAGTTTAGAGCAAGCTACAGTGGACTTCCAGCCCAGATGTCACTGACATTTGAGGAAGTCACCCTGGGAGGATAGTCCCAGGTGAACTCAACTTGTGATGTCAGGGTCACCTCTCCAAGTGCTGAGCTCACCCCTTATCTACCCTTCCTCTGGGGGAAACACATGGTTGTCCTTAGAGCATTGGCCGGGTCATTGCTCTCTACAGATTTTCAGAGGGCACCTCCTTCCTGTTGTTGGAATTTTGTGTACTCCACACCTGGCCTTGATTACGTTGTCTATACTCTTCAGTCTGATTCTCAGTTATACCATCTTCCCCTGGGCTGTCAGAGCATTCTTCATCTAGAATTCCCCTCTCCTGACTCAGCCTGGCTGCCACAGTCTCAGCTTAGATGTGGGCTTCTTCACAAAGCCTTCTACGTGCCACTCCTGTGCCCTTGTCTGTCTCCCACTTCTCTTTTCAACTTATCCAATAAATTAGCATTGAACTTTCCTGTTTAATTTTCTATCTTCTGAGCAATGTCATGAGCTATTGGAGGCCAGTAGTTTCCAGTATCCACTCTAATCTCAGCATGCAGTAGGTGCTCAATACATAGCTGTTGCTTAACGCCAATCTCCATCTCTGGAGTCACTAAATATTTTGAAAGGATTTCTTTATCCACACCCCTGTTTTGCAGACTGTGTTTCTTGGTGCGAATTGTCTACCTTATTCTACAGAGAGGAGGCACCCGGTATATGAGAAACCAACCAGAATTTCAATTGTTCCATCCTGCCCTTCAGTCTGTCCACAGCCTGCCCCACCTCTGAAATACGTCCTTTTCCACATTTGCTTGTGTTCCACTTTGTTTATTTTTAATGTCTTCATTAACAACCTACACATGATAGCATTTGCATTTATTATTTATTCTCATTTTTCCTTTGTCATACGGACTCACATCCTTCCATGAATGAAAATATTAGTGTAAACATTTTGGAGCATTATAACTTCCACCACCTTTTTTTGTATTTCAAAAATTATATATTAATTAATGATAAACACCCATATTTAATAAACTCCTAAAAAGTGCCATTGCATAGTTGCCTTACATACAGATCACACTGATTTTTCAACAACCGTAGGAAGTAAGCCCTGGGGAAACTGAGGCTTAGTAAAGCTAAAATCTTTATCTTATCCAGGTGGAGAGTGACAAGAGCAGAATTTAAATACAGGGCCTATGGTTTCAACCACTTCAGCCTCTGCACTGTGGACCAGAGAAGTAAGGAGAATATAAAGCCCACCTGGGATTCCAGTGCACTCTCCAGAGGCAGCTGCTGCTGCTTAGCAGTTTGGTAAACCACCTTCCAGTCTGTGGTAGCAGCCCCTGCGAGGAGACGCAGGGGTCCGCACCTCATGCTACACACCTGTGGGCTGGAATTAGTGCCTCACTTCCAGTTCCCAGAGTAAAGCAGAGGTGATTGGATGTACCTTCTGAGATGAGGTTATAAAAATGCCATAGCTTCTTTTTTAGACCTCTCTTTCTCTGAGCTCATTCACTCTGGAGAAGGAAAGGACCCTCTTGGGAACAGAGGTCCCGGGAAACCCACGTGGGAGGGATCATGTCTCTGATCAGCAGCGGTGAATGTCAGAACTACTAGCCGTCACGCAGGTGAGTTTGGGAGTAGCTCCTCCATGCGGGAACTTTAGGAGGAAGGGGCCCATCCACATACTGATTGTGCTTGTGTGAGGGAGGGCAGGTCGGAGGACCCCGCTGATCTCTGCCTGGATCCCTGGCAGAGTCTTCGAGGAAATAGAGGTTTGTTGTCCTAAGCACTAATGTGGGCAGTAATTTGATACTCAGCAATAGGTAAATAATAAGCATACCAATGTGTATCTAACAATATTGATATAAATGCTTAATCCTTTATGTTTTACTGTTTATCACAGATCAGAATTGAATTTATTGATTGGAGAAATCATCCTGGGGTTTGACAATCTTTTAAAAAACTTTCTTAAAATCATGAGATAGAACCATATATAGAAATTGCCCAAAGCATAAATGTACAGTTGAAAGGACTGAAAACAAACACCACGGTTTCAATTTCATTATACTTTATTTTTTAAATGAAATTGATCTGCAGAGTATATGTAAAATAACTATTTTATCTTCAAAGAGAAGATGAAAGGAAAACTAAGTAGATGTCTCATTTTGGGATATTTATGAATTAGTCTCTAATTTAGTAAGAAATATTGCCATGTACTTTTCTTTAACAGACCAGAGAGGAAATTCTTAGTCAAAATTAGTCATCAGGAGGAAGTATAGAAACGGCACCCTCATGAAACATATGTGTCTGTGGGACAGAGGGAGGCCCCAGCTCAAAACTGATGAACGGATGGACAGACCTGGAGCTGATATGGATTCAGCCCCCGCCCAGGGCTTGGAAGAATGATGGTGTGGTAGCTGTTAGTTAGAGCTGAGCTTTGGTTTCCTCATCCTTAGACTTGAACACACTCTTTTAAGTCGTGTGGTTTAAAATAAACGGCATTGTTGAAACAAGGCCCTGCTCATTATGCTCTCAGAGCTTTCCCGACCAGTGAGCAGACATTCTGTTTCCAGGGCACCGTCAAATAGTGATTTATCACTACATTAAGATGAACTTGGCGTATTCTAATATTGTTTTTGCTGTTTATTTAATTTCTAACAATTTTTTTTTATGATGGTGAAATGCACAACATAAAAGTGACCTTCTCAACCATTTTCTCTCACATCGTAGCCACTGTTAAGCAAGCTTCTAGTAAGTTCGTTCATGCTGCTGTGCAGCCCTCACCACCGTCCAAGAGTCTCCACAACTCTTTTATCTTGCAAAACTGAAACTCGCTTCTCCTGCCCTCCCCCCTGGAAACCACCATTCTGCTTTCTGTCTCCATGCATTTGACTACTTGATGAATTTGCCTACTCTGGGTGTAAGTGGGTCTCACAGTATGTGTCTTTTTGTGACTGGCTGATCTCCCTCAGCCATAACGTCCCCAAGGTTCATCTGGGTGGTAGCTGATGTCAGAATTCCTTCCCTTTTTAAGGTTGGATGAGTTTCCACTCTGCGTATCTGCGCCACACTTTGCTTAGCCACTTATATCCATCCTTGGAAATAGGCTGCTCCCATCTTTCGTCTGTGGAGAACAGTGCTGGTGTAAACCTGGGAGTGTAAACCCTTCTTTGAGACTCTCCTTCCAGTTCTTTTGGATAGAAACCTGGAAGTGGAAAGATTGAATTTGAATGATGATTCTGTTTTTAAATTTTTGAGGAATGGCTGCCATCTTGTTTTCCACAGGGGCTTCAGCATGTCACATGCCTGCTGGCAGTGCACATGGACTTCAGTCTCTCCACATCCTTGCCAAGGCTTGTTATATTCTGATCAAAAAATCTAAAAATACATAGTCATCCTAATGGGTGGGAGGTGGTGGTATCTCATTGTGGTCTGTAAGTATGGGTTATTTTTAAACATGCTATGTTTATTTTTATTAAGTAAAAAATGTTTAATAAAATAGTTTGAATAATATTGACCCAAAATTCCCCCAGCAAAACATAACCAGCTGTAATTCTTGGTGGACATCACTACAGACAGCCCTGTGCATAGAAAGAAGGGAAGCATGAAAAGCTATTTAGACAGAAAAATAGGTAGGTGATTAGAGATTGTGCTGGACCTGTTTATTAAAATAAAGCCTTTGCTTAATGTCATTTGAGTGTAACTAGAGAAAAGCTGAAGTGAAACTCAAGGAATTGCTGAAATTTTTATATCACACTTCTCTTCCTGCCAGTGATATTATTTCCTCAAATATCCCTCTAAGGCTATATAAAAACACGAAGACACCAAATAAGCTTGTGCCATTTTTTTTTCTCTTTTAATTTGCATCTTTAAACTTCTCAGGTTCTGTAGTACTAATTAACTTTCTACTATGAAAGATGAAGTGAGGCATACTCTTGATACCTTATCCCTTTTCCTTTCTTTTGCCTCCTGATTTGTGGTTTTTTTTTTTTTTTTTTTAACAATTTTGAACTTAAAATAACTGAAAACACTTTCTGGTTAACAAGAAAAAAATTTGCCATTATGATGTTATTTATACTTATTCAAATGGATTTAGCCCTGATTGCTAGTTCTCTTAATAATAACTTCCTCACTCTAGAGATATACTTTTTCATTTTTAGTAAACTCATCTGTGTTTAGATTTAGCTCTCCTGTGTATTTTCCAAAATGGCTCATATGTTTCCTGAACTCCTTCATGTTTGAGAATGTCTTCAGTTTTATTCAGTTTTGATAGACTACATAATCCTTTATCAGGGGCTTTATAGACACTACCATAACTTCTTCTGGAAAAAAAAAAAATCCAGTGTGTAGGAATCAGAGGCCAGATTCATCCCAGACCCACTTTCTCTTATTCACCTGCATAAATCCATCCTCTCTAGTTCATATTGATGAGGATAGGTTCTATGTCTCCAAGTAAAATTCCATTTTTCTAGTATATGAATTTCTTTATGTTTTGCAGAAGCAGTCTTTCCCAATATGAAAAAGAAACTTACGTAATCACATCTCTGAATGCTTCTCACTTGTGGAGTGCTCTCTCTACCCGAGAAATACAAGTGGACTTTATTTGCACCAACTTGGAAGTTCTTATTTATCACCATCTCCAATTGATGGATCTGGGGAATCTCCGCCCCCCCCCCTTCTTTATTGGGACATTATAGTTGTGCACATGGATGGGATCTGTGGTTACATCCTCATACAGGCACACAAGGTGACGATGTAATTCGGCCAATATCACTCCCTAGCACTCCCCGTCCCCGCTGCTTCTCACCCCTTGGTCCCTTTCCTCTGCTGATCTCCCTTCGATTTTTAAGAGATCCAGCCCCACCTTTCTTTTCCTTCCTCCTTTCCAGCTTCCACATATGAAAGAAAACATAAGACCCTTGACCTTCTGAGTCTGGATTATTTCGCTTAACTTGATGGCCTCTAGTTCCATCCATTTTCCTGAAAATGCTCTATTGGTTCCTCTTTTCCTTTGCCTTCACTCTGAGTGCTAGAGCCTTTTCTCTGTTGGGCTGTTTGGGTTTTTAGTCATGCCTAGGCTCTTCTTTGCTGGCTGACACATATTTATTTGACCTGTAGAGATGGTGCTTTGGCCTTGCTGGTCTTTCTTTTTATCCTGGCTCATTGTTTTATCATCTCATTTTTGGGTCTTGTATAAATGGCGCCATACTGAGTTTTCTATTGCTCCTTTGCAGATTGGGTTTCCTTTCTCTGTATTCCAGAAGGTTTGCATAGTTGAAAAGCCATTTCCCCTCTTTTTCTCATGGTTGGCTTGGAGAACACGCCCCAGGTGTCCTCTTTGCTCAGATCCAACGAGGAAAATACTTTATCATCCCCTTTCTGCCTTGTCTTGGATCGAGTAGTCTGGTCTTGTTGCTTTTCGTTAAACGTATTGGGCTGGATGCTTCTGAACACCCCTCTGGACACCAAGTGTATAGGATCAGTGAGACCTCAGCTCTGGCTGCCGGTTGACCCCACACTGGGTTTCCTCTAACGTCCCTCCAAACATCCCATATCATCCCATATCAGAACCACTCCCAGCCACTCAGCTGTATCTCACGGTAATCCACCCAAGTCAGCCTGGGGCAGAAGGAAAGCTTGGTCCCTGCTGTCCCTGGCTTTGCTGTGGCAGCCCACTGGGGCTCCTGGCACTTCTTCTGCTTTCTTTTTTTTGGGGGGGTGGGTACTAGAGATTGATCTCAGGGGCACTCGACCACTGAACCACATCTGCAGCCCTAGTTTGTATTTTATTCAGAGACAGGGTCTCTCACTGAGTTGTAATCCTGCTCTGTTTGGGGAGGAGGGGTGACCATGGAGCGCTGACCACCAGTAAGAAGGCTCTGACTTTGTTTCTGTTATTCCTCTTGTGTGTTGTTGGCTGTATATAAAATATATATATAAAATCAGCAGAAGGACTCAGTGGGATGGAATGCCTAGCAACAATAAGCCTGAAGGGAGTCTCCACGCTGTCGGCAAATCAACAGCTCCAGGAATTGAGCTCTTCTGTCATTTTCCCCAGTCCAGACAGATTCTGGGAATCGCAGCTCTTAAAGCTCTTTGAAGATGTTAGTTCATTAGTGTTTCCGACAACTCTACGAGTTACATCCTCTTACTATTCCATTTTAGGGATGAGGAAATATACCACAGGAAGGTTAAAAAAAAACTGCTTAAATATGTATAGATAGCAGGTGGCAGAGGGGGGATTTGAACCCTGGGAATCCTGAGCCTTCAAAGGTAACTTTCATGTTCCTCTTAATATGAATGTACTTTGCCCGTGTTAGTTTCTTTTCAAACTTGTTTTTCTCTTGGCTTGCAGTTGTCTTCTGTAGTAAGCTGCATGACTGCCCCTGAGAAATGGGACTTCACAGACTTGGTCTGGGGTCATCAGATGAGTGGTAGAGAGCTGCTTCTGGGACACTCTGTAAAAGCTAAAGTGTTGAGTGAAAACTGAACTGGCACGTTGGAGGATTCTGCAAAGAGGATTTACTAAGATTATTAATAATACTTTCACACCTTTGGTCTCTTGCTCTATAAACAAGTTTTCGACCAGAGTGGGAAGAAGAGAGGGACAGGTCACCATGGCCTCAGTACTTTGGCTATTTTCTTTTTGACCCTTTAAAATAACAGCTACTTGGAAGTTGGATGAGTGTAGAGAAAGCTGCTCACTGCCTTCTGGTTCAGAATGGCTGGTGCCTCCAAAGCTGAGTCATCCGAAGGGTTTCTGTTAAGACTCTGAACAAGGTAGACAGATACAACTGGTGGCACAACCTTGTGACAACAGAATCTGGAATGACAAAATAGATGGATCTGGACTGAGGAGGACCTGCCTCTTTCCTGGGACTGGACGCACTCTGCAGAGAGCACACTCCCTAAAGCGCAGCAGGTTCTTTAATCCCGCCCCCCTCCACACTCAGATGCAGCCCCAGGCCCGGGTCAACTGGAAAGGAGCAGCCATTTCCTCCCCCTGCTCATGTGCTGTTCTCTGAAACATTCTTTCTCCCTTGCAGGCGCTCTCTTGTCCCGTTTTCCCCAATCCAGGTGGATTCTGGGAATATCAGCAAATTGATGGGCAGAAGGCAGGAAGACCTCGCAGGGGCCACAGTGGGGTGAGTGACCCTGACAAAGCTCTGAAGGTTGCCTCCAAGGGTGAGGACTCAGCTCCCCTGTGTGCCTGGGATCGTGCTGCTCCCGCCTTGCAGTGTCTCTAAGTACCAGAAACCAGGCGGAGGGCTGCGGAGGGCTGAGGAAGAGGGTGCCCGGCTGAAGGCAGGAGCCTCCCAGGTGAGAGCAGGGTGCTCGGTGGGAACTGGACTGGAATCCGTGAATACAAACTGTGGACTAGAGAAAAGAATTAGACCACGAGGGCAGGGCACACTGCAAAGCACTGTCTCTGGAGTTCACAAACACTCACACACCAGCCTTGTCCTGTCCAAAGAGGAGCATGACAAACAACGTCCTAACAGCAACAGGAGCAAGGGGCTGGTGAAAAATCACGGAAAAGAGAAAAGAAAAAAGGAATAACTTCCATAAAACAGAGCCATCCCCCAAACAATTTGCCTCCCAATACAGACGACCGTTCAGACAACTGCGCGGCACTGTCACCGCTGCATGGAGACTTGATTCCTCTCAAAGGGAAGCATAATATCTGAAGGTGAAGTGAGGGGTGGAAAAAGGCCAAGATGCTGAGAATGGTGGTGGAATAAAGAGACAAGAACCTCTGCTGCTCATGTCTAACAGGGAATCGAGTCCCTGTTAGAGCGAGGAAGGGCATCATTTTGCCCCATGAAGGCGTGTCACTGGTGTGGAGAGCTTCCACGAGGAAATGTCCCAGAATTTAGCAGAAGGGGACAAGGGGTAACAATGATGGAGAGTCCAGAAACAGTGGCCAGAACATGGAGCCAGGTGACACAAGTAGGTGTTCCTGAGCTAGAGGGCAGGAGAGCTCATAGGAGATAGACAGCTCACCCCAACTTAGGAAAACCAAGGGTGACCCTCACTCTATGGAGACTGGTGGACGTTTCAACTGAGATCACCACAAAAATGTATCAGTATCAAATTGGTGTGAATATACTTTGTGTACAACCAGAGAGATGAAAAATTGTGTTCTAAATGTGTAATAAGAATTGTAATGCATTCCACTGTCATATATAAATAAAAAAAGTATCGGTATCCCAAATAATGGCTGTTTCTGAACATGAAATTAGCCTAGCCTTAGTCTTCGTTCTAGTACACTAAATGCTAAAAAAAAAAACCAGTTTGCCAGCATCCTTAAAGTTTGAAAAAGAAAAACACATGGCTTAAGAACAGAATCTCTCTTCTTTAAGGCAGATTCCAAACCGAGTAGTGAAATACAAGAACCCAGAGCTAGATGACCTCTACCTAGAGGGATTATCAGGAAGCAGTGATAACCATTAAGGAGGAGATAAATCTTAAAGTCACTATTATGGCTACAAAACTGAATTAAAGTCTGAAATGCACTCAGGAAGGAAGGTATTTATAATGCATAAAATAGAAATGTCATAACAAGAATCTGGATCCCAAAACTTCAAAGAATTAGTAACAAAGACAAGGAAATACAAGAGACGAGGTGTGGAGAAGAAATATAATGAGTCGAACTCATTGTCACACGGGGGATGTGTGGCTTTTATCTTTGTAATGTGCTTATAGGTTTTACTTTTCCTTAGCAGTACCTGTATTTTCTGTTTTTCTAACATGGTAAGTATTTACTTGGCTAATAAAGAAATAAGAAAGTTGAAGAAGATTAAAAAAAAGAAATATAACACTAAAAGTGAATTTTACCTGAAAATTTAAAAATTCATGAGTTTTACTTAGTAAGGAGTCATCTGTATCTTATTTTTATTTTTTTAAAATTTTTTGTGGTGTTGAAAATTGAACCCAGAGGCACTCTACTGCTGAGCTACATCCCTTATTTTGAGACAGAGTCTCACTTAGGTGCCCAGGCTGGCCTTGAACTTATGATCCTCCTGCCTCAGCCTTCAGAGTAGGTGGGATTACAGGTGTGCACCACCATACCTGGTTTTTCTCTTTATTTTAAAAATCATTTCTATGGGAAAATGGCAGAGGGAGGCTCGGAGGTGGGTGGGAACCTTCCAGGTGGCCTTCCCTGGCACTGGGGAAACATCACGATCTCCCGTCTTTTGAGGTAGAGAAGGGATGAAGAGATGTCCCACAGGCTAGATTCAAAGTTCTTCATGGATTTACAGAGCTGCAAGATGATGACCTCCATGGGACCTAGGAACACCCTTTAGCTTCAGGGTTTGCTTACACTGGAGGAGGGGTGGGGTGTCTTGTGGTGAGCCAGCAACCTTGGGGGAGGAGCTGCACCCTGTAAAATCTAGGGTATGCTTATAGCAGGGGGAGCAGGGGTGTCTCGTTTCTTTGGAGCAGAGCAATAAGTGTGTGACCTCAGATATAGTAGTTTATCTTACTTGGATTCTGCTTCCTCACCTGGAAAGCATGGGTAATAGACTTATCTCATAGGTCTATTAGAGGGTCCTAGGACATCAGGGGCACAAAGCATCTGGTACAGAAAGGAATGTTAGGAACTCAATCAATGCGGCACCTTTACCTTGCCGGCCAGTGAGGTTCCCGTCAATCTAAACTTTGAGGGAAAGATGAATGACCTGCTGCCAAGGGATGGTTACCTGGAGGGATTTTGGTGTGAACGTGGAGAGAATGGTGGGGGGTTCTGATGGAGAGAATGATGGTACCGAGGTGGGTGCTGGAGCCTCTGTCCTCTGCATTGCCTGGCAGATGTCACAGTTGGTAGCAGGAAGACCCATCCTTGCACAGTCTCTTGGCAGAATTCCAAAGTGCCTATGGCATACATTGAAGAAAAAGCCCCTTCCCCACTTACATTCCCAGTGACGAGGACTATTGTTCTTTGCTCCAGTGACTGCAACTCATCCCTGTTTCCCTAGGAAGGAAAGGTTACTCTCATTCATCCATTTTGGAGATGGAATAATGAGCAAATGTGCTATTTCTGGTTCCCTCTTCATTGGGTTGCATAAGATGAGCTTCTTAGGAAGGCTGCACTTCCCTAATTTAGGCTCCTGCAGCCTAGAAAGGGAAACTCTTTTGATGAATCATTGACCAAGTCCAGGGCTTGGCCAACCTCAAGTTTGCAAAATCTCGTCTGTGGCATCGCCTTCTTCAGGAAGTCTCCCTGGATCTCCCAGTGTGCTGGACGATCGACTCAATGCCACCCCTTCTTCTACATCTTTCCTGCATAGGGGAAATGAATGCAGGGACCACATTCCCCAGATTTGCATTTGGAGACTGCAAAGAAATCTTTATTCCCAGCAGCAGTTGACAGAGCAGGTGATGGGGTCACAGAGGTCACCAGGACTTTCCTTGGGTCCATCCCCTTGAGAACTGTGCACTTCAGCTTGGCTTCCTGGATCCCAGCCCATTCAGATTTCCCCACCAACCCAGCCCATAGGTGTACATTGGATCCCTTATATTAAGACTGTTCTGCTCTAAATGTGCGCCAGAGCCTGTTATCTTTTGATTCCGATTTCAAAGCGCCAGGCTGACTTAAGCGCTCTGTTCTGATAGTCATCTAGGCCATTAGTTTAAAAGTTCTGTCCATAGACTATGGGGTAAAGGCAGAAGCTTCCAGATTCTTCAGATGTTGGCAGAAGCCAAAGCTCAGAAAGAAAGAAAGAGAAAAGAAAGATGAAGACAGATAGGAAGGAAGAGGGCCTGGGAGCGGACCCAGAGGCCGGGCAGGGGCACACATCAGGAGCGTTTAGCAACCCTGGTAGCATGAGCAGAGCAAGCGGGTACGGAAACTAATGAAACCAACAGTAGTAAAGTCAGGGACGGTGATGAGTCATTTTAGTAGCACAGGTTAACCACTCAGATATATGGTGACTCTCGGAGTCATTGGCCTTTTTACTTTGTTTAGGATTTAACATCTACCAGTGGAAAACCAACTAAGTTTCCCCCACTGCCTGCCACTTGACAACCACATTATGGTTTTGTACAACTTGACACTAAGCACTGGTCTAAAGGAGGGCGGCAGGGATTTGGTAAAGGCGATCCCGACTGTTAGAGCTGCAGGACGAGGGGGGGGACCCCTTCTTTCACTATCCATGCAGGCGACACATCTTCCTGCTGGAGATCGGGAGAGGACAACGGCTCATGTCAATTGCATTTTGATAAAATAGTACATGTTCTGTCACCCACAGCTTGAGGAACTGTATCTGCGCAGAGGCTGACAGTGAATATCTTCAGCTTCGTAGGCCATGTCGTCTCTGTCCCGGCCACTCCTCTCTGGCGTTGTTGAGAACAGTGTATTAAGGAGAGTGTGGCTGTGTTCCCATAAAAGGCTGTTTACAAAAATAGGGAAAAGAAACAGTGTTACAACTTCATTCATTTGCTCTCTTTTTTGGTAAAGTCAGCTTATTTAAGTCAAATAAAATTTTGTTTACAAAATCTGGCTCACAGGCTATACAGTTCACCATCTTCTGTCCTAAACAAGCTCAACTTGGCTAAACTACTTCCTTTTCCTAATCTAAAAATAGACTCTCTCCTGGGCCCTGAGGAACTAAGCCATGGTGGGAAACCATGGTCAACACCCCAGATGAATGATTCATGAGGGAGGCTCCCAAGCAGCCTCCAACTGTCCACGATGCAGAAGGACCAGGCCACCTCCAGCCTTTGGCATGTCTGCTCGTGTTCTCTTAAAAAAAAAATCAATAAAACCAACCCCAGCACCTCAAAACACACCAACTAACCAACCAACAAATAAAACCTCTTGGCCCTCATTTTTCTTTGTTCCTTGACCTTATAGAAACTGGTCTTGATAAGATGTGGAGGGTGGGGGTTTCCCAGCTGGTGAGAAATATTTAAACATCCTTTTATTGGACAAAGTGCATACAGATGAAGAAGAGAGTTCGTGGTTATTTAATATCCACTGCTCTATAGGCTCTGTGGTAAGAGCTGGGCTTTCAGCTATAAGAACGATGCTGGTATTATGAGTCTCAAAAAAGGAGGAAACTGAGGCACCGGGAGGTGAAAAATTCTGAAAGATCACCTGGCTGGAAGTCGTGGATCCAGAATTTGAACACAGCTCTGTCTGTCTGTGACATTCTAACCGATGTCACAGTGACTGGAGGAAGGCTGCTGGACCCTCTCGATGACTCTCACATGAAGACTCGAAAAGAAGAGTTTGTCCTTCAAAGCAGCAAATCCGTAACTTTAAAAACCTTCTTTGGAACCAGGGCTCCCAGACTCTGCTCCTGTAGCATCCGCTCTCCATGAGGGCCCTCTCAGGGTGCTGTTTGGTTACTCTGAAGTAATCATTGCAGAGTGCAGCAAAGGATGAGTCTTAACGCAAATGGCGATGATGAAGAGAAGTGAAAATGTGGTGCAGCCCAGCTTGCATGTGACATTTCCACTGCATGGCACACCGTGTGCAAATAGCCTCTGTTTGGAGCACTGTGGGGAAGTAGGAAGATGGGGGTGCTGCCCTCAGAACCTGTGTATATTTGATGTTCAGTAAGTATGAACAAAGAATGAGAGAATAAACACACTCACCCATGGATGTATCTGTGTGTGGATGGATGGATGGATGGGTGGATGGGTGGATGGGTGGAAGAATGGATGAGTGGGTGGATGGATGGGTGAGTGGATGGGTGGATGGATGGGTGAGTGGATGGGTGGATGGGTGGATGGGTGGATGGATGGAAAGATGGATGAATGGATGGGAGATAAGGAAGACATGCTCAGGCTAGCTGGGTTGTAATCTGGTGCCTGACACCAAACCAGTACTGTCACCCTAAACAAGTCACTTCACCTGTATGTACTTTAATTGCATCTGTGAAATGAGACATTTAGGCTGGAATTTTTCCAATGCTTCTTTGAGTTCTGAAGTTGAAAGTCTATCTTCATTGGTAATGGGCCAGAAATGGGCCTCTCCCTCCCACTGTCTCTTGCTAGGTATAGTATCAGAGTCTCTTTGCAGAAGGCACTCAGGCAATGCTTATCTCAACTCAGAAGTACAATCCTGACTTCCTCTGTCTTCTACTTACAGTGGATAAAGAACCCCACTTTGGGTTGTTTGGGCTCTTTGTGAGCCCCTCTTCCACAGAGGCAGAGCATCTTCCCACAGGACCTCCTCTGTGGGTAGAGTCAGCCTGGGTGAGACTGCTCTCTGCAGAAGGTGTGGCCCCTGCTGTCCCTATGTGCAGGGGTTTTATAGACTCCTTTCCTCTCTTCCAGCTTTCAGTCTCTCTAACGTTCCCTCCCTCATTCTCCCAGATAGTTAAAACAGTCTTATTATAAATGCAATACATATACCTTATGGAAAAAGTTGAAAATTTCCAGGCACAGTGGCACACACCCATAATCCCAGCAGCTCAGAAGGTCGAGGCAGGAGGATCTGGTGTTCAAAGCCAACTTCAGCAACTTAGTGAGGCCTTAAGCAACTCAGTGAGACTCTAAATAAAATATTTTTTAAAAGGGCTGGGAATTAGCTTATTGGTGAGTGCCTCTAGGTTCAATCCCAGTACAAAAAATAAAGAAAGAAAGTAAGAAAAAGTAGAGAATTTAGGCAAACAGAAAGTAGGTAAATATATTTATAAAACTGTGACCCAATATAAGTGGCCACTAGTTCACTGGTGTGTGTCTTCTTAAAACTTTTCCCATGCATGTTCTAACCACATTTTTCTCTCCCTCCTCTTCTTTATCTCCCTCCCCACTCCTTCCCTCTCCTATTCCGTCTCTCCTCTCTTCTCCTGGCCTGCCCTGCCCTTCCAGGACACTCACATTGTTGGCAATCAATCTCCAGAACTCTCCCACCTTGAAAACAGAAACTCTCTACCCATGATATAACCATTTTCTCTCTGCCCCCATGCCCTGGCTTCTCCATTACACCTTTGTCTCTTTCAATTTGCTTCCTCTAGGTCTCTCTTTTAAGAAGAATGTACAGTCTTTGTCTTTTTGTGACTGCCTTATTTCAATTTTCATTAATGTTCTCAAAGTTTATCCATGTGGTTGGTGATGTCAGAATCTCCTCCCTTTTAAAGGCTAAATAATGTTCTACTGGGATTACACATCACATTTGGCTTATACATTCATCTGTCCATGGGCAGCTGGGGTCCTTCCACATTATAGCTATTGCAAATAGTTGTATTGTGCATGTGTGTACAAATACATTTTTTTTGAAATTTTTTATTTGTTTTAATTAGTTATACATGACAGTAGAATGCATTTATGAACTTTGATATGCATACATAGAGGGGATATAATTTCTCATTTTTCTGAATGTATATGCAGAATCATATTGGTCAAGCAGTCACATTACATATACAGTAATAATGTCTGTTTCATTCTACCATCTTTCCTACCCTCACATCTCCTCTCCTCCCTTCCCATCACTTCCTTCTACCTAATCTAATGTAATGCTATTATTTCCTAGTGCCCCCCTGCCTCGCCTTATTGTGAATTAGCATCCTCATATTATAGAAAACATTTGGCTTTTGGTTTTGTGGGATTGACTTATTTCGCTTAGTATGATATTCTCCAACTCTAACTATTTACTGGCAAATACCATAATTTTACTCTTCTTTAAAGCTGAGTAATATTCCATTGAGTATATATACTACATTTTCTTTATCCATCCATCTATTGAGGGACACCTAAGGTGGTTTCATAATCTGGGTATTGTGAATTGAGCTGCTATAAACATGGATGTGTCTGTGTCACTATAGTATGCTGACTTTAAGTCCTTTGGGTCTAAACCAAGGAGTGGGATAGCTGGGTCAAATGATGGTTCCATTCCCAGTTTTCTGAGGAATCTCCATACTGCTTTCCATAGCTGGTGGGACTACAAATACATTTTTGAGACTTTGCTTTCTATTTTTTTGAGTGTCTACTGAGAAGTGGAAGTATTGGGTCATCTGGTAATTCTGCTTTAGCATGTATGAGGAAATGTGAATGCTATTTTCCACAGGAGCAGCACCCCTTCATGTTCCCACCAACGTCTACACGTCCTCACTGATGTGGGTGCGTTTTATGTTTTTCCATCATAGCCATCTTGTATGTGAGCTGATTCTTCGTCTTTTCTTTTAATTGAAAAAGGGTCAGTCACACAGTGGAATCCCTATCCACACGAGTGAATTTTCCATTTACTAACATATGCATGAACATATTTTGAACTTAACAAACGTCCATTTCATAGGATCCTTTATGGTGGACACGAAGGTTTCTGATCCAACACTTGCTTATCCCGAGTCCGGGGTCCAATTGTGCAATCCTCCCAGCCGGCCTCAGTTTCTGCAGTTGTAAAAGGCGATAATAAATACCTGAAGAGAGCCTAAGAGAATGCTGGGAGGTAAAATAATATGTGAAAAACAACAACAACAAAAAAAAAACCCCAAAAAACCCCTCCAGAAGTTTCTGGCACAAGGATAGAGCTCCATAAACATTGGTAGTTATCATCAATTCTTTCATTGTTCTCTGTCCCTTGTGTTTGTGGGTTCGGAATTCTTTATTGACCTTAAGGTTGTTCCTGGTTTCTCACTTGCTAAAAAGATATGAAAATCAGCTACAAACTGATGGCACACTCTTGTAATCCCAGAAGTTTGGGAGGCTGAGGCAGGAGGATTGCAAGTTCAAAGCCAGCCTCAGCAATGGCGAGGCCCTAAGCAACTCAGTGAGACCCTGTCTCTAAGAAAATACAAAATAGGGCTGGGGATGAGCTCAGGGTCGAATGCTCCTGAGTTTAATTCCCTGTAACCCCCGCCCACCCCAAAAATAAAATTAGCTACATAGTTGCATTTACTTATTTTTTAACGCCACAGGGACAGGCCCCCTTTCTCAGAGATGAGTTGACCCAAGGACAGCTGTCCACCTCAGTTGAGCCCCAGCCTCTGTCCTTCTTAGAACAGCCTGTGGTCATGTAGAGCAAGGCCACCCTGGAATACACTGCTCTGACCACGGTCTTTAAACCAGCCCTCTCATAATTCATTAGCTGGCTATCACGCTTGCCGATCTACGGACCTGAACCTTCTGGGGCTCGACACAGTGAAGCATGGCCCGGAGAAAGCTCAGTCAAACATTTACACGGAGGAATGTGGCATTTCCTACCCGGGTGCTCTGATTACCATCAGGGGCTTATCTTTCCCCATAAAAGGAAGTGTGGACACGTATTAAGTTGTCAACACTAGAAAAATGTGAGGTCTAGGATAGAGGGCTTGGGAGGTGTCCCAGTTGCTGTTGTACAATGTGTGAGGGTAAGATCGAGGGTGGTGTCTGGGGCCATCCGAGGCTCAGAAGTTGTGCTTCACAAAATAGGCTTTGGGGGATCGTGCATCTCCTTATTAAACTGAGATTTTCTTAAGAGATCAGAAGGCTGTCTGGGCATTGCTCACCTTGACTCTCTTATTTATTGGCTCATCAAGGAAAGAAAACTATTAATGTCCAGAACAGGTCCCATCTCTGTATGTGACAGAAATGCACATCAGAGAAAAATTGTTCTCAGAAAGGTAGGGAGTTCTGCATGAGGAGAGTCAGAGCCAAGCAGCCAGAGTACTGCATGGGCATTCTGCCTCTGATACTAAACCCCCTGGAGACCCCCAGTCTCCTTGTCTGTAAATTAGATGCTATGACTTAACATGCACGCTTCGTGTAAGGTAAAATGAGATGATACATACAATTTTCAAGGTTATGATTGTCTGTATGAGATAGAGATAAAACTACACTGAGTTCATAACTTCAGGCCAACAGCATAGAAACCTGGTATGTTTGAAATCTGGGCACTTTGAAATGTGAACAGATGCTTGATTTTTACTAACTTTAGAAAAATACGTTAAAAATAAGACTCTTAGGTGTCCAAAGGCTTCCAGTTGGAGATGTGGGCTCAGAAGAATATCATCACCTCAAGGGCCATGATGAAAAGATTTGTTTTAGCCCAAACCCAAAGACACCATCATCTCCCCCTCCCCTCTATGGGTGTCACTGTCATCCATACAAATGGAGAATTGTCCCTCTGCCCATCCGTCCATTCCACCAATGATTCCCAAGGGGTCACTGTGTGCCAGGCTACGTACCAGGCACTGAATTCCCAGGGTTAGAGGAGACACAGTCCTCGCCTCCAGGAAGAAGCTTGTTTAGTTCAAGGGAAAGCTTCCAGCTGAGGTTCGGGTGCATCTTGAGTGGTCCCCAAAGGCACACGTGGTGGAAACTTGGCTCCCAGCATGGCCATGTCAAGAGGTGGTGGGATGATTTAAGAAGTGGCCTCAGGGACAGTAAGTAGGTCACCAAGGGTGCTGCCCTCAGAAGGGATCACTGCCATTCCTGGGAGAGGGAGTTGTTACAAAAGAGCCAGCTGGCCTTGGAATACCCCTTGCTTCCTGACCTTCCACGTGATTTCTCCCTTCTGTACACGACCGGCTTCCTTTCCACGTCTCTCCACGTGGTGATGCAGCTGCGGGGGAGGCCCTCAAGGATGTCAGTGCCATGCTGTTTGGATCCTCCACTGGCCAGAATCAACCTCTTCATAAATTTCTGAGGGTCGGGTTATTCTGTTACAGCAAGACAACCCAGAAACCCATCATTTCACACCATAACTAAGCAATACCATGATGGAGGCACACCCAGAGGCTGACCAGTCCAAACCTGATGCATGGATTCTAGAGCTGCGGCCTCCAGCTTGGCCTCCTCTGCCTCAACCCTCTTCTTCAATCTCATGGCACTCACAGCAGGAATCCACTCCCAGCCCCAGGCAGCACTGACAGCTCTGACAACTGGAAACTTCTCCTTGTATTGAGCCAGTATATGTCTCCCGGTAACTGTGACTAGCTCTGTGGAGCTCATCCCAACCTTCTGCCACCTGACAACCCTTCTGATGTCAGAAGTCAGCATTCAGGTGACAAGGAAGCAGAGATGATCTTAGGCTCACATTGCACATGGGAATACTGGGGACTTCTAGGATGGATCCTGACACCAAGCGTATGATAAGACTGTCTCATTCTGGATTCATTTGGATTTTAAGCGCTAGCTTTACTAATTTTGCTGGAATGTATGAAGCATATCAGCATTCATTATTTTGCAATGTCCTTACATCGACCAGGTAAGATGGTCCGGGATAATTTATTATTTCCATTTTATTCACAAACAAAACAAGGTTCAGAGAGGTGTTGGGCTGGAGTTATCCAGCGAGCATCCCTCAAATCCCAAAACCCAGAATGCACAGCAATTCCTACCCTGATATCCTTTCTCTTCTAGCGCTCTGACATTCAGCCAGTCCTTTCTTTCCCAGAAATTTGTCTTCTGAAAGTATCGACTATAGTACATCACTCCCTACATCAAAAATCCTCAGGAATTCCCCCTAACTTATGGGATAAAACTCCAGGCTTCTGGAATGACATTCAATGCCCTCAACACTCTACCTGAGGAGTTTCTGGGAGAGCAAGGTGCATGGGTACCGCACCAAGGGCCCACAGCAGTGTGAATTCAGTGACGAATACCTTCACCAAGTGTTTTCAAAACTCAGGGAAGCAGGGCAAGGATCCAAGGAGGCTTCCAGGCGTCAGGGATGCCTGAAGCAGAATTTGAAAGTGCGCTTGCCATTCCTGTGTTAATGGGAGCAAAGATGACATGGAGGAGAGAAACAGCTTGGTGGCTGTGTGTTCTGGAAATGCTGTGTTGCTGGAGCATGAGGCACAGAGAAGGGTTTCAAGGAGGATGGGGCTGCAGGGGAGGCAGGGCCAGGGTTGTAAGCTGACGAATGAAGGAGTTTAGACTTCATCCTGCAGGATGTGATCAGCCACACGGGATTTGAAGCTGAGCAGTGTCCACAGCATTTGGGTTGTGCATTGGAGAGTGGACTGGGGTTGGAGGTGGGATGGGTAGGAATGGTCTGCTTGCAGGTGATATAAGGAAACTCTAGCTCTAGTTCAGAAAAGAGAAGACAAAGGGCAGTGACAGTTACTAGAGAAATGGAAGGATTTTCACATTTTGGGGGGAGGCAGAAAACCCAACAATAACCACAATAAAAGGATGCTTGGATGTTGTGGGAGATGAGGGAAGGGAAGAGTTCGGCTGCTCCCAACACTTAGGGCCTTCCAGACAGGGCAGAACACACTGTCTTTCTCGGTGCCATATACCTATACTCAGGACCTATACTCAGGACCCAGCATTGCAGAAAGAAGATATGCAGCACCTATTTGTGCATAAATCAATTAATTTAAGCTGATTTGGTAAGAAAGACCTTTCATCTTCCTGAGGTGGCCAAGGCTGTTGGCTAGTCCCTTACACCTGTCCCCTCCTTGTTTACTCCACTATAGGGACTTTATTTCCCTATTGTCAGGTGTGATTATGCCTTTGAGCCCTAACAAGAGATATGACGTTGCTCCTTCCAGGCCCAGGTATGCACACTCTGGCATGCTTTATCCTTTCTTTCCACCTGATGTGGAAGGACATGGTAGAGGCTTGAGAAGGACCGAGACTGGTCCCCAAAAGTTGTGTGGAAAAGAGCCACCAATTAGGAGCAGTCATTTTAGAGGTGACATCAGCAAGATAAGCTGTTACCGTGTTTGAAAAGGCCACTTCTTACAGCAATCAGTTGCTTCTGTTCCCTGTCTCACCCAGAGAGAGGGAGGTGTTTGGTACACAGCCATTAGTACCAGCCATGGTGCCTGGTAGATTTGCATTCTCGGCTTCACTCTGAGATCTTTCTTGCTCCCGTTTTACAGAAGAAACACAACAACCCTGAACTTTATTGGTTGGCCTAAGGTTATACATGTTCCCCCAGACACATGTATGTGAGGCTGCGCAATAGAGTCTTGGGCAATTCTCTCCACTTCTCTTCCCATACTTAGAAAATAAGATGATGATCAAGAAGAAAAAGAAGGCAGAAGAGGAAGAGAAAGGGAAAGAAGAATTAATCCACTGAATTTTTCATCCATTTGAGCTTAGATATCAGAGAGATGAATAGGCGTGGGCTTTGGGCTGGCGTGGAACCTCCGTGTCTGGAACCAGCACCCCTTATTGCTTTTGGATACAGGGCTGCCCTCCTGTCGCCCAGTCTCATGTGCCCTTTGATTTGGGTCTCAGTGCTTTAGCCATGTTGGCCTCTTCTTTCAGTTCCTCAAATGGGCTGTGCTCCCTCCTGACCCAGGGGATTTGCCAGTGTTTTTTCCTTTGGTAGGAGAGTCATGCCCCCTCCGTTCAATTGGCTAATTTGCACCCCTTCTTCCGCTTTCTGCTTAATCTCTCCTTCTCAGGGAAACCGTCCTTGACCCTGAACTAGGTTATGACCCCTGATACACCCTCTCACTACATCCCAGACTTCTTCTTAGTGGTGGTCATCTGAGTTTTGAGGGTGTCATCCCTTGTACAGTTCAGGGTGCATCTGTTATGTCCAGCTCCACAAGGTCAGGGATGGAGTCTGTCTGGTTGGTGTCTCTATCCCCAGAAACTAGCACAGCCCCACAAATAGTGGGCAAATAGGAAACAAAGGTTTTCCTCTTTTTGCGACACAATTTTAAAAGTGGACTTAAAGAAAGGCTGCTCTTCCAAAAGACTTTCTGGAAGACACGATGCACATGTGAAATTCTGAAATGAATCAGGCCACTTAGTAACTGGTTAGTGACTTAAATCTGAACTGTGCGCGAGGCCATCCCATTTCACAAGTGTACAGGCAGAGAGCGAGGTCTGCGCAGACTCCCCTGGTCTGAGTCAGACGGGGAAACACCTCCCACTCACTCTTGGGTGCTTTCTCTTGGGTGTTGACATGATGGCCACTTGAGAAGCATGAGGCAGTGAGTTCTACCTAAAGGAGGGTGCAGATCATTAGAGCCAGAGTCTTGCTCTCCCAGTTTAGTGTGGGATAACCTTGAGCCTCAGTTTCCTCACTTATAAATGGTAAGAATTTTATCTTTTCAGAGTTTACAACCTGAGTGTTTGTAAGGCTCGAATGGGCTCAGGTGGATGGAGATGCTCAGCAGGTACTTGGGAGATTTTAACTGACTGCTAGCACTGCCAGGGTTAATGGCAGATGCTTAGGACGCATTGCCCGTGACGACAAATGAGCAGCTCCATTAATAAGATGAAGGAGTCGTTATCTTTTGTTGGTGGGTATAAGGGCTGATTTTGTTCCTGGCCGAATAGCAGAGATCTGAAGACAAGGATTTGATTCTTTTTGTTTTCAATTATTTAAGTGTTCATTTTAGGTATTCATGATAGTAGAATGTATTTTGAAATATCATACACACATGGAGTATAACTTATTCTACTTAGGATGCAAGTCTTGTGGTTGAACATGATGTGGAAATACAATATTGTTTATTTGTATATGAACATAGGAAATTTGTGTCCGATTCATTCTATTGTCTTTCCTATCCTGTCTCTCCTCCCTTCCCTTCATTACCCCTTGATTAATCAAATGAACTTCTATCCACCCCTGTTATTGTGTGTTAGCATCCATACATCAGAGAGAACATTCAGTCTTTGTTTTTTTGGGACTAACTAATTTCACTTAGCATAATAGTCTCCAGTTCCATCCATTTACAGGCAAATGCTATAATTCATTCTTCTTTATGGCTAAATAATATTCCATTGCATATCTATCTATCTATCTATCTATCTATCTATCTATCTATCTATCTGTCTGTCTATCTATCTATCTCACATTTTCTTTATCCATTCATCTGTGGAAGGGTACTTAGGTTAGTTCCATAGCTTAGCTATTGTGAACTGAGCTGATATAAACATTGATGTGGCCTTGTCACTGTAGTATGCTGATTTTAAGTCCTTTGGGTATATACTGAGGAGTGGGATAACTGGGTCATATATTGGTTCCATTCAAGTTTTTTGAGAAATCTCCATATTGCTTTCCATAGTGGTTGCACTAATTTGCAGTCCCACCAGCAATGGTGAGAATGATTTGATTCTCTAGACATGAAAGTGCACCTTCTTCACAAAATAAAAAAGCTGTAGATAAATAGAAGGAAGACCAGTGGGGCGACTGGAGGAGAACAGGGGAGAGAGGAGGGGAAGAGGAAATACTGGGGACTGCAGCGGAGCAAATGATATTCCACGCATGCATGATCATGTCATAATGAACCCCACTATTGTACATGACTCTTATGCACTAATATAATCATTAAAAATGATACTGAGAGAGGAGTAGAACCCCTGCGAGGCCACAGCCTGAATTCCTTGTTCATCTTAGGAGATGAGGAATCTGTGTCCTTAGATACTCATTGTGAGCACCTGCTGTGTGCCAGCCACACCCTGTGGAGCACTTTTCTCTTGTTCTGTTTGCTCTTTGGCCTATTTTGGTGACAAATCAATTATAATTCCTATATTCGTGATAAGAAAACTCAGGCAAAAGGGACTAAGTAACTTGCCCTTAGTCCCTCCACTAATCAGTCTGTCTGAAGCCAAATCCCATACACATAAGTACCTTATATTCTCTCCACAGTAAGGCATGTTTCATGGAGTATGAAGGCCCAAAGTGTAGATAGAAAAATGTAGTCCAGCTTTAATTAATAATAATAATAATAATAATAATAATAAATGTGAATATTAGTATTATTATTGCCTGGCAACTTCAGAAACAACCAAAATTTCCATTGGAATGCAAAAGTTTCCATTTCTTTTGTACAAAAGCTCGCTGTTTCTGATTTTCTTTCTCTATTTGATGGTGTGCAAAACCCCCTGGGTAGAAAGATGTCTAGCAGAATGGAAAATGCACCGGGCTGGGGACTGTTTCTGGTCCTGAGTCTCTAGTTGGCATGACCTCGGGGAACTCATTCAGGACCTCAGAGCCTCCCTTTTTCTTGTGTGTGAAACGGGGACAGTCATGCAGCACATGCCAACATCTAAGGATCCTCAGAGGGTCCACACAACAGCTCTGCACAACGTGTGTGGGTGTCGCAAGATCCGTCTTATATCCTCACGTCCTCCTGGCTTCCCGTTCCTGGTGGGAATTTATGACTGATCACTGATCAGACCTAATAACAAAAGCTTTCCCCCCATGACCTATATGCACCCTGAAGGGTTTCAGGTTTTGCACACGGGCGCAGGCTGTCTCCAGTTGGAGGAGAGGAGATCCTATTTGGAGGCTGTGGACACGAAGCGCCACGACAATAAGACTCATTTGCTCTCACTGATGTACGTGAATTCTTTATTTGTGGACAGTTCTGTGACACAAACGCAATCTGTGACTGCAGCCCATGGCTTTACCTGGAGAGTCCTATCACTGTGAGAATCAAAGTCAAATATTGCAAAGGGCTCATGATTTCATGGAGACGGTCATTTCTGCAAACAGAGAAGCCTGCTTGGGAGGTTTCTGTCCCCATCAGAGGTCCTTGATGGAATGACGGCCCTGTAGTTCATTCTTGTTCTTGTTTGTCATCTGGATGAGCTCTGGGCTTAGCTCTTTGCCTTATCTGAGGGGACAGGCCAGCCGTGAGTGAGTCACATGGCCCAGGCAATTGTATTTCCACAATTTTATTAGAATGGCTGCGTAGATTAGCTTTGCTAATCATGAAGAGTGTCTTGGATCTCTCAGAGTTGCTAGGGTAACTTTGAATTTTTTTTTTTTTTTAAATAAAAGCATCTGTGAAAAGAGATTGGGATGAGGACCCAAGAGACTTGGATCTCCATGCTGCTACTCCTGGTGGTTATCTTGGGAACAGCAGGAGCCTTCTGATCTTGGTCAGTAAGATGGAGCACAGGGCGTGGCAAGAGAGGAGCAGAGGAGGCTCCATTAGGTAGCACTTGACTTAAGTAGTCAACTTGATTGACCAGGCAGGCAGAAGCAGACGAGAGGGGCCTTCTTCACAGAGAGGGTGGATTGATGGAGCAAGGCAAAGGGAAAGCCAAGGATTGTCTCATGATCATGCGTCTTTCCCTAGTGGGAAAGAGATGTGCTAGTGAGTTCGGGACCAGGTCATGAAAGGGCTCAGGGACCAAGTGTTTCTATTACAAGCAACTCTCCAAGGCTGTTGAGCACGGGAGGAGAGAATGAGACACAAGTGGAATTTCTTTTCATTACACAGCCAGTATCCAACATTAGGGTTTCAAGGCATGACAGGAAGATCACATTTTTGAGCTCCCAAAAGGTAATTTTACATTCCAAGATACAAATAACATCCTAGAACACAGACACATCTTATGGAAATCTAAAGTTAGAACTTATTTGGAAAGAGCTTAAGTTGATGTGATCTAAATCATTATTTATTTAATGGAAATGTGCTAAGAGTTTGCAGCAAACAGAAAATAAGTCGAATTCTAGAGTGCTGTAAGTTTCTTTTTAAAATGCAATGATGCACTTTCATCATTACTGGGTTTTAATGTGAGAAATTCAGGGTCTTCTGCTACTGAAGGTTGTTAGGGTCTGTAAACAAGTCAAGATGGCGCCTGGCAAAATGCCAGAGGGTGTGGTTTGTGAAGTAACGGTGAAGTGTGGAGATTCCTTATTGGTTGACTGCTGTATCTAGTTTATGCTAATTAGATAAGCTGTGTGGAATGTATGTATACCCCTCCTGTCCTACAATAAACGGCTCCCACTCCTGCTGTATCAATCTACACAAGTTGTTCGTCATCCCCCGGTTATTTTGCTGCAGCCGGACTGCAGCAGAAGGTAAAACCTCCTCCCCTCTTTTCTCCACAGCCATCTCCACAGCCATGCTTTGCATGGTTCAGGGATTCTAGACGTTTCCTGCTGCCACATGACTGGAACATGTTGGCATGCTCTGTCCTAGAAGAGGTGCACAAGAGCATCAAGGGAGGCAGTCCCAAGAGCCAACCCTAGTTCCTCTGCTTTCTGCTCAAACAATTTAGGACAAGCTGCTTAGCCTTGATCATGGGTGAGGTTTCCTGGAAAAGTGATCCAAGCAGTGTAGAGATTCCTCAAAACACTAGGCATGGAACCACCCTCTGATTCAGCTATCCCACTCCTCAGTATATGTCCAAAGGATTTAAAATCAGCACACTATAAAGACGCAGCCACATTGATGTTTATAGCAGCACAATTCATAATAGCTAAGCTACGGAGCCAACCTTGGTGTCCTCCAACAGATGAATAAATAAAGAAAATGTGGTATACATACACAGTGGAATATTACTCAGCCATCAGAAAGAATGACTTTAGGACTTTTGTTGGAAAAGCAATGCTATGATTCTGAGTTTCATATGGAGGAGGCTAAATGGGGAGTAAGCTCAGGAACAATACCCCCAGAGGGAGGGAAACAGGATTGGGCAGAAGTCGGACCCACATGCAATTCAATGGACACCCCCACAATCCCACAGGGTATCCTGGAGCTGGGTGTGCCTTCAGACTGTCCCCGCTGAAGGCAAGTGCCAGGGCCTTGTGGACCTGTCGTGGGCGAAGGCTGCCTTCTGGGGGCTCTGACTTGAGGTGAGGACACTCTATTTGGTTTAGCAGCACCCAGAGCCCCTGGCAGCAGGTGGAATGGGAACCCACCTTCCCAACGTGCTCTGTGAATTACTAGATCCCAGCTGGGCCCAGGCTAAACTCTTGGCAAGTATTTGTTAACTGAGGAAGAAATGCCACACAGACCGAGCTGCCTGTATGGGCAGCGCCCACATTTTAAGCACTTAGAGTAGCTGACACAAGCTTCACAACGGTGTGGAGGCCCTAGGTGAAGTCCTATTTTACAGGTAAAGAACTGAGGCACCAAAAGTGGAGGCCAAGCCGCTTAGCAGGGCCGACCTCAGAAGCAGGACCAGGCAACTGGACTCCCTCTCTGAGCCACTGTCCTTCACGTCCCCTCAGCAGCTCCTCATCTTTGCCCGTCTCCCCCACCCTCCTTCCCCCACTGCCCCTCCTGGATGCCATGTAGTCATGACGTACTCGGCGCCTTGGATATCTCTTTGGATCTCTGCTGTCTTGCAGGTTCAGGGCAAGAGGTGAGAGTCCAATCCCTGCCCCTCTCACTATTTCTCAGGAGTGCTGCTTGAGAACCTAATTGATCATAGAGCCTGTTTTTTTTGTATTCTTCCCCGTAGCCATTAGCAAAGAAGAGGCTATTTGAGTTTATGGTGTTCTTTCGCAAGTATTATCTCATTTAATCAGCCCAACTCCCCAGAAAAATGGGCAGTACCTGGATGGCCACCTGCGTTTTATAGATGAGAAAATAGAGGCTCAAAGAAGTTATGTGAAGCAATTAAGAAAGAGAATTTCTAATTCTGTCTCACATAATCACTCTGCTTGGTCTTTCTTCTTCCTTGGGGGATGAATGGCAGGAATTAAGCCTAAAGCCATTCTGTACTCCTGATTTAGGGACAGTCATAGGAACATTGGGGAGCATTTCTCATCTACTTTTTTGGGGGATGGTTACCAGAACTGAACTCAGGGGCACTCAAACACCTTGCCACATCCCCAGCCCTATTTTGTATTTTATTTAGACAGGGTCTCACTGAGTTGCTTAGCGCCTCGCTTTTGCTGAGGCTGGCTTTGCATTTGCGACCCTCCTGCCTCAGCCTCCCGAGCTGCCAGGATTACAGGCATGTGCCCGGCTTCCTTTACTTTTCTCTGTTTGACAAATGAGGACCGGAGGAGGCATGAAGAGGTTGCAGACTTTCCCTGCAATGTAATGTCCCTGAAGCCGGCATGTCACTCAAGTGGGGTTACTAGCTCCAAAGCTCATGTGCTCCTGGGCACCTTACCTGCTGCTTCTAACTTCACAGTCCTTGGTCTGATTCAAAGCCCCATCTTCTTTCCTTGAGTGATGTCATAGGATCATGGTAAAATTTAAATACTAATCCTACTGCTAGAAATTCAAAACTTAAATGCCCAAAGTTTAGGTGAACTCAGCCTGTGTCACTGGTCCCACAGGCATTCAAGAAGACACTCTTGGCAGAAATTATTTATTAAAAAGAGCTTTTGGAGAGCCGCCCCCTCCCACTGCGCTGGCAAGGTAGAGGGAACTGTGACCACCCACAGAGCAGGCCCAGCGGCCTGCTGAG